>NC_063355.1:46396492-46421292 GCF_021869965.1 Rhincodon typus | reverse complement strand
CCCCCGGCACTCACCGTGGTTCCGGCCCGTCACCAGCCGCCCGTCCTCCAGAGTGCACTTTGGTTCCATGGTACTTTCCAGGGGGCCTCTATGGTCCCTGGACTTGAGGGATCGTTGGTTCCATTAAGCCTCAATTCATTGATTCACCTACTTTTTAATTCAAATATCTAACAGTCGCAGGGAACGGGAATTAATAGATTCTGGTTGACAAATGTGTTTTTTTTTTGTTTTCGAGAAGGGTCGAGATATATTGAAAACTACAAATGATGGCGATCACAGGGGGTTAGGCAACACCTATGGAGAGAGAGCAAGCTAACGTTTTGCGTCTAAATGACTCCTCAGCAGAGCTGGAGCCATAGGTCTTAGTACTACAAGGATCAAACGGTATGTGGAGAAAGCAGAAAGAGGGTATTGAGTTGTATGATCATAGTGAATGGCAGAACAGCTCTAAGGGGTGAACGGCCCATTCACGCTCCTTGTTTCTCTGTATGACCTAACCTATGAATCTTCTAGTGATAAGACATAGCTTATTTCCCCTCACCCCTGTATTTATCTGCAAATATCCAGATGCTACATTAGCAGCTTTGGGAAGGTCCTGTTCCCCTCTGCAGCACCACAAAGGCAGTCGACATTTACAGCCAGAAGATTGTAAATATTTTTCAATGAACCTGTTCAGACATACGTCACATCGTGCACAGATGAAACTTGAACCCAAGCCTATCTGGCCCAGACATAGAGAAGCTGTATACTGCCATGTTCAGACTTTGGTAGGAAGTTCAAAAAAATTACAAGGGAACAGGAAACCTAACTTCATCCTTACAAATCTGACTCACAAATGCATCCAATCACTGCACAGTCCCTGGAGAGATTCAAGAGCCATCTTCATGCTGAGAGTACCATCCATTATATGGAGTAGCGTTACCACCATGGAAGTTGGAACAGATGTAGCTGCTGGAAACTGCACAAATGAAAAGTTAAGAACCATAAATTGATTCTCTTGCACTTCTTATTGAACACATCAAGAGCAGCACCAGGTGTACTCAAGAAGTGACAAGCTAGTGAAACTAACATGTGCTAAGCAGAATGTTATAAACAGAACCGAGCACCATGACCAACAGATCAGTGCAAAGCTCTACCCTGTCAACCCATGAGGCTGTACTTGCTGATGAGTAATTAAATAAATAATGAGAGGAGGTGGCTTCACAGACCTTCCCATACTCGGTAATCATGATGTGGAAATGCCAGTGTTGGATTGGGTTGACAAAAGTCACAAATCACATGGGGCCAGGTGATAGTCCAATGAGTTTATTTAAACTCGCAAGCTTTCAGACCGCTGCTCCTTTGTCAGTAAAGACTTCAGCTGACGTAGAAGCAGAGCTTCAAAAGTTTATGATTTTAAATAATCCAGTTGGGACTATAACCTGGTGTCATGTGACTTCTGACTATGCTCAGTGATGGCAGAACTATCACTTGTACAAAAGGTTGAAGCACTGTAGCAATATCAAGAAACACCTAAAAATATACCATGTGCTCTAACTCCAGAACTAGCCAATAGTCATAGTAGTTCTGGAACAACTACGACAGCAGCATTTGTACAAAGTGGAAAATTATGGTTGTCATATAGACAGAAATGACAATTCCAATCCGGCCAATTTCTGTTCCATCTGATATCTGTCAATTCAATCGGTAAAATGATGGAAACGATCATAAGTGCTAGCAAACAGCATCGCCTCACCAACCTCCTCCTCATTGATGCTCCATCTGGGTTCCAACAAGAGCACAGCTCTAGATCTTACAGGCTTGATTCAAACATGGACTGAAGAGACAAATTCAAGAAATTAAGTGAAAGTGACTGCCTTTGGCAGTAAGGAGGCATTTGACCGAGTGTGGCATAAAGGTGTCCTGATAGGTCATTCGTGGGAATCAGGGGAAAGCTTGCCACTGGATAGTTGTGGTTATTGCATGTAAACGATCTCAGCCTTATTACTGATGGAGCTCCTTACGGATGATTCCTTGGTTCAATCATCTTTGGCTACTTCATTAATAGCCTTTCCTGCACCAGAAGGCCACAAATGGGGATATTTGCTGAAGATCAGTGCTTGGAACCTTTCACAACTCCTTCCATGCCCACATGCACCAAGACATTTAGGATTTGGCCAAGTGGTGAGTATCATTCAGGCCACACAAGTGTCAGGTAATGACCATTTCCAAACTCTCTCCTGTCTGTATTCAATGCAGTAACATTGTCAAATATTTTATTAATGTTCTAGGGGTCAAATCTGACCAGATACTTGACTAGCCAAATAAAAACCACGGCTACAAGAGCAGGTCAGAAGCTGAGGATTCTTTAGGTGGTGACTGACCAAAGCCTATCCAACACCAACCAAGCACAAATCAGGAGTGTGACAGAATACTCTTCACTTGCCTGAATGGGTGCAGCTCCAACACCCACCATAGGACATCACAGCTGCAGTGCATATGATCCACAATGCTTTTACCAATAAGGACAGCATGTAGATAGGAACACCATGTTACACATCATTCTGGCTTCATTATTAGTGTGTCAAAATCCTGAAACTTCTCCTTAACAATCACTGAGGGCATATTCTGCAGACTGTTACAGCCTGAAGTGGCAACTTATCACCAACTACAAGGGATAGACAATAGATACTGGCCTTGCCAGTTACATATATTCTGTTGATCAATAAAATATGTACTTACGCACACAACTCACTATTATATCTACAGCCTCCAGTAAACATCTGGTAATGACCGAGTGTAGGGTTCATGCCCACTATCAATTTCAGAACTCCATGAGCAAAAATTGCTACAACATCCCATCCTGATAAATACTGGACAGAGGAAGGAAGGATTGAAGATATGAAATAGTGGAGCAGAATGGACAAGTTGGCCAGAGATCAGATGTAAAAGATCGATTACAAAAAGTAAATTAAGTTGTCCAGATATTTTCTTTATTTGACATTTCAACGTTTTATTAAAAAGAGCAGCTAGTCCAGGTCTGCTTCATTTCAGCTCCCAAACCACACTATACAAAACCTGATCAGTTTAAAAAAACAACATTCCATTTTGGTAATGGAATCAGAATTTTGAATTAAACAAACCAAGACACATTGATAAGTCAACTGAATGCATCCAATCTTGTAAACCGCAATGTGTGACTTTATTACAAGATTTTATCTTAAAATTACAGAAATTAACTCCCACTGGTCACATTCTCCACTAGTGAGCATGTGGAGGGAAGCTGCACTAAAGCAGGTGAAAGGATAGTTACATGGCAAAGTTTCAAGTTACAAGACCAAACAGCAGGAGCTGTTAGTGTCAAATTCTGAAGTAAATTGTCTTGGCTCAATCAAGAAAATGTCTGCTTGCAATACCACAAATCCAATTATGCAAGTAATTTCAAGGTAGGAGAGTTTTCCCTGATGTCCTGGAACCAACATTTATCCCTCAACTAACATTATTAAATGGATTATCTGACTATTATCACATTGATGTCATGTGTTCAATTTGGCTGCTGTGTTTCCAGTGTTTCAATAGTGTATTGATGTCAAAAGTACTTCATTGGTTGTAAAGTGTTGTGGGATGCCCTGGGCTGTTGTGTAATGGAAGTTCTTTCTTTCAAGAGGCATCTCTTGTCAATGATTGGCTGTTATTTCAAGACATGCTGAGAAACAACATGTGGCCTGAACAGTGGCACTGCAGAATGATGTACAGTTGAACTCAACAGGCCGGAGGGAAACAAGGTGCAGTAACCAATAACCATGAGGCCTCACAGGGAAAGTAAGGGAGATCAGGTTCTAAAAGTGTTGGTATTGGTTTCCATTTCCAGTCTCCCCATCATTCGTGAAATTAGTAGCTTCAAGCTAAGATACATCCAATAATATCTTGTTACAGTGATTAGTTACAAAAGGTGAGCTACAGTAGATTTTAGGCCTGGAGGAATGACCCAAGCACAATTCTGACCTCACTCAAATTCACAATCCGACATGGTCAGGAGGTAGGAACTCTGGTTTATCTCACCAGGACTGAGGATTCTCGTATGGTCCCATTACTGTCCAAATATCAGCGAATTAAACACAGATCAAGGTTCAAATAGATTTTGCATTGTATGGCTTGTACCACATCACCCACCAGAGAATCCTTCCAATATTAAAGTTAATGCTTCCTGCAAGGTCACTGAAAAAGGAGTCAACTTTCACAATTAATATTAAAGTACTGAATAAGCAAAGTATTTTTGCGCAGATCTATTGGGTTCAATCAAAGCATCTGGAGGGTGGACTTATGAGAATAAGGAAAATATCAGTGGAATAGATAAGTCAGCAAAATATTACAAATTTTTGGGTGATAAAGGACAACAAAATCCACAACCACATGCAATTTGAACACCTCCCATCCCCCATATCTTGGCCTAGGAAATTCAACAGGATTGTCCTGATTTACTTAAATTATTTTAATGAATATATTTTTTCATTTGAAAGTACACTTATGGAAAATAATACAAATAAGATTGGAATTGAATTCATCTGAGTGGTTACCACATGCTAGATATCTGTCGCTGTACCACAACCTTCAAACATGGAAGACCAGATATCTTTATGCAGGAGACTGTACAAGGATAGTTGGGAAAAAAACAGTATTAAATAGACAAATTTATGGTATTAACCAGATTACACAAACCTGCTCATTTGCAGCACTAATCCTACCATACGTATAGAGACGGTGACCATTTTGCTTTGCTCTTCATTAGGATTGTACAAATCCCTAACATCAACTTTGCCCTTATTGTATTTCCAGAACACTTGTTTCAGATTCTCAGTTTTTGCAAGTTCCCTCTCTTTTTATTAGAAAAAATTTGGCCAACTTTATTCAAGACAGTAAAACTGCATTTGCAGCACAAAAACAAAACAATAATTGAGTGTCTTTAGTGATTCCTGCTGCACCAGATCACTACAGCAATAATACTCACCACTGGCAAATTACAGACGTTCAGCAACCATGGTAATACTGACTCAGGATCATTCATAAAGCTGAACCCTTATTGGGCAGGGTGGGATGGAGTTTCCTTTTGTTTGGGGGGGGGGGGGGGGGGGGGGGTAAGAGTTGGGGAGGAGAAAGAGTGAGAGAAAAGAAGAGGAGGTGCGAGGAGTGCAGCAGCTGAGGTAAAATTCTGTTGGTTTTACAGAGTTAGCTGGCTCTTGGCTTTGAATGAAACACCAGTTTGAGGCTATTCAATCATATGGTTCAAATTACTACCAACAAAGCAACACATTACAACACACACCTCAAATGATCAAATAAACAATGCTCTCACGATTTGGCAAGATTATGTACATACTGCTTCCCTTTGAATTAAAAAAATCAAATGGAATTTTTGTTTTCTGTAATGAAGTTTACCTGTACACATACAGGCAGCAAGATGTTTACAAAGGACAGAATGCAAACACAAAGACCACCGCTCCTCCACACCTTGTAAATCTTTTGAAGAGAATGTGAGAAAGTTACATTAATTATCATTGGCTTGGGGTCATTTTATTAGAGATACACCTTAGACTTTAATTACATCATATCACACCTGATCCATTTAAGGTGTGATGTTACATAAAGATTTCAAAAAGTGTTGGCAGACAGCTTTTTTTTTAAAATCAGGTGACGGTTTATAAACCTGTTCTTTTTCAAAGTCCCACAATCACCACAAGTTTTTAATCCATCAAAAGTCTTTCCAGCCAATGTCCATAAGTCAAATTCCAAATCAATGCAGATACTCCCTGGTTCAAAATAACAGACAGCATTTAATTATACATTACCAGCCACAGAAAACCTGCAACCTTCTCAAAACCAAGAATCTGGTTTTATCTGGCAAATTAAATATTAATTTTCCACTGTTCAAATTTTGCAAAATCTCACTATAAATGCAGCATTGTTTGGGGTATAAAGTCAGTCAGGACTTTTGTTTTTAAGTGAAAATCTCACCAACCATTCCCCAAAATACCTTCACTCTTCCTAGGAGTTTTAATGTCTGGGCTTTTACAATAAAAAGTTTCAGTTAATGGGGAAGACTCCTAGCAATAATTTCACTAATATTCTGAAACCTAGGAACAAGAGATGAAGTTGGGAACAAAATACTGCTCATATCACAGCCAAAAATTAAATACTTATTCTGCAAGAAAGGTTACTGAGCATTGGCAAGGAGTTAACAAACCAGTGCAATCAGGCCACTGGATAGCCCAAGACATTCAGGAGTACTTTAAACTGCTACATTTTCAGAATCAAGAAACATTCTCTTTATTCACGAAAAAAAAAGAACCTTTGATAGTATGAAGTTGTGGGATTGTGGACCTTTTTCTGCTGGTTTGCTGCCTAAAGTAATACAAGTTTACCCCTGAACATGAAGGTAAACCATAACTAAATAAATTGTACAAAATTGTCGTGTGAAAGATTTTCAAAAGACCAAGTATAAGCAACTTATTCACACTGGTCACATCTTAATCAGCAACCCACACACCTAATGCTTTTCCTTTTTGTTTGCAGTTTAAGCCCATCATCAATGTTACCAATTAATTACAGCAAAGCAAATAAAAAGCATATTCATACGGATTTTTATAAAAACATCCGCACCCATAACAAATCACCAAAAACCCAGAGGATGATTTGGTTCCAGTGGTGAAAACAGATATTGGAAGGAAAAAGAAAATCAGGTGTGACAACATGAAAATGGCTGGACAGTTACAGTAAGTCTATAACTTACGTACTAAACTAATTGCAAATTTTCAGAAATCCTCCACAGAAGTGCACAGCCACTTTGGGGAAAAAAAAAATACAAACTGTAGGGAACTACTAATGTTCCAAAAAGCTGGGCAATCTATATACAGCACTGCAAACAAATTAAACTGCTTACACACTGTTACAGAAATGCTTTAAAAACATTAGGTGGGCTTGCACATTAGTCAAATCTCTTTGTAAAGTTGAATTGAGCTGATTTGGAGCATTAAAAATCCCCTACATTGCAACTTGAGGCCTCTGCAAATTATTCTTTTATACCCACGGACTCCCAATATTGTACTACAAAGGACTTTATATAAACAGCAGTAAATGAAGACCAATAACACAGTGCGTGAAAGGTTTTCAGTCAAGTGACAAAGTATTAAAAGCTGTTGTGACCAGATCCTTTTCAGATTGTGGCTCCGATGCTGAACTTCTACGAGAGGCCGCTACACAACCCTTCGGACTTCGAAAAACCTCTTCAGGTAGTAGATCTGTCCAAGAGTCATGGCAACTAATACCAGAGCTTCAAAGAAAGACCAGAGGACCACTCTACTGTTTGTGTTGTCATTGACTGCAAAGAAAATATGATAAGATTAAACAGGACCAATCCAGTCACGATTAATAACGTTACCATAAAAATCATACAAAAAATAATATTCAGGTTGGCATCGCTTATAATTTGGTTTTGCAATCAGGGTTTGCACCAATTTGTTCATTTCTGATTCATAAATTCTTGTCATCCTTCATTTCTTCTAACTAAAATTTGTCTATGTGGTTCTTTTGTGTCACACTTGCCTATAAATAGAACTTAAATCTTTTTTTTTTTTTTTTAAAAGATGACTGCCACTTCATAAGTTTTTAAGATGGATGCAAGGACTGGCTTTGCGCTGTTCCTTCCAAATAGAAGTCATCTCTGAATACTGGAATGACACAATAGTCTAGTGGTTACAGCAATGTAGTAACCCAGAGGTTTAAAATGATGAAATTGCATTTATTAAGTGTCGCGATTGTGGCTTGTGATTTTTAATCACCTCTGGCAAGTGGGAATAGGCCTTGCCAGTACTGTCCACATCCTAAAAACGAACAAACAAACCTAGGGTGTAAACTGTGCAAGCACGAGTCAAGTATGTGGTAAGACATTAAAGACGTGGAGGGCAGTGAGATGCTTAGCCATCCAGGCCAACAATTCTGTGTTTTGATTCTCAAGCTGTACCACGAATTGATCTCAAAAGGAAGCAGAAATTGGTCTGAACATGCAGGAGAAGGGCTTGTGTTCCCACTGTGATGGTTAACTCGTGACACATCTAATAGATAGAACTGGATTTGGCTGCACTGCCCCATATGAATAGACCGGCCATTCAGGGCCTCATGCCAGAGGACTCTGGGAGATGTCACAGCCCTAGGAATGAAAGTGAAAGAGTGCTAAATATGGCTCAAAGGCAAGGAGATGTACATACTTGCTCTGTGTATCCTCTCACGTACTTCCATGTACTCTTGCTCATGCTTCACTGCTGTCATGGCCACAGCCAGTTCATTGATCATCTCTTCTAACTTGTTCTGGTGAGCTTTATGAAACAAATAACAAAATCAGCATGCAACCTCCTCAAACATGCATCAATTTGTTCAATCCGTTAAAGCCATTCCTTGTAGCAAACAGCCAATTTTCTGAAGCTCTAAAACTTGCAAATGCTTCCTCAAAAATGGCCAGCAAGACAAACTGCACATTAGTCTTCAAAAATTTTGTAAAGTGAACAAAGTTAAAGGGACAATTTTGGAAGGTAGAATATCACATACTTTCAAATAGCAAGTAAGTTTCAAATCTGTTGTAAAATACAAAATAGCTCAAAAAACAGAGCTGCGCTACACCGTGGTATCTGATTAGCATAATTGTGACATGCTCCAGCCCGCTGTTATTTATAAATGAGTTGCATATTTTGATTTTAATGAGACAGCAAAATCAATGCATGGTGAAAGAATATCTGCTAATCTGAGTGATAAGATTAGTGATTACTGTATCACTTCCCAGTACAAAAATTAATGTCCCCAAATGGCCACAATTAAAAAACACAAAGTGGACCAAAGATTGACTGTCATGCCATCTAATGGTTTAGGAATAACAAGGTGAGTAAGATTATATAGCTGGTTGCCGTGTAGTTTCACTGTAAACACTTCCAAAATGTCAGCAGCAACTCCCCATTTTCATACTCTGCCTATACATCTGGGTTAGTACTGTTAGCACAAACAGCCATTAGACATCATTGGAAACACTGACACCATGATTCCTACAATGGTGAGGAAAATTCATTCACAAATACAAAGAAGTTCCAAACGCCTAGTTTTGCATTCATCAGGAGTTTAAGGAAATTACAAAACAAAAATGAAGAGAGCAGAAAGAGACATTAAAATTGTTTACTGGTTGACGTACCATCCCATGTATCCCCACCACCTGAAGGAAAGGGTAAACAGAAGGACATGGGATAAATAAAAGTTCAAGGTAAGGAACACTTAAGTAAAAAGGGGACAACGTGAAAAACAAGGTGCTTTTATATTGCACTTGTGCCTCTGGGGATCTGGAAGTGTGGGTCACCTTGTGTCGCTACAAGACTGACCAGTGGCCCTAGGACCAATAGCATATCCCATTGCCTAAAATACCTCTCAGATTTAGATCAGCTGGCTGATCAAGACCCACATTTCAGAGTCCCAGAACCACTTGCATACTTCTCGTGCACAATAAAAGCTCAATCTAATCACAAATAATTATGTAGAATAGAACGCTGTAATATACAGCTTCAAATTATAAAGAAACAGGATATTTGTTAAGATGACAAACAAAAGAAGCAAAGGTGATAACCACGATAAAAGATTTCTCAAATGAAATCAAAGACTTTTGCATGCAATTGGAAGTTTGTGTTCACAGTCCAAAACCACACAAGGGAAACCTTAGAATGAGGAATTTTGTCAAAGAACAGATGCATTTAATCAGTTAATTCTATTTCTCCTTTGCCAGTGGCATTGTCAAGTATTAATTATTTGGGTCAGGAAGTGTCATATAGTAAGAAATAGACCAGAAAAATACATGGGAATATAGCTGCAGAATTTCATACAGCTATTTTAAAACGTTATCCCTATTGTGTTTGTACCTGATTCATTGTACTGAACAAATATCACACTGTACAATACTGTAATCCTCCATCTTGTCAATAAGATCTTCAGATATATTCTGAGGAATATATTTGAGATCTGTTCCGAGGAAGGGTCACTCAATCTGAAACGTTAATGCTGATTTCTCTCCACAGATGCTACCAGACCTGCTGAGCTTTTCCAGAAATTTCTGTTTGTGTTTTCAGGTATATTGTTAGTGTTTGTTTGTCTGATATTAATGTTGTGTGATTTAAATGGGTTTGGTATACACAGAATACTTTAATAAAAGTGCGTTAAAGCTATGTGTCATTTTATGTCAGGTTTGACTTTGAATCGCATGACCCAATCAGTGCCATTTTGGAATGGCATCGAGCTGACCCCTATTCCAGTTTGTGGCTTATCTTCAGGACACTGCAACTTGAGGCTGCTGTCTCTCCATAGGTAGTTTCTGGCCTCTTGCCATTTACCTCCTGAACCCTCACTTACCGCTAGGGTTTGGAAGAGGAAAGCAGGAAAATGGAGGGTTGACAATCAGTGGGACAGTTAGAAATCACAATCAGAGTAGGAGGCAGCTCACGACTACTGTCCTATGGGGAACTAAGGAGAGGCAACAGATGCTGGCCCAGTCAGAGATGCCTACATGTCTTTATGAAAATGAAATAAAGGGAGTGTCAATATATTCTATTATATTTTAAGTTGTTTTATTTAGAAGTTATTTAGCATTATAGAAAATTAAAGTTTACAAGGTATAAATTTTTACATTTTCTTCTTGGATGGGCATGCCTCTACAGAACAAAAACAGAAGTTGCCAGAAAATCTCAGCAGGTCTGGCAGCATCTGTGAAGAAAAAAATCAGATTTAAATCAGTTCTGAGGAAGGGTCACCGCACCCGAAACATTAAATCTGATTTTTTTCTTCACAGATGTTGCCAGACCTGCTGAGCTTTTCCAGCAACTTCTGTTTTTGTTCCTTATTTACAGCATCCACAGTTCTTTCAGTTTGTATTACGTTTCTACAGAACCTGATTAAAGCTTTTACATTGGTTGTATTGGAAAACGCTGGTTCACTTTATGTTATTGCATTTGAAGTTTCATTTCTCAGGAACACAACTTCAAGGAAGGAATTCCTATAGAATATCAGGAACTGACACCTTTGGTACATTTTCGTTAAAACAACCTGGAAACCGAATACTGGCATGAGTAGAAGGCACCATAAAACCACTGGCTCCTGTAAAAACTAAACCCATTTACTGACGTTCTTTAGAGTCAATGAACCCTTATTCAGTTTAGCCCTATATGCAACTCTAATCCCAACATGAATGCAACTGATTCAAACACTATCAGCACTTGCTTAGCAAGCTAGTCACCATCCTGAACAGTTCTTTGCAGTGGTTTAGGGAGGAGGCCCGGCACATGTTTTGGGGCGATAACTTAGTGAATTAATTTTAAGTCTTTCATAATTCATAGAAGCTTTGCTTTCATTGCTTTTGCAGTAGCAGTGAAAGTCAGACAGAAATGAGAAACTGGTTACACAGAAAATGAAACAATAATCAAAGGTTCAAATTGATGCTCATTTTTAAAAGTGAAATCCATAACTAAAGATCTATGTGTTGTTAACAAGCAGTAGGAGCATATAGTATATGATGAAGCAAGTCAAAAAAAAAATCAAGAAAACTAACTCCGTATGAAGGAGAGAATTTGTGGCTCAAGATTCGTGACAGCGGGGAAGAGCTTAGACAGGCTGAGCACTTTTCTATCTCATTCTCCCTGCTACATGAGAACATGCAAGTGCTGAAAAATTTAGATAAAAAGGTTAATCCCAAACCTTGTATAAAACTCCAAATATGGTGGAAACATTCCACTGAGTTTTGCTCCATTGTCAACAGCTCCAGTAGCAAAAAGGAAATAACCAACAAAGCCCACCCCTGATGTGAGGTATATAAGCCTGACAAATCTGTTAGAATTTTTTGAGGAGGCAACGAACAGGTTAGACCAAGGACAGCCAATGGATGTTATCTATCTGGACTTCCAGAAGACCTTTGACAAGGTACCACACAGGAAGCTACAGAATAAGATAAGTGCCCATGGCGTTAGAGACAAGGTACTATCATGGATAGAAGATTGGCTGTCTGGCAGAAAGCAGAGATTGGGGATAAAAGTGTCCTTCTCAGGATGGTAGTCAGTGGCTAGTGGTGTTCCGCAAGGATCAGTGTTGGGAGCACAACTTTTCACTTTAAACATCAACGATCTAGATGAAGGAACTGAGGGCATTCTGGCTAAGTTGGCAGGTGATGCAAAGACAGGTGGAGGGTCAGGTAGTATGGAGGCGGCAGGGAAGCTGCAGAAGGATTTAGACAGGATAGGAGATTGGGCAAAGAAGTAGCAGATGGAATACAACATGGCAAAGTGTGAAGTCATGCACTTTGGTGGGAAGAATAGAGGCATAGACTATTTTCTAAATGGGGAGAAAATCCAGAAATCTGAAATGCAAAAGGGACTTGATAGTCCTAATCCAGGACTGTCTTAAGGTAAACTTGCAAGTTGAGTTGGTAGTTAGGAATGCGAATACAATGTTAGCACTTACTTCGAGAGGACTAGAATATAAAAGCAGGAATGTACTTCTGGGGGACCACATTTAGAGTATTGAGAGCAATTTTGGGCCCCATACCTCAGGAAGAATGCAGTGGCCCTGGAGAGGGTCCAGAGGAAGTTGACAAGAATGATCCCTGGAATGAAAGGTTTAACATATGAGGAAGATTTAAGGACTCTGAATCTATACTCAATGGAGTTTAGAAGGATGAGGTGGGGGGCCAAATTGAAACTTAGAGAATACTGAATAGCCTGGACAGAGTAGACGTTGGGAAGATGTTTCCATTGGCAGGAGAGACTAGGACCCAAGGGCACAGCATTAGAGTAAAGGGAAGGCTCTTTAGAACGGAGATAAGGAGAAACTTCTTCAGCCAGAGAGTGATGAATCTATGGAATTCATTGCCACAGAAGCCTGTGGAGGCCAGGTCATTGAGTACATTTAAGACAGAGATAACTAAGTTCTTGATTGTCAAGGGGATCAAGGGTTATGGGGAGAAAGCGGGAGAATGGGGTTGAGAAACTTATCAACCATGACTGAATGGGGGTGTAGACTCGATGGGCAGAATGGCCTAATTTCTGCTCCTATGTCTTATGGTCTTATCTCTTAGTCCCTTCCCAGAGAGTATAGAGAGTATAAAATCCCACCTTCTGTCTCCATATCATGCCCTTTTGGTGCTTCTCCAATGTCGATAGTGAACATCACAATCTTGGGAGTCATAGTGGACATTCTGTTGCTGAAACAGAATTTATACGTTCCATCCATATGTGCAGCAAATGTGTATTTCCCACTGGATTCCCGGTCCCCCTTATAAATATTTTTACCATCTGGTCCTGTAATCTGTGGAAAACAAAATGACTTATCACTGAATGTGACATAGGTTCTGCCAAGTATAAACCTCCCACTTAATGGACACAAGAGGAAGCTAGATTTTTTTTTAAAATCATCCACAAAACGTGAGAATGTATATTAAAAACTGATAATAAAAGATGTACAAATTTCACACAAACATGATGCAAAATATCACCATTCCAACTAGCCATCTAAAGAGTGACAGAAATGACCAAATTATATCATGAAGTTTAGCTATCAGTTAATTTTGCCAGGTGGGAATCCAGCTGTATGGGCCACCTGATGCCTTGGCTGAAATTAGGAGACACCAGTACCAAAGCTAAGACCTCACAGGAGCCATGCAGATTATAACCACATTCCTTACCACTAGGCAATCAGGTGTTGCAGAAGCTTGTCAGGCACAAGGAAGAGGTTAAAAGTACAATTCCCAGTTATAAAACATATTCGGGGATGGCAAATATATACAGCATTGTAAAAATGATCTAGAAATTACTGCCATGTAAGAAGCTGTGTATGCATATTTGAAAAAGCCAATCTAATCATAAAGAAATCCCTAACACTATAACAGTCACTGAGACATCAAATCCTTTTTTGTGAAGAACCACATGCAAACTGCCAAAGGATTATGTACCTCCAACTGCATCCAGGGATAGATATGGGAATTTAACTCACAAAAGCAAGAGCTTAGCAGCTAGGGACACCGAAATCTCCTGTTGTGCGTGATCAACCAGTTTGGAAATTGGTTTTACAGAATCATCTGTCATTGACAAGAATGATTTCCAAACTGCAGTGACAAATCTAACTTTTCAGGCTTTGTGAGTAAGCCAAGTTTGTTACCCAAGCACTGATACTCTCTAGTTTTGTGCATCCACCTTTAGGTATTTTGTTTGCAAGAGAAGCATTATTGCCAAGAGTGTAATCTTGGAGCCACTCAACCCCGCAACGAGCCCTAAGTTAGCTTAAAAAAAAGTTACTATAGAGAGAGGTGGGCATTTTAAAAAAAAGTCTTTGAGCTGCACACACTGCTAACTTCTTACATTAAAAGTCCTACTTCCATATTTATAATGAAAACTGCTCATGTAACTATCATGTGAATTCCACTCTCTTTTGGCATGGGTACTGCATTGTCACTACCGTTAGGAGGGCAGAATTACAATCCAAAATCCAAAGACAGATTATGAAATTTACAATGTAACCAGTGAGAAGGAGTTTGGTTTATATTTTAAAGGTATTGAGTTGTCGTCATCTGGAATATACAGCCTAACAATGGTGGAACCAGATAGAAAACTAACTTTTGAAAGTAAGTCGGATATATATAAAATAGTGGGGAAAAAGCAAGGGAGTGGGACTACTGGTGGCACAAACTTATGGATTTTACCCTATGCTGTACAAACTGGAACTCTACGCAAACAATGTACGCATGGCCAGAATGTATAAACCCTGCATCGCTGTGCATTGACCAGGCAAGTTTCCTGGGTGTTATAAAGTTCCTTTTTAGTAGCATTAAATTTTCAGAGATCATCATAAAACCTCAAAACCGCCGACGTTCCAGAATGTTGGATTTACATGGTTTAATCCTGAACGTCAACCATTAGGAACAAAATCGATGGGAAAACAGCACAGGTTGCTTCCAGGCAGACAAGACAATGAATGTCCACTCTGTGTTTATAATGTTAAAAAGGTGAAAATGATACAGTTTGAGAGAAGTGATGACACAGAACACTATTTCTCAGACCTAATAATCAGGCAAATTATTTAAATATTTAGCAACAATTAAAATCTCCATACACCGATGAAGAACTAGAAAAGCCCTTGGGTTAGTAAATGGACTGCAGCTCCCATTTTAGTTCAAGCCACAAGCACAGTCTGATTACAGCATCTGTGAATACAGTTTGCTCACTGTTCAAGGGAGGAAAGGGATTGCCAAGACTCCAAAGAACCATTCAGAACTAATGTCCTTTTCACAAATTGACAAAAAAGCCTCAGCAGTATTTCGGATGCACTGCAAGTGCTATGAAACAATTTCAATTGAGTAGTGTACATTAAAATACAAACTAGGAGATTGAAATATCAAGAATTCATAGCATTACTTTAGTATTTATAGGGCCAGTATTAATATACAACTGTACAAACACTTAAGCTAAAAACATTTTTAATTCAGGTATTAGGGCATGAATTGTCCTATCATAAGTAATTATGCAAACAGAATCCTGAAATGCTGTAAAAGATGAAGTGGATAACATACCATCTCCATGCCACCAAATATTTTTAAGAGGAAAGGGACAATAAAGGGCACTGAACAGTGCTTTGAGAAACACTAGCACATGGATGACCAGCTGAATGGCTCAAAGTTTAGGGTCCAGCAGAAACTAACCTCTTTTCTGATGGATTGTTATTGATGGGCCTGCAGCTCATCTCTGTTCCTGTAGCCATACAAGTACTGTATATGACCAAACTTTTGACACTATCCACAATGTGGTACGTAGGGCAGAGAAAATGTAGAAAATTTCTCAACGTTATCCAGCAAGTCGATTTCTTTATTTTGTGAATGATCTCAGCTAAATGTGTGGCCAACCTAACAAAGTCTGAAAACCACGTCACCTGGAATCTACTCATTTGAACTAAGTGAACTCCACAAAAATAGCTATTTTTAATCCAAGGAAGGGAAACTTGTTAATTCAACCAAAAATGGCAACCAGATGGCAATCTAAAATTCAATAATATGCTAACTCATCACTAGACCGTTATTTCAAACTACTACCAACAATAATTCCACATAAAATTCTGATAATATGGCACATTCATGGTCATAATCTAAGTGAAATACAGACAGAATACACACATGCTCAGAAAAAGAAAAACGTAGGTCTGGCCAATAAAATGGGTGAAGTCAAATTGTTCATATGGTATCAACTACTCGCTAAAACTTCAGATTATCATAAATTGCTTTTTAAAAGTTTGGATTTAACAGCCAATTAGTGTACATTTAAAGTCATTTCCCATTTTATTTCAAATGGAGGTGTTAAGCTAAGCACACTGCTAAAGAAAAAAAGAGAAAGTACAGCGTGTAAAATATACCTCTTCAAACACACAAGCTCTTCGACACAAACTCGAGGGAATACTTTACAGTCTTTAACCTTTCCCTACAGAAAGATGACCGAGGCAAGAAATCTACCTCCCCCACTATAGCATGCAGATTTTAAACAAATTGCCATTCACTTTTATGCATTTCGTTAATAAATCTATCCTATCTGTTTTACAGCGAAAATGCACATACACACATACGAACTATTGTCATACTGACTGTCATGCACTATCAAAGAATTCGCAATGCTGCTATCTTCCACAACATATTAACATTTTGGTCGTAGAACAAGTGAATAAAATGACACAGAAAGCATATGCTAATTATTTTACAGACAAACCAATTTATCCAGTCCGTCACACCATATGTTCCAGGTACTTTCCTACACCACAAACTGGGAAACATTCACCAAGGCACTGATGCGATGCATACAATCTGCATATTTTCTATATTTCAAAACTTTAACTACATCAGTTGTACAAGTGGCTCCGCTGATCTCAGTGCCGGAGAAAGGTTTGATCTCAGATCCAAGACTGCGAGGCCTTCTCCTCAGCGACTTCCTGACCATTGCAATGGACTATATTGAATGATGAATGCGGCCAAGGGTGCCCCTGAAGCGGAGGAAGGGACAGGATCAGGCACCAGCCTCGGGTTCCCAGGCAACCTCCAGCCCGCAAGCTGTGGGTAGACGGGGCATCTCCGTTCGGCCGTGAAGTGGGTCTGCTCTCCCCGCTCTAACTCTCGGCCCAGCCTGAGGCCTAGTCAGCGCCGTGCGCTCGCTTACCTCCACATCGATGTCCAGGAAGCCGCCCTCGGCCACCTCGAAGATCAGCCCCATCTTGGTGCCAGACGTTACCTTCTCGAAAAAGCACTCCTCAGCGTGCGCATCAATGCTGACGAAGTAGGCCGAGGCCCCACACAAGTAGCTGAGGAGGCCAAGCAGCAGCGAGCACTCGCTGAACGTCAACATCTTGAGGAGCCACGGCCTGTCCACGCCGAGGCCGCAGAGCCCGCCTCACCTTCTGCCACGTCACATCAACCGCCGGCCTACACTGCGCCTGCGCGCTAGCTCGCGGCTTCAGGGCTACCACGCCTGCGTACTTCATCGCCACCACCGCGGAGTGCGCTTGCGCGCTTCTATCCTGGCGGGGAAGATTCTAGGGGTGGGTCGTTTAAAACCTGACTTTCGGAGCGAAAAGATTTTGATTGGACCTCACCTGAGTGTCCGACTGTTCCTGTAGTGGTTCAGGCGAGTGTTAACAATTTATTTGTATTATTCAAAAGCAAGAAGTTCTGAATAGGCATCCTTCTGTGAACCAAAAATGAAGGTCATTCTTTCCACCTATAATTTTGTACCATGTTTGCCGACAAAACAAGCAGAACCACTTCAAAGAAATTTATTCTATGTCACATCATTTGAATGTTTCTGAAGTATTGATAAGGTGCTACACAACTGATCATAAGATGTAGAAGTAGGCCATTCGGCCCGTCGAAATTGATCCTCCATTCAATGAGATCATGGTTGATCAAATAGCCCTAAATCTCACTGTCCTGCTTTTTCCTGTAACCCTTGATTCCCTTGCTGATTACAAATCTATCTTATCTATGTGCAAGTCATTCCTTCACGTGAGTATGTTCACATCTTTTAAGGCATACTCGTGCATAAACAGCAACTCACTCCAACCTCTCCCCCGCAGAACGTGCAGCCCTCCGCTCCAATCCCAACCTCACCATAAAACCCGCGGACAAGGGAGGCGCAGTTGTAATATGGCGCACTGACCTCTATATCGCCGAGGCCAGATGCCAACTCTCCGACACCTCCTCCTACCGCACCCTTGATCATGACCCCACCCCCGAGCACCAAACCATCATCTCCCAAACCATCCACAACCTCATCACCTCAGGTGACTCCCACCCATGGCCTCCAACCTCATCGTTCCCCAACCCCGTATCGCCTGCTTCTATCTCCTTCCCAAAATCCACAAACCTGAATGCCCTGGTCGACCCATTGTCTCCGCCTGCTCCTGCCCCACCGAACTTATCTCCAACTGTCTGGACTCCATTTTCTCCCCCTTGGTCCAGGAACTCCCTACCTACGTCCGTGACACCACCCACGCCCTCCACCTCCTCCAGAACTTCCAATTCCCCAGTCCCCAACACCTCATCTTTACCATGGACATCCAGTCCCTATATACCTGCATTCCCCATACAGATGGCCTAAAGGCCCTCCGCTTCTTCCTGTCCCGCAGGCCCGACCATTCCCCCTTCACTGACATCCTCATCCGCTTAGCCGAACTCGTCCTCACCCTCAACACCTTCTCTTTCAATTCCTCCCACTTCCTACAGACAAAGGGGGTGGCCATGGGTACCCGCATGGGCCCAAGCTATGCCTGCCTCTTTGTAGGTTACGTGGAACACTCCCTCTTCCGTACCTACACTGGCCCTAAACCCCACCTCTTCCTCTGTTACATTGATGACTGTATCGGCGCCGCCTCAAGCTCCCACGAGGAGCTCGAGCAGTTCATCCACTTCACCAACACCTTCCACCCCGACCTTAAGTTCACCTGGACCATCTCTAATACCTCTCTCACCTTCCTGGACCTCTCTGTCTCCATCTCGGGCAACCACCTAGAAACCGATATCCATTTCAAGCCCACCGACTCCCACAGCTACCTAGAATACACCTCCTCCCACCCACCTTCCTGCAAAAATGCCATCCCCTATTCCCAATTCCTTCGCCTCTGCCACATCTGCTCCCAGGATGAGGCATTCCACTCCCATACATCTCAGATGTCCTCGTTTTTCAAGGACCGCAACTTCCCCCCCTCAGTGGTCGAGAATGCCCTCCACCGTGTCTCCCGCATTTCCTGCAACTCATCCCTCACACCCCATCCCGGCAATAACAACCAAAAAAGAATCCCCCTCGTCCTCACGTACCACCCCACCAACCTCTGGATCCAACGCATCATCCTCTGACACTTCCGCCATCTGCAATCCGACCCCACCACCAAAGACATTTTTCCTTCCCCAACCTTATCTGCTTTCCGAAGGGACCACTCTCTCCATGACTCCCTTGTCCGCTCCACACTCCCCTCCAGCCCCACCACACCCAGCACTTTTCCCTGCAACCGTAGGAAGTGCTACACCTGCCCCCACACCTCCTCCCTCACCCCCATCCCAGGCCCCAAGAAGACTTTCCACATCAAGCAGATGTTCACCTGCACATCTGCTAATGTGGTATACTGCATCCGCTGTACCCATTGTGGCCTCCTCTACATCAGGGAAACCAAGCGGAGGCTTGGGGACCACTTTGCAGAACACCTACGTTCGGTTCGCAATAAACAACAGCACCTCCCAGTCGCGAACCATTTGAACTCCCCCTCCCATTCCTCAGACGACATGTCCATCCTGAGCCTCCTGCAGTGCCACAACGATGCCACCCGAAGGTTGCAGGAATAGCAACTCATATTCCGCTTGGGAACCCTGCAGCCCAATGGTATCAATGTGGATTTCACAAGCTTCAAAATCTCCCCTCCCCCTACTGCATCCCAAAACCAGTCCAGCTCATCCCCGCCTCCCTAACCTGTTCTTCCTCCCACCTATCCCCTCCTCCCACCTCAAGCTGCACCCCCATCTCCTACCTACTAACCTCATCCCGCCCCCTTGACCTGTCCGTCCTCCCTGGACTGACCTATCTCCTCCCTAACTCCCCACCTACACTCACCTTTACTGGCTCCATCCCTGCCTCTTCGACCTGTCTGTTTCCTCTCCACCTATCTTCTCTTCTATCCATCTTCTATCCGCCTCCCCCTCTCTCCCTATTTATTTCAGAACCCCCTTCCCCTCCCCCATTTCTGATGAAGGGTCTAGGCCCGAAACGTCAGCCTTCCTGCTCCTATGATGCTGCTTGGCCTGCTGTATTCATCCAGCTCTACACCTTGTTAACTCACATATTCCTTCTGTCCGTGACTGAGACTTTAACAATGTCAGCTCAAAGCAAAAAGTCATTTAAACCTCATGCATTCCCTTTAATGTTGAGTGCTATAAATATCATTGTTAGGAGGATTGTGGCCATCCTGAGAGGATGTTTCCCAAAGTGCTCCACAGGACAATAATAAGATAAAGGTACCAGTCATGTGAGATGTTAGACAGGTGATCAAAAATTTTGTCAAAGAAGCAAATCAGCAACTGTAACACTGTATGCTGCACTCTTCTGTTATCCCAATGCCCTGTATCGTTCAACGTGCCTGTTAAGCATGTAAGACAACCCTTTTCACTGTATTTTGGTACACAGGACAGTAATATGCCAAACCAAATCAAAATCTTAAGGAGCTGGTAAGAACTACCGATGCTGGAGTTAGAGATAACACAGTGTGGAGCTGGAGGAATACAGCAGGCCAGGCAGCATCGGAGGAGCAGGAAAGCTGATGTTTCGGGTCGGGATCCTTCTTCAGAAAGCTTTCCTGCTCCTCTGATGCTGCCTGGCCTGCTGTGTTCCTCCAGCTCACACTATGTTATCAAAATCTTAGGGGACAGTTTAAAAATGGGAAAGAGAGGCTGAAGTTTAGGGAGTTCCTGACTTTAGATTTCAGGCACCAGAAGACGTAGACAGTAAAGGAAAGAGATTAAAATCTGGGCAAAAAAAGAGACGAGAATTGGAGAAGGGCAGAGATCTCAGAGGGCTGTGCAACTGGAGGGCACTATAGAGAGACCGAGGCAGATTTTGTGAGCAAGAGTGAAAATTTTGAAATAAATTTGTTGTCAGGCTGGGAGCCAATGTGGGTCAGTGGACACATCGTGTTAGGAGAATGGGGCTTGTTGTGAGCTAAGATACAAGCAAAATTTTAGATGAGCTCTAGTTTGTAGGTGGTATATGGTGGACATTAAACAAAACTTCAAACATCATGCTTGAATTACAATAGTACCTACACTTCAGAAGTACATAAACTATGAATGACTTTGGGATATTCTAAAGTCATGAAAGTTTCTCTCTTGTACTTTGGGGAACAAAGAGAAATTTGTGTTGAGTACAGTTGCTGATGGAGTGAGTCAGACATGGCCTGTGGGTGGAGTGAATTTCAGTAAACAGGTTTTCAATAATTCATGATTCCTTTCTTTCTTAATCTTGTGAAAAGAAGTATTTGATTTTTGACACATAAATTAATACATTTTCAACTTTCTGTTTAGTAACCATACCATTTACTGCCTCATGGAATAGTTGAGGTGAATACTTTAGGCACCTCCCAGGAAAAACTAGATGAGGGAAACAGGAACAGAAGGATATCTGGATAAGGTGATGTAAGGTGAGGGCAGGTTTGTGTGGAGCTTAAACAACAATACAAATGAGTTGGGTTCAAGGCCCTATCTGTGTGAAATTTTATGTAAAATTACAATATCCATTCCACATCTGATATACACAGCAAGGGTTTGCAGCCAAGTTGCATCATCACATCAGCGTTCAGTTGCCTTTGGTCTAACAGGTATCATCATGTGACCCATCACAGCCTAACACCACACCCCTAATATTTGTTTCAAGTGTAGTGTATTTAATGGCTACCACAGACTCCACACAAAGGCTGTGAATTGCACAGTCACCATTTCAAAGTGGCACAAGGAGCATGATGCATATTGAAAATGCTGATGTTAATTTGTAAGGCAGAGAAATGTACAAAAGCTGTAACTGGTGTAATCAAGAATCTAATTTTATTACAGTAAAATGAAGGGTATGCAGGGTAGTTTTATCTTAGAGTAGGATAATAGGTTGGCACATCATCGTGAGCTGAAGAGCCTACACTGTGCTGTACTGTTCTATGTTCTTTGTTCTAATAAAACCATAAGATACAGGAGCATAATAAGGCCACTCAGCCCATTGAGTGCTTCACCATTTGATCTTGGCTGATATGTTTCTCAACCTCATTCTCCTACCTTCTCCCTGTCACCCTTGATCATCTTACTGATCAAGAACCTATCTGCAAGATAGGAATTTAGTGCACAGGTACAATGCAGTGCTGAAATAGGTGCATGCACAATGTGGTCTCTGACCAGAGCACATAGATCATGCTCCTTCAAACCTATGGATTGCCCCTTAGATGGCAAGAGGGAGCAGCAAGTGAGGAGGAACAGGCATAACCCATGTGCTGGCCTTCTAGCGACGGGAAAGACCACACAGTGCAGTGCTTGAAGAGGGCCAGAAGGCATTGACCAAGGAGACCTACTCTGCAGACCCTGCTGGGGAGGAGAAGCTCCACTTCATCAGCCCAGCCTCGCCTTCCACTTAACCCCTTGGTTCCAGGCTGGTGATGTCAGTGGCACAAACACAGAATCATCCTGGTATAGTGGCAATAGCAGCTTTTCCTTCAAGCTGTCAAAGGCAGCTGACATCTGCACATGCAAAGGGTTATTTAGGTATTATGAATAATCACTCTGGTACATAAAGACACACATTGTAGAGATAGAGGACACAAGCCTACTACAAGCTAGCTAGTTCACTAAGCATTCCCTTTTTCAATAAAAACAAACAGAACACACCAAAAATTGCATGAATTTTTTATTTGCAGTTATATAATACCCAAAATAACAATTCTTTGTGTATTCAAGGTAATGTGGGTTTCACTGTGTGGGACGGTATTTATTGCCAATCCCTAAATGCCCTTGAGAAGGTGGTGCTGTGATTACTACTTGATGTACAGCTGCCCTTGGGTATAGCAAGGCAGTTTGAGGATTTTCCACTGTGACACTGATGAAATGCTGATATCGGGGAGACACAAAGTGGTATTATCACTAGACTATTAATTCTCAGACCCAGGTAATGTTCTGGGGACCCAGGTTTGAATACAGCCAAATGGTGGAAATTGAAATCAACAAAAAAAAATCAGGAATTGGGAATGTAATGATGAAACCATTACTGATTCTTCAAGAAAACCCCATCTGGTTCACTACTGCTTCTTGCTTCTTTCTGGAAGGGAATCTGCATCCCTTACCTACATTTGATTCCAGACTCACAGCAATGAAGTTGACTCTCAGTTGTCCTCTGACATGGCCCAGGCCCAGCAAGCCATTCAGTTGTAACAATTGACTCCAAAGTCTCAAAGAAATGAAGTGGAGGTACCAGTGATGGATTGGGTTGGACAAGGTCAGAAATCACACAACACCAGGTTATGGTTCAACAGGTTTATTTGGAAACACAAGCTTTCGGAACCTTACTCCTTCTTCATGTGTTAGTGAGAGAAATTCTACCAGACACAGAATTTATAATTAAAAGATCAAAGGGTCACACCACTGATGAGGATGTACTAAACAAACCTGAGATACTGTTAAATCTTTAATCAGTTAGAAGGTTTAATTGAATAATATGTATATGTAAATCCCCGAATTCCTTTGAAGTCACTGTCCTGAGTGAACTAAAGGTTTTATCAGTGTAAAGAAGAGGTGACACTTTAGGTCAGACAATGCACATTAGGTGTGAGGCCTTGTTTATAATCTGTTTGTGTTTTGGTTTGGAGTCAGACTGGTTTTATTTCTAAAGTAGGACTTTATAAAATGCAACATTGACTGACTATCTATAAATTGTATGCTTTTTGAACAAAGTAGAATGTATTTGCAAATACAAATTGACCCCATAGATCCAGGCTCTAAGTTCATCACCCTTATTCCTGACACTTCTTGCATTAAAATAGACACACTTCAACCCATCACACCATTTAAGCGGCGGGAGTCGTGACAGTGCGAGCCAGGGGGCAGCCGGGAAGGTAAGGTTTTGGTACAAAAAACTTGCCTCATGAATAGGCGCAGCGAAGGCTAAGCAGGAGTAAACACAGACACGGGGACTGCTTGGTAAGTGAACTAATATATTTGGACAGTGATTAAACCTGAAACACTACACGTGTAGTGTCTCCCATCTATCCTCCTCTTCTAACCAAAAAAAACTGTGTGGAGGGTTGGTGAGGTGAGCTATTTCTTTTCCTCTATCTCTTGGCAGTCTAGAGCAGAGAGGATGAAAGCTAGGGCAGTTGCATACTCCTCTTGTAGCATGTGGGAGGTAAGAGTCACTGCTGGTGTCCCCTCTGACTTCACCTGCGAGAAGTGCACCCAATTCCAGCTCGTCACAGACTGCGTTAGAGAACTGGAGCTGGAGCTGGATGAACTTCGGATTATTCGGGAGGCTGAGGGGATGACAGAGAGGAGTTATAGGGAGGTAGTCACACCCCAAGTTACAGGATAAAGGTAGCTGGGTGACCATCAGGAGGGGGAAAGGGAATAGGCAGACAGTGCAGGGATCCCCTATGGCCATTCCCTTCAATAATAAGTATACTGCTTTGGATACTATTGGGGGCCGGGGGGGGGGGGGGGGGGG
>NC_063355.1:46385834-46396392 GCF_021869965.1 Rhincodon typus | reverse complement strand
GGGTGGGGGGGGGAGCAGAACCTACCAGGGGAAAGCCATAGCGGCCAGGTCTGTGGCATTGAGCTTGGCTCAGTGGCTCAGAGGGAAAGGGGGAGAATAGGAGAGCGATGGTGATAGGAGATTCAATGGTTAGGGGAACAGACAGGAGATTCTGTGGTTGCGAACAAGACTCCTGAATGGTATGTTGCCTCTTGGGTGCCAGGGTCAGGGATGTCTTGGATCAAGTCTACAGGATTCTTAAGGGGGAGGGTGAGCAGGCAGAAGTCGTGGTACACATCAGTACCAATGACATAACTAGGAAAAGGGATGAGAACCTGAAAAGTGATTATAGGGATTTAGATTGGAAACTAAAAAGAGGGACAAGCAGAGTAGTAATCTCAGGATTACTACCTGTGCCACGGGCTAGTGATGCTAGGAATAGACAGTAAGTGCAGCTGAACACGTGGCGACAGAGCTGGTGTAGCAGGGACAGCTTCAGATATGTGAATCATTGGGACACCTTCTAAGGAAGGTGGGACCTGTACAAGAAGGTCGGGTTGCACCTGAACTGGAGGGGCACCAATATCCTGGGCAGCAGGTTTGCTAGAGCTCTTTGGGAGAGTTTAAACTAGCTTGGCAGGGGTTGGGAACTGGAGCTATGGGTCAGAGGATGGGGTAGCTGGTGTACAGGCAGATACAACATGCACAGAGTCTCTGAGGAAGGACAGACAGTTGATAGGGCAAAGTTAGAGCATGGATCAGTACTTGGAACTAGATGTTGTGGCCATTACGGAGACTTGGATATCACAGGGACAGGAATGGTTGTTAGATGTTCCGGGGTTTAGATGTTTCAAAAGAAATAGGGCGGGAGGTGGGGGAGTGGCATTGCTAATCAGGGATGGTATCACAGCTGCAGAAAGGGAGGTCGTGGAGGAGGGTTTGTTGACTGAGTCAGTCTGGGTGAAAGTCAGAAACAGGAAAGAAGCAGTCACTTTATTGGAAATTTTCTATTGACGCCCCCCCACCCCACCCCACCCCATTGCAACAGAGACCTGAGGAACAGATTGGGAGGCAGATTTTGGAAATGTGCAGAAATAATACGGTTGTTGTCATGGGTGACTTCAACTTCCCTAATATCGACTGGAACCTCCTAAGTGCAAATGGTTTGAATGGAGCAGATTTTGTCAGGTGTGTCCAGGAAGGATTTCTGACTCAATATGTAGGTAGGCCGAGTAGAGGGGAGGCCATATTGGCAACGAACCAGGCAAGGTGTCAGATCTCTTGGTGGGAGAGCATTTCAGTGATAGTGATCACAACTCCATTACCTTTACTATTATCATGGAGAGGGATAGGAGTAGACGGTATGGGAAAGTATTTAATTGGGGGAGGGGGAAATTACAATGCTAGTAGGAGGAACTGCAGAGCATAAATTGGGAACAGATGTTCTCAGGGAAATGCACAGCAGAAATGTGGAGGTTGTTCAGGGAGCACTTGCTACGAGTGCTGGATACGTTTGTCCCACTGAGGCAATGAAGGGATGGTAAGGTGAAGGAACCTTGGATGACAAGACATGTGGAACATCTAGTCAAGAGGAAGAAGGAAGATTACTTAGGGTTGAGGAAGCAAGGATCGGACAGGGCTGTAGAAGGTTACAAGGCAGCCAGGATGAAACGAAAGAATGGACTTAGGAGAGCTAGAAGAGGCATGAAAAAGCCTTGGCGTTGAGGATTAAGGAAAACCCCAAGACGTTCTATACTTATGTGAGGAACAAGAGGATGGCCAGAGTGAGGGTAGGACTGATCAGGGATAATGGAGGGAACTTGTGTCTGGAGTTGGAGGAGATAGGGGTAGTTCTTAATGAATACTTTGCTTTAGTATTCACCAGTGAGAGGGACCTTGTAGTTTGTGAGGACGGCATGAAACAGGCTGATATGCTCGAATAGGTTAGGAAGGAGGATGTGCTAGAAATTTTGAAAAACATGAGGATAGATAAATCTCCTGGGCCCGATGGTATATACCCAAGGTTTCTATTGGAAGCAAGGGAAGAGATTGCTGCACCTTTGGCGATGATCTTTGCGTCCTCACTGCACACTGGAGTAGTACTAGATGACTAGAGGGTCGCAAATGTTATTCCCTTGTTCAAGAAAGGGAATAGGGATAATCCTGGGAATTACAGACCAATCAGTCTTACTTCTGTGGTGGGAAAATTATTGGAGAGAATTCTGACAGATAGTATTTATGATTATTTGGAAAAGCATAGATTGATTAGAAATAGTCAGGATGGCTTTGTGAGGGCCAGGTCATGCCTCACAAGCCTTATTGAATTCTTTGAGGATGTGACAAAACACATTGATGAAGGTACAGCAGTGGATGTGGTGTATATGGATTTTAGCAAGGCATTTGATAAGGTTCCCCATGGCAGGCTCATTCAGAAAGTAAGGAGGCATGGGATTCAGGGAAATTTGGCTGTCTGGACACAGAATTGGCTGTCCAATAGAAGACAGAGGGTGGTAGTAGATGGAAAGTATTCAGCCTGGAGCTTGGTGACCGGTGGTGTTTTGCAGGGATCTGTTCTGGGACCTCTGTTCTTTGTGATCCTTATAAATGACTTGGATGAGGATTTGGAAGAGTGGGTTAGTAAGTTTGCCGATGACATGAAGATTGGTGGAGTTGTGGATAGTGTGGAGGGCTGTTGTAGGTTGCAATGGGACATTGACAGGATGCAGAGCTGTGCAAAGAAGTGGCAGACGGAATTCAACCCGGAAAAGTGTGAAGTGATTCATTTTGGAAGGTTGAATTTGAATGCAGAATACAGGGTTAAAGGCAGGATTCTTGGCAGTGTGGAGGAACAGAGGGAACTTGGAGTCCATGTCCATAGACCCCTCAAAGTTGCCACTCAAATTGATAGGGTTGTTAAGAAGGCGTATGGTGTGTTGGCTTTCATTGGCAGGGGAATTGAGTTGAAGAGCCGTGAGGTTATGCTGCAGTTCTTTAAAACTCTGGTTAGATCACACGTGGAATATTGTGTTCAGAGCTGGTTGCCTCATTACAGGAAGGATGTTGAAGCTTTAGAGAGGGTGCAGAGGAGATTTACTAGGATGCTGCCTGGACTGGAGGACAGGTCTTATGAGGAAAGGTTGAGGGAGCTATGACAATATCCAGGTTTGGGCTGACAAGTGGCAAGTAGCATTCACACTGCGCAAATGCCAGGCAGTGACCACCTCCAATAAGAGATAATCTGACCACAGGCTATTGACATTAAATGGTGTTACCATCACTGAATCCCGCACAATCAACATCCTGAGGATTACTAAATAAAAACTGAAAGAACTGTGGATGCTGTAAATCAGAAACAAAAACAGAAATTGCTGGAAATGCTCAGCAGGTCTGGCAGCATCTGTGGAGAGAAATCAGAGTGAACGTTTTGGGTCCAGTGACACTTCCTCAGAGCTCCTGTTCTGAGGCTAGGAATATTGCAGCCTAACTGATCTCCTGACACCCCAAAGCCTTTTCACCGTCTACGAGGCACAAGTCGGAAGCGTGATAGAATACTTCCCACTTGCCTGGCTGGATGCAGCTCCAACAACACTCAAGAAGTTTGACACTAGTCAGGACAAAACAGCCTGCTTGATTGGCATCACATCCTCAAGTATCCACTTCCTCCACCACCGATGCTCAGTAGTTGCAGTGTGAACTATCTACAAGATGCATTACAGAAATTCACCAAAGATATTTAGCGACTTCCAAACCCACAATCACTTC
The DNA here is from genome assembly GCF_021869965.1 of Rhincodon typus. Classification (NCBI taxonomy): domain Eukaryota; kingdom Metazoa; phylum Chordata; class Chondrichthyes; order Orectolobiformes; family Rhincodontidae; genus Rhincodon; species Rhincodon typus. The sequence continues at coordinate 46,392,651 of NC_063355.1, read as the reverse complement.
CATCTCGAAAGAAAGGGCAGCAGATACATGGGAACACCACCATCTGCAAAATTCACCCGCAGCCACTCCCCATCCTGACTTGGAAATATATCAACATTCCTTCACAGATACTGAGTCAAAATCCTGAAATACTCTATCTAATGACACTGTGGGTGTACCTGCAGCACATGGACTGCAGCAATTCAAGAAGGCAGCCCTCCACTACCTTCTCAAGGGCAACTAGGGACAGCCATAAATGCTAGACAGCGACATCCACATCTCATGAGAGAATAAAAAATATTAGTTCAAAATCAGGATGGTGTGTTGGGTTTGGGGAGCCTAGCAGGTGGTGGTGTTCTCATGCATATGCTGCCCCTTGTTCTAACTGGTAGAAGGTATGGTTTTGAAAGAGTTCCTTCAGTGCATCTTGTAGATGTTGCACACTGCTGCCACTGTGAGTTGGTGAAGGCATTGAATGTTGAATATAATGGATGGGCTGTCTATCAAGTGACCAATTTATCCCAGGTGGTGCCAAGCATCTGTCTGTTGTTGGAGCGTAACTTATCCAGGCAAGTGGAGAGTAGTTCATCACATTCCTAACTTGCGCCATGTGGATGGTGGACTGGCATTGGGCAGACAGGAGGTGAGTTACTCAGTGCAGGATTCCTAGCCTCTGGCTTGCTCTTGAAGCCATAGTATTTATATTGCTAGGGAAGATCAGTTTCTGGTCAAAGGTTACACTGCCCCTGTTTTCCTTCCTTCTTGCCTAACCAGGGATTTTTATTGTGGAGGATTCAGCAACTTGTGGGAGTATTTCAAACAGCAATTGATAAAAGTTCAGGACGTTCCTGCAAGAATGAAGGATAGGTACGGCAGGTTTCGTGAATCTTGGATTACCAGGAATGTTATGACCTTGGTCAGAAAGAAAAATGAAGTATATGTAAGATCTAGGAGGGTATGAAATGATAAAGCCCTTGAAGTATACAACGAAAGTAGGAAAGAACTTAAACACTTAAACAAGGAATTAGAGGGGCTAAAAGGGGTCATGAAAAGTCATTAGCAAATAGGATTGAGGAGAATCTTAAGGCTTTTTATACATTATATAAAAAGCAAGAGGGTAGCCAGGGAAAGGTTTGGCCACTGAAGGACAAAGGAGGGAAACTATATGTGGAGCCAGAAGAGGTAGGTGAGGTCCTAAATGCATACTTTGTGTTGGTATTCATCAAAGAGAAGGAATTGGTGGAGGATGATCTCAGGGAAGGGAGTGTCAAATTTCTAAGCCAAGTTGCTACTAAAACGGAAGAGGTGTTGTCCACCTTAAAAAGTATTAATGTGGATAGGTCCCTGGGTCCTGATAGGACCTATCCCAGAATATTGAGGGAGGCAAGAGAACAATTGCTGGAGCATTGACAGACATCTTTGTATCCTCTTTGGCCATAGGTGAGGTCCCAAAGGACTGGAGAATAGCCAATGTTGTCCTATTGTTTAAGAAGTGTAGTAGGGATAATCCTGGAAATTACAGGCCTGTGAGTCGCATGTCGGAGTTAGGGAAGTTACTGGAAAAGATTCTCAGGGACAAGATCTACACACATTGAGAAGCAAATGCCTTACTTCAGTAAGGCATTTGATAAGGTTCCCCATGGTTGGCTGATGGAGAAAGTGAAGTCGCATGGGGTCCAGGGTGTACTAGCTAGATGGATAGAGAACTGGCTGGGCAACAGGAGACAGAGAGTTGTAGTGGAAGGGAATTTCTCAAAATGGAGAACTGTGACCAGTGGTGTACCACAGGGATCCGTGTTGGGACTACTGTTGTTTGTGATATACATAAATGATCTGGAGGAAGGTATAGATGGTCTGATTATCAAGTTTGCAGATGACACTAAGATTGGTGGAGTAGCAGATAGTGAAGGGGACTGTCGGAGAATGCAGCAGAATATAGATAGTTTGGAGAGTTGGGCGGAGAAATGGCAGATGGAGTTCAATCCAGGCAAATGCGAGGTGATGCATTTTGGAAGATCCAATTCAAGAGCGAACTATGTGGTAAATGGAAAAGCCGTGGGGAAAATTGATGCACAGAGAGATCTGGGTGTTCAGGTCCAGTGTACCCTGAATGTGGCAACGCAGGTCGATAGAGTGGTCAAGAAGGCATATGGCATGCTTTCATTGATCGGATGGGCTATTGAGTACAAGAGTTGGCAGGTCATGTTGCAGTTGTATAGGACTTTGGTTCGACCACATTTGGAATACTGCATACAGTTCTGGTCGCCACATTACCAAAAGGATGTGGATGCTTTGGAGAGGGTGCAGAGGAGGTTCACCAGGATGTTGCCTGGTATGGAGGGCGTTAGCTATGAAGAGAGGTTGAGTAGATTAGGATTATTTACATTAGAAAGACGGAGGTTGAGGGGGGACCTGATTGAAGTCTACAAAATCATGAGAGGTATAGACAGGGTGGATAGCAAGAAACTTTTTCCCAGAGTGGGGGACTTAATTACTAGGGGTCACGATTTCAAGATGAGAGGGGAAAAGTTTAAGGGAGATACGCGTGGAAAGTTCTTTACGCCGAGAGTCGTGGGTGCCTGGAATGCGTTGCCAGCGGAGGTGGTAGCGGCGGGCACGATAGCGTCATTTAAGATGTATCTGGACAGATACATGAATGGGCAGGGAGCAGAGGGATACAGATCCTTGGAAAATAGGCGACAGGTTTAGATAGAGGATCTGGATTGGCACAGGCTTGGGGGGCCGTAGGGCCTGTTCCTGTGCTGTAATTTTCTTTGTTCTTTGAACTTATTGGCAATAGACAGCATGCTTTTGTGCTGGGGAGTCGTGCCTTACTAACTTGATCGAGTTTTTTAAGTAGGTGACGAAGATGATTGATGAGGGAAAAGCGGTTGATGTTTCTACGTGGACTTCAGCAAAGCCTTTGACAAAGTCCCTCATGGCAGACTGGTACAAAAGGTGAAGTCACATGGTATCAGGGTGAGCTGGCAAGATGGATACAGAACTGGTTTAGTCATAGGAGACAGAGGGTAGCAGTAGAACGACGCTTTTCAGAAAGGAGGGTTGTGACTAGTGGTGTTCCACAGGGATCGGTGCTAGGACCTCTGCTGTTCGTGGTCTACATAAATGATTTGGAGGAAAACGTAGCTGGTCTAATTAGTAAGTTTGTGAACGATACAAAAATTGGTGGAGTTGCGGATAGTGAGGAGGATTGTCAGAGGATACAGCAGGATATAGATCAATTGGAGGCATGGGCAGAAGAATGGCAGATGGAGTTTAATCCAGACAAATATGAACTGATGCATTTTGCAAGGTCAAGTACAGGTGGAAATTACACAGTGAATGACAAAACCTTTAGGAGTATTGATGTGCAGAGGGATCTGGGTGTGTAGGTCCACAGATCACTGAAGGTGGCAGCACAGGTAGATAAGGCAGTAAAAAAAGGTTTATGGCATGCTTGCCTTCATTGGAAGGGGCATTGAATCTAAAGATAGACAAGTTATGCTGCAGCTTTATAGAACTTTAGTTAGGCCACATTTGGATATTGCATACGGTTCTGGTCACCACACTACCAGAAAGATGTGGGTGCTTTGGAGACGGTACAGAAAAAGTTTAACGGGATGTTGCCTGGTATGGGGGATTTTAGCTATGAAGAAAGGTTGGATAGACTGGGTTTGTTTTTACTGGAATACAGGAGGTTGAGACGCAACCTGATAGAAGTTTTTAAGATTGTGAACGGCATGAATAGAGTGGAAAGTATGAGGCTTTTCCCAGGGTGGAGGGGTTAATTACTGCGGAATACAGGTTCAAGGTGTGAGGGGGGAAATTTAGGAGATGTGCGAGGCAAGTTTTTTATACAAGGGGTGGAGTGCCTGGAACGTTTTGCTAGAAGAGGTGGTGGAAGCAGACATGATAGCAGCATTGAAGAAGCACCTGGTCGAATACATGAATAGGAGGGGATTAGAGGCATACAGATCCTGTAAGCAAAGACAGTTTTAGTACGGAAGGGCAAAATGAGTTAGCACAGGCTTGGAGGGCCGATGGGCCTGTTACTGTGCTGTATTTAACTTTGTTCTTTGAATGTCATCCAGCAATTCTTCTTGTTGAAGATGATCATTGCCTCTCAGTTGTGTGGTGTGAATGTTACTTATCATTTATCAGCCCAAGCCTGGACATTGTTGAGGGCTATCTGCATTTGGACTTTGATTGCTTTAGTTTCTGAGGTATTGTGAAAGGTGCTGAATATTGTTCAGTCGTCAGTGCATGTCCCTAGTTCTGAGTTTAGGATGGAGGCTTATTGATGAAGAAACTGAAAATGATTAGATCTAGGACACTATTCTGAGGAACTAGTGCAGTGGTGTCCTGGACCTGAGATAATTGACCTCCAACAACCACAACCATCTTTCTTTGTGCAAGGATGACTCCAACCAGCATAATTTTTCCCGACTTCCATTGACTGCAGTTTTGTTAGGGCTTCTTGATGCCATCCTCAGTTAAATGCTTCCTGGATATCAAAAGAAGTTATGAAAATTAGAAACAGGTGTTGAAAGATTAAACTCCTCAAGATAGCTTTGCCATTTTATATGATCATAGCTGATCTCATCTCGACCTCAATTCCATTTTCCTGCCCATTCCCCATAACAGTTCATCCTGTTACTAATTAAAACGGATTTAATAGGGGCGATTTAATAATGGTAAATGAGGAGATGGCCGAGGCATTGAATAGGTATTTTGTGTCAGTCTTCATAGTGGAAGACACAATAATGTACCAATAATTGATGACAAGGAGGCTATGGCAGGTGAGGACCTAGAAATGATCATTATCATCAAAGAGGTAGTGTTAGGGAAGCAACTGTGTCTAAAGGTAGATAAGTCTCCTGGCCCTAATGGAATGCATCCCTCGGAGCTAAAAGAGATGGAGGGGGAAATAGTAAATGCGCTCGTGGTAATTTACCAAAATTTGATGTACTCTGGAGCAGTTCTGGCAGATTGGAAAACAGCAAATATGACACCACTGTTTTAAACAGGGAGGTAGACAAAAGGTGGGTAACAATAGGTCCGTTAGCTTAACTTCTGTAGTGGGGAAAATGCATGAATCTATAATCAAGGAAGAAATAGCGAGACATCTAAATAGAAATTGTCGCACGAGGCAGATGCAGCATGGGTTCATTAAAGGCAGGTCACATTTAACTAATTTACTGGAATTCTCTGAGGACATTGCAAGCACAGTGGACAACAGGGAACCGGTGGATGTGGTGTATCTTGATTTCCAGAAGGCACTCAACAAGGTGCCACACAAAAGGCTGCTGCAGAAGATAAAGGTGCATGCATTATGGGTAACATATTAGCATGGAGAGAAGATTGGTTAACTAACAGAAAGCAAAGAATGAGGACAAATCGGTGTTGTTCTGAATGGCGATCAGTTGCTAGTAGTGTGCCTCAGGGATCAGTGTTGGGATCACAACTGTTTGCAATTTACCCTAGATGATTTAGAGTTGGGGTCCAAGTGTAATGTGTCAAAGTTCACAGATGACACTAAAATAAGTGGTAGTGCAAAGTGTGCAGAGGACACTGAAAGTCTACAGAGGGGTATAGATAGGTTAAGTGAGTGGGCAAAGGTCTGGCAGATGGAGTACAATTTTGGTAGATGTGAGGTCATCCATTTTGGTAGGAATAACAGCAAAATGGACTGTTATTTAGATGGTGAAAAATTGCAGCATGCTGCTGTGCAGAGGGACCTGGGTGTCCTTGTGCATGAATCACAAAAAATTGGTTTGCAGATAATTAAAAAGGCAAATGGAATATTGTCCTTCATTGTTAGAGGGATGGAGTTTAAAAACAGGGAGGTTATTGCTAGAGCTGTATCGGGTGCTGGTGAGACCACACCTGGAGTACTGTGGATAGTTTTGGTCTCCTCACTTGAAAAAGGATGACTGGCACTGAAAGGAGTGCAGAGGAGGTCACCAGGTTGATTCCGGAATTGAGAGATTTGGCTTATGAGGAGAGATTGATGAGACTGGGACTGTACTCCTTGGAATTTAGAAGAATATGGGGCAAATCTTATAGAAACATATCAAATTATGAAGGGAATAGATAAGATAGAAGCAGGAAGGTTGTTTCCACTGGTGGGTGAAACTGGAACTAGGGGCATAGCCTAAAAATAAGGGGGAGCAGATTTAGGACTGAGTTGAGGAGGAATTTCTTCACCCAAAAGGGTTGTGAATCTGTGGAATTCCCTGCTCAGTGAGGCTGTTGAGGCTACCCTGTTGAATGTTTTTAAGGTAAAGATAGAAAGATTTTTGAACAGTTAAGGAATTAAGGGTTATGGTGAAGGGGCACGTAAGTGGAGCTGAGTCCAGAAAGATCAGCCATGACCTTATTGAATGGCAGAGCAGTCTCCACAGGCCAGATGGCCTACTCCTGCTCCTATTTCTAATGTTCTCATGTTCTAAAAGTCTGTCTATCTCTTCCTTAAGTTTACTCACTGTTCCAGCATCCACTGCACTCTGGGGTGGTGGCTTCTACATGACCCTTTGACAGAAATAATTTCTCTTCATCTCTGTTTTAAATCTGCTACTCCTTATCCTAAAACCATGACTTCTCATTCTAGATTGTCCACATGAGGAAACATCCTCTCTATGTCTGCTTTGTCAATCCCCCTTAGCATCTTATATCCCTGAATTAGACCTGCTCTCATTCTTATAAACTCCTGAGAATATAGCACTAAACTGTTCAATCTGACTGGCGGCAAGAAGGAGAGCAGACAGCCTGGGGTGGCCAGCAGAAAGAGTGGGAGCAGACAGCCTGGGGTGGCCAGCAGAAAGAGCGGGAGCAGACA
>NC_063355.1:46379989-46385824 GCF_021869965.1 Rhincodon typus | reverse complement strand
AGCGGGAGCAGACAGCCTGGGGTGGCCAGCAGAAACAGCGGGAGCAGACAGCCTGGGGCAGCAGGCGGTGGCAGCATGTTCAGGCAGCCCAGGCGGGCTGTTGGTGAGAAAGAGAGCAGGCAGCGAAAGCGGCCACAGGCAGTGACAGTGTGTTCAGGCAGCCCTGAATGGCCACTGGCGAGAACGAGAGCAAGCAACCAAGGTAGCTAGTGGTGAGATCGGGAGCAAGCAGCCTGGGGCAGCCAGCAGAGGCAAGGTCGAGCCTGAAGCAAGGGAGGTCAACCCCTTGTAAGGAGTTCAAGCCCAGCAATGGCCAGGTGCTTTTGTATTCTGATGTTGAACTGTTAACTGTGTTTCTTTGTTTTTCTACATTTTAGTAAGAAGGACTATAATGTTTAACATTTTAATTTTGCTCTATCATTTCAAATCTCTCATTTCTGGAATCAGTCTGGTGAATCTCCTCTGAACTGCCTCGAATACAACTACACGACTCTTCAAGTAAGGGGCCCAAAATTGTGCACAGTATTCTAGGTCCAATCTTGATAATGCCTTGTGTAATTCCAGCAACAATTCCCTACTTTTATACTCAATTTCTTTAGCAATCAATGCTAAAATTCCATATGCCTTCCTGTTCCTGTATACCAGTTTTCTGTGATTCAAGAACAAGGACACCCAGATCCCTTTGCAGCAAGTTCCGCTGAAATTTCTCCCCATTTAGATAATAAGTTGCCTTTCTATTCCTCTGACCAAAATGGATAATGTCACACTTATCAACATTAAATTTCATCTGCCAAATTTTGGCCCACTGAGCTCACTTATCCATATCGATTTGTAAATTTCTTATTTCGTCATTGCAATTTACTTTCCCACATATTTTAGTATCATCTGCAGATTTAGCCACAGTACATTCTATCCTTGCATCTAAGCCATTAATATAGACTGTAAATAATTGGGACCCAAGGACCGATCCCTGCACCACCCCACTAGTTACATCTAACCAACCAGAAAAAGACCGTTTATCCTCACTGTCTGCTTTCTGTTAGTTCGCCAATCCTCTCTCCAAGCTAATAAGTTTCTCCTAAACCCATCTGATCTTACCTTGTGTACTAACCTTTTGTGCAGCATCTTATCAAATGTCTTCTGGAAATGTAAATGTACTAAATCTACAGGATCCCCATTATCCACCTTACTTGCTCATATTTGAAGAACTCCAGGAAATTTATCAAAATGATTTATCCTTCATAAAACCATGCTGACTCTGATGGATCCATTTGGAATTTCAAAATATTCTGTTAGTACTTCCTAAATAATCGATCCTAACAATTCCCAATGATGCATCTTAAGCTAACTGCTCTGTAATTTCCTATATCCTGCTTCCCTTTCTGAATAAGGGCATTCTGCTATTTTGTCCATGTTGAGGACAGGAACTGAACGGCTATTACAGTACCTGAACTGAGCATCATTGAGTAGGTTACTCCTTTGCAAATGCCAATTGATATCACCATTGAGGGACCTTCTACCAATATAGAATCCTTACAGTATAAAAACAAGCCATTCGGCCCAACGCCAACCCTCCGAAGAGCATCCCATCCAGACCCATTCCCCCTACTCTTCCTCTATAACCCCACATTCCCCATGACTAATGCACCCAACCTACACCTCCCTGAACACTATGGGCAATTTAGTGTAGCCAGTCCACCTAACTTGCACATCTTTGCGCTGTGGGAAGAAACCGGAGCACCCAGCGGAAACCCGTGCAGACACCAGGAGAATGTGCAAACTCCACACAGTCGCCTGAGGGTGGAATCAAACTGATGTCCTTGGTGCTGTGAGGCAGCAGTGCTAACCACTGTGCTGCCCCTAGTCTAATGAAAATTCTCTTTCATGAATAGAATTGTTTGTTAACTCTAGTGAGTTCCACTTTTGCATACTAAGTCTTTAAATACTGCAGGTCTCCTAATGGTACACAGTGTGATGTCGTTGGCTGTTTGTCTGGCTTCTCTGTGTTCATAAGTTGATATTCCTGCTCTAGTGAGCGTTGCTGCCGTGGCAAATGTTATTGCTGTGGTACTTGTTGATCCACTTCTATTTCTGGAGAATGGTGGACCCTTGGAACTGTTGATTGCTCTGTACTCCAGCATCTGCATTTGTTCGTTTTAAATAACCAGAGAATTGGTTTGCAGTTTACTGAGCTCTTGTAAACCATTCCTTAACCGTCCATCCTTACATTTCAAACAAGGGAAAATGCATTTTGAAAGCTTTCATATTCTCCCCGAGGCAGTGTGTCGGGAATTCAATCTTTAATTCCCGCAGGGTGGAGAAGGAGTAGTTAATCCAAGCAGGCAGCCTGTTGCTCTCCAGTGGTGAGCTGTGTTTTCCTGGGCTCCTCTTTCCGCTGGCTGGAAGCTTAGGAGAAGTATGCAGCCCCTCCCGTATCCGGGGGTGGGGGCAGGCTCATGCGCAGAACCTGCGTGTACTCCTTCGGCCTGGCGATGTCAGCTTTTACTGCACTTTATCGGAATTTCAGGCAGGATGTTCCCAGGGAAGTTCTAGCGCAGGGAGAGAACTGTTTGGAGAAGAAGGACTAAACAACAACAGGGAGAGAACGGAATAAAGGAGGAAGGGTTCTTTGCCAAGTTTTAATGCAGGAAGGTTAGGAAAAGCGAGCAGACAAAGGGGACAGGAGATTGGGAAGGCAGACCATGGAAGGAGCGGTGTCAGCGCTCGACAAAGCGGCCACCGAGCTCTCGGTGATGGATGTCTACGACATTGCGGCGGTGGTCGGCCAGGAATTTGAGCGCGTCATCGATGTATTCGGCTGCGAGGCGATCGCCAAACTGATGCCGAAAGTGGTGCGGGTTTTGGAGATGCTGGAGGTGTTGGTGAGCCGCAACCACATGAACCCGGAGATTGACGAACTGCGCCTGGAGTTGGACCGGCTGAGGCTGGAGAGGATGGACCGCATCGAGAAGGAGAGGAAGCACCAGCAGGTCAGAGCCTAGGCGGGCGGGGGGAGGAATACTGCTGTTTCCAAAACAGTCCAGCATTGATGGAAACGCTGCAGGGAGTGAGTCTGAGCAGCCAGCCTAGCTTCAGGCTGAACCGACCCTAACAAAGCCGAGCTTTGCTAAAACTCATTACTTCAGTCTTTGCGAGTAACAGTCTGGTGGAAGGCGATTGTAGATATTCAATTTTTGTTTAAATTTACAAATGGAATGTTCTCAGAAACAGGAGCCACTAGACCAGCGTTACCCAGTCTAATCCCACTCACCCCTGTCCTTATTATCCCACTCTGTCCTTCACTCCCCACACACTTTAATATCGCAGTCCACTCCCACTCGCCCCCTCCTTCCTTCCCCACATCCTTGAATATACCAAAGTCTAAACTCTCTCTGCCCACTCCCCACACCTTTTATGACCCATCACCTCTAATCTCACTCTTCCATAACCTTTCATCTCTCTTCCTTGAGATTTCAACATTCTATCTGTCCTGTTTGTGAATAATGCTTTCCTGAAACTCCACTCCAATTTCTATTATGCATTCATTTAATTTAAAAGGTTTTAAATGACAAACAAATTTAAAAACACAAAATGCTGTGTTTAGGAATTCTAGCAAAACAGCCACTTTTTATTCATTGATGGGAAGACGGCATCACTGGCTAGGCCCATATTTATTGCCATTCCTAATTGTCCAGAGGGAAGTTCAAAGTCAGCCACATCATTATGGGTCTGGAGTCACATGTAGACCAGCTAAGGACAGCAGTTTCCTTCCCCTAAAGAATATTAGTGGATCAAATGGGTTTTTCTGACAATGGATTCATGGTCATCATTAGACTCTTAATTCCAGATTTTAATTGATTTCAAATTCCACCATTTGCAATGGTAGGATTTGAATCCAGGTCCCCAGAATGTTACCTGGGTCTCTGGATTAACAGTCCAGCAGTAATACTACTAAGCCATCATCTCCCCTTATGATATGGGAATGGATGAAAAATAATTCATTGTTTAAATTATAACCACTGATCGTGAGGTTTTGTTTAAACTCATTCGCAAGATGTGGGTGTCGTTTGCTAGACCATCCTTTATTGCCCATCCGTCTCTAACTAACCTGGAGAAGGTGGTGGTGAACTGCTATTTTGAATTTACTGCAGTCTATCCTGTGTAGGTATTCCCACATACTGTTGAGGAGAGTGTTCCAGGATACTGATCCAGAGACAAGGAAGAAGCAGTATCGGGATGATGTGCGGCTTGGTGGGAAATTTGCAGTTTGGTGGCATTCCCATGAATCTGCTGCTCTTAGCCTTTTAGGTGGTAGAGATTTCTGGCTTGAGACATGCTGTTGAAGGAATCTTGGTGAATTCATACGGTGCATTTTAAAAAGGATACACATTGTGGCCACTGTGTGCTGCTGGCGGAGGGAATGAATATTGCGTGCTCCTGAAGGAGTCTTGCTGTGTGCATCTTGAAGCTGGTACACACTGCTGTTACTGACTGGCTATCCAACACCCTCAGCACTCAATCAAGCTGGTGGTATCAAGCTTCTTGAGTCTTGTTGGAGCTGTACCCGTCCAGGCATTAAGTGAGGGGTACTCCATCAAACTCCTGACGTGTGCCTTGTAGATGGTGGCCAGGCTTTGGGGTGACAGGAGCAATGTTCCCGCAGAGCTGTTGGAAAGCACTACACAATGATTGGCGTGTTGACGCATGGCTTTTGCTTCCAGAAGCTGCTGCCATTCATGGGCCTCCATAGTCTGTGCAGCAGAGAAAAAAAATAGAGGAAATGTTGGACAGAAGGTGAATTACTTGCTGAACCTTTAACTTCTGAACTGCCCTTGTATCAACAGTATTTACATGGGTGGTCCAGTTCAGTTTCTGGTCAGTGGGTGATTGTAATGCCATTGAATGTAAATGGGCAGTAGTTAGATTCTCTCGTTGATGGTCATTGCCTAGCACTTGCATGGCATGAATGTTATTTGTCAACTTATCGGTCCAAGCAAGGACATACCTGGACAGTTTTCCACATTGCTAGGTGGATATCAGTGTTGCAACTGGATAGGAACAGCTTGGCTCATGGTGTAGCTAGTTCACGACTATTGTTGGAATGCTGTCAGTGTACGTAGCCTTTGCAGTACTCACTGTTTTCAATGACCCTCCATCAGATCTAATATGAGGTCTTTGACCTGCAATGTTGACTCATTCTCTCCTCCTCCACAGATGCTCCCAGACCTGTTGAATATTTCCAGCATTTTCTGTTTACCTTTCCTCTCTGGAAGGTGTTGGTTGCTTTGAGCTCTAGTTTAATGACTGTCAGTTTCCTGAGTAACTGTAAATAATTTTGAGGAATTGATGGTAAGTGATGGCAAGCTATTCAGTCATTGGTGGTGGCATTATAGCGAAGTCTGATTCTGCTCTCATTCAATGTGATCACACACGCACACACTCTCTCCAGGAACCCATGGAAAGTCAACTTACAGTGAAGTCCTTGAGTGTGTCAATATTTATGGGGGTCAGCAATAACAACTACAAGTATGTTTCTTTCCTATGTAATGTCTTCTATGAAAGAAAACTCTCCAGGGCAATTTTTAAAATATATCTTCTCTCACGGACTATGGAAGGTGCTGATAAGTCCGGCAACTACCCGACCTTAAATGCCCTTGACCTGAAGGAATTAAGAGTCAGCCACATTACTCTGGGTCTGGAATCACATGTAGGCCAGACCAGGTAAGGATGGCAGAGATAGTAGGAACTGCAGATGCTGGAGAATCCGAGACAACAAGGTGCAGGGCTGGATGAACACAGCAGGCCAAGCAGCATCATAGGAGCAGAGAGGCTGAC
>NC_063355.1:46329657-46374989 GCF_021869965.1 Rhincodon typus | reverse complement strand
CTTTTCCAGCAACTTTGTTTTTGTTCCTGATTTACAACATCTGCAGTTCTTTTGGTTTCTGTTAATGGTAGGGCCCTGGATAGTGTGGGTGAACAGAGAGACCTGAGAGTTCAGATACATAGTACTTTGAAATTTGCGTCACATGTAGACAGGGTGGTTAACAAAGTGTTTAGCACACTTGCCTTCATTGCTCAGACCATTGAGTATAAGAATTGAGACATCATGTTGAGGTTGTATAGGACATTGGTGAGGCCATTTTTGAAGTACTGTGTACAGTTCTGGTCGCCCTGCTATAAACAGGATATTATTAAATTCAAGAGGGTTCAGAAAATATTAACCAGGATGTTGCTGGGATAGCAGAGTTTGCATAATAAATGGATAGCCTTGGACTTTTTTCACCAGAGTGTAGGGGATTGAGGGGTGACCATAAATATGGTTATAAAATCATGACGGGTATAGATAAGGTGAATAGCAAAGGTCTTTTCCCTGGAGTGGGGGGGGCTCAAAACTAGGGGCCATATTTTTAAGGTGAGAGGAGAAAGATTTAAAAGGGACCTGAGGAGCAACTTTTTCTCACACACGGTGGTTGGTATATGGAATGAATTGCCAGAAGTGGTAGGTGCTGGTACAGTTACAACATTGAAAAGACATTTGGACAGATGCATGAATAGGAAAGGTTTAGAGGGATATGAGCCAAACATGAGCAAGTGGGTCTTGTTTAGTTTGGGAAACTTGTTTGGCATGGACGAGTTAGAACGAAGGGTTTGTTTTACCATGCTGAATGACTCTATATCATCACCCCTGAATGACAGAACTGCATTATAAGGTTGTGCCCCTTGTCTAGTTTTCTCCAAAACAGGAACGGGATAGACAGAATCAAATAAGGCTACATTTGTGGCCAGCACCACTGTTAGGTGGATCGCCTTGTGCCTAAGTGCTAAATTGGAGTTTTCCTTTTAAACCTCCCCAATCTGCCGTTTATCGAACAAGTCACTGAATCCCAAGTTTGAAATGCAAGCAATGACAATACTTTACACTAAAGTCAAGCATTAGTGATCTTCAACAAATTAATTAATTTTAAATTGATTCCAAATTGAGGTTGAGCAACTACACTTAACGGTTGCTACCATTTAGTTGCCATTAGTCAAGATTTTACATTGGTCTTGAGTTGTTTTTGTCTGCTTTTTATGGACAGGACACACCTGGGCAATTTTCCAGTTGCTGGGTAGATGTGTGTGTTCCGGCTGTACTGGAACAGCTTAGCTAGGGGAGCAGCAAGTTCTGGAGCACAGGTCTTCAGTACTATTGCCAAAATGTTGTCAGGACCTGTAGTTGCTAGATCTATTCCAAGTCTGTCTCATTTAGCATGGTGATAGTGCCACACAATGTGGTGGAGGGTATTCTCCCTGCAAAGGTAGGACTTTGTCTCCACAAGGACTGTGCAGTGATCACTCTTGCCGATACTGTCATGGACAGATGCATCTGCAGCTACTAAATTGGTAAGGATGAGGTCAAGTATGTTTTTCCCTCTTGGTTCCCTCACCAGTTGCATGAGATGTCCTTTAGCTGAGTCAGTATTGACGCTGCCAAGCCACTCTTGGTGGTGCACATTCAAGTTACCTAGTTAGAAAACATGCTCTGTTTATGCAACCATCATTGCTTTCTCCAGGTTGCTTATGCTCCACCTTATAATCCCAGTAAAGATGATCTAATATTTTGGAGGTCCAAAAGCATCCTGAGTAGATAAATTTCACCAAGTAAGTTAATTGGCTAATGGGCCCCAAGTTGATAGAGGTTACAATACAGAAATGGGCCGATTTGAGCAACTCTGCTGTTATATTCCACATGTGCCACTTCCCACCTCCCTCTTACCCTATCAACAAATTCTGTTATTCCTTTCTCCCTCATGTACTTAATCTAGATTCTGCTTAAATATACCATTGCTATTTGTTACTCGCCACTCTTGATTTAAACTTGATCTTCTATCAGAAGAACAAATAACACTTCTATCAGGAACAGAGCCCAGTGAACAAGCAATAAGTCTTCACAAAGCCCTCCACCTCCACACAGGGAGAGACAGTGAGCCTGAAATGGAACTTGGATCAGTCAGCAGCAAAACTATTACACATAATTAACACCTTAAGAATGAACACATGTTATTTAGATCATCATCACATTCTCAGAAGCCTCTTAAAGTGACTCACTGAATTGTTTTGAGTTGATTTTATTTTATTTGTTCAAGGGAAGTTGGAATCACTGGCTCAACCAGTATTTATTGCTCACTCCTAATTGCCATGGAGAAGGTGGTGCTGAGCTGCCTTCTTGAATTGCTGCAGTCCGTGTGGTGGAGAGACACCTATTGTGCTGATAGAAAGGAGTTTCAGGATATTGACCCAATGACACTGAAGGAAAGGCAATATATTTTGAAGTCAGAAGTTCTGAGGAAGGGTCACCGTTTTTTTCCTTCACAGATGCTGCCAGACCTGCTGAGCTTTTCCAGCAACTTTGTTTTTGTTCCATATTTTGAAGTCAGGATGGTGAGTGCCTTTGAAGGGGACTCTCAGGGGTTGGTGTTCCCATGTATCTGCTACCCTTGACCTTCTGGATGGCGGTTGTTGTAAGTTTGGAAGGTGATTCAGAGGAACTTTGCTAAGGTACTGCACTGCATCTTGTCAATGTACATTGCTGAGCCTAGGACACTACCCTGAGGAACTC
The DNA here is from genome assembly GCF_021869965.1 of Rhincodon typus. Classification (NCBI taxonomy): domain Eukaryota; kingdom Metazoa; phylum Chordata; class Chondrichthyes; order Orectolobiformes; family Rhincodontidae; genus Rhincodon; species Rhincodon typus. The sequence continues at coordinate 46,372,274 of NC_063355.1, read as the reverse complement.
CTGTAGAGATGGTCTGGAGCTGAAATGACCTCCAACAACCACAACCATCTTCTTTGTGCTTCGTGTGACTCGAAACAGCGGTGAGCTTTTCCCTGATTCCCAACAAATCTAGTTTTGCTGGGGCACCTTGGTACTAAGCTCTCAGATATTGCCCTGATGTCAAGGACAGTCTGTCTCTCACCTCACCTTTATGCCTCACTTCTTTTGTCCATGTGCAGACCAAGGCTGTAATGTAGTCAGGAAATGAATAGGCCTGGTGGAACCCAAGCTCGTTGTCAATAACATTAGATACTACTGCCAATACGCCTTCCATCACATTGAGAGTAGACAGATATGGCAGTAATTGACTGGATTGGATGTATCCTGCTTTTCATGGACAGGACTTATCTGAGAAATTTTCTTCATTGCTGAGTGGATGGCACTATTGTAGCTATACTGGAACAATTTATCTAGGGGATCGGCTAGTTTTAGAGCATAAGTCTTCAGTACTATTGTCAGAGTGTTTTCAAGACCTATAGCCGTTGCAGAATCCAGTGCCTCTAGCCATTTATTGATAACAAATTGCATGAACTGAATGGCTGAAACTGGCATCTGTGATGCTGGAGAACCTCAGGAGGAGGTCAAAATAGATCACCCACTTGGCACTTCTGGTTGTAGGTAGATGTAAATTCTTCAACCTTGTCTTTCGCACTGATTTTTTAAAAAAATCATTTGTGGGATATGGGTTTTGCTGGCTGGACCATCATTTATTGCCTGTCCCTAGTTGCCCTTGAGAAGGTAATTGTGAGCTGCCTTCCTGAACTGCTGCAGTCCACCTGGTCTGATGTGTTGGTTTTTATCCATCATTGAGGATGGTGATATTCTTGCATTCCCCCATATCCTGTTAGTTGTTTGATTGACCTCTACCGTTCACGACTGGAGTGCCAGGTCTGCTGCGCTTGTTTAGTTCTCAGAGTGATGTGATGCAGTAAGTGCAGGGTAGACCATCTCCAAAAGAGTTTCTCCAGCACATGAGCCCTCTCAGAACCCCACTCTGATTATATACACTCTCCCTCAGTATTGCTTCCCTTGACAATGCAGTGTGCCCACAGTGCTGGTCCAACCCTCAACCCCTGACCATGCAGTAGCCCCTCGTTATTACTCCTGTTGACAGTGAAGTACTCCCTCAATACTGTGTTTGGTGTCGGAGGGTCATAGAGTTGTACAGCATGAAAACAGAATCTTTGGTCCGACTTGTCCATGCTGACCAGATATCCTAAATTAATCTAGTCCCATTTGGCGCATATCCCTCTAAACCCTTCCTATTCATGTACCCATCCAGATGCCTTTTAAATGTTGTAATTGTACCAGCCTCCACCGCCCCCTCTGGTAGCTCATTCTATACATACACCACCCTCTGTGTGAAAAAGTTGCCCCTTAGGTCCCTTTTAAATCTTTCCCCTCTCACCTTAACCCTATGCCATCTGGTTTTGGACTCCCTTACCCCAGGGGAAAAGACCTTTGCTATTCATCCTATCCATGCCCCTCATGATTTTATAAACCTCTGTAAGGTCACCCCTCAGCCTCCAATGCTGCAGGGAAAATAGCACTGACCTATTCAGCCTCTCCCTAAAGCTCAAGCCCTCAAACCCTGGCAACATCCTTGTAAATCATTTCTGAACCCATTCAAGTTTCACAACATCCTTCCTGTAGCAGAGAGACCAGAATTGAGTGCACTATTCCAAAACTGGCATAACCAATATCCTGTACAGCTGCAACATGACCTCCCAACTCCTATACTCAATGCACTGACCAATAAAGCTAAGCGTACTGAACACCTTTTTCGCCATCCTGTCGACCTACGACTCCACTTTCAAGGAACTATGAACCTGCACTGCAAGGTCTCTTTGTTCAGCAACACTCCCCAGGACATTACCATTAAGTGTCTAAGCCCTGCCCTGATTTGCGTTTCTGAAATGCAACACCTCAGATTCATCTGAATTAGACGCCATCTGCCACTCCTTGGCCCATTGGCCCATCTGAACAAGGTCCAGTTGTACTCTGAGGTAACCTTCTTCACTGTCCACTACACATCCAGTTTTGGTGACATCTGCAAACTTACTAACCATACCTTCTATGTTCACATCCAAATAATTTATATAAATGACGAAAAGCAGTGGACCTAGCACCGACCCTTTTGGCACACCATTGGTCATTGGTCTCCAGTCTGAAAAGCAACCCTCCACCACCACCCTCTATCTTCTACCTTCAAGCCAGTTCTGTATCCAAATGGCTAGTTATCCCTGTATTCCATGCGATCTAACCTTGCTAACCAGTCTACCATGGGGAACCTTGTCGAACACCTTGCTGAAATCCATATAGATCGTGTTCACTGCTCTGCTCTCATCAATCCTCTGTTACTTTTTCAAAAACCTCAATCAAGTTAGTGAGGCACGATTTCCCACACACAAAGCCACGTTGACTATCCCTAATCAGTCTTTGCTGAACCAAATATGTAAATCCTGTCCCTCAAGATCCCCTCCAACAACTTGCCCACCACCAATGTCAGGCTCAGTGGACTATAGTCCCCTAGCTTTTCCTTACCACCTTAAATTTTGGCACCATGTTAGCCAACCTCCAGTCTTCTGGCACATCTCACGTAGCTGTTGATGATACAAATATCTCAACAAGGGGCCTTGCAAACATTTCCATAGCTTCCCACAGTGTTCGAGGGTACACCTGATCAGGTACTGGGGATTTATCCACCTTTATGCATTTTAAGATGTCCAGCACCACCACCTCTGTAAAATGGACATTTTTCAACATGTCGCTATTTATTTTCCCACATTCTGTATCTTCTGTCAACCTAGATCTTGTGTTCAAACCTCTCAACTGGGGCTTGAAAATCTCCAACCTCTGACTCAGAGGTATAATTCTCACTGAGCCAGATTTGACTCACCTTGTGCTGTAAGAGTCTGGCTATGTAAAGTTGCAATCAAAAGCAGACTGAGTTAGTTTTAATGACTGGAGTTTCTGGTGTAATTTTAGCAGAATGCAAATCCCAGGCCCATTTTAAACATGATTGCATGTTTAGTTGGAGCCGTTATCGTGGGATGATGTATGCATCAAAACAACTAGCAGCAGTCCCTGGAACATGCCAGCTCTTAAAATAACCTCTGGCTGAAGTAATCATCACTAATGGGTTACCGAGTAAACACACAACCACAGCAGTCACTTGTATGCCGGACAGGCTGCTTTTCTAGCAAATCTCCAAAGGAGTTAGAAACACCCACATTTTGAACTTGTATGTCGTGATCCAGACATGCAGGAGCTTATCTGTGTGTTAGTAACCTTTACTGAGTGATTAAATTTTACTGAGTGAGAATTTCTTGAAGGGTGTGGTTGGGTAACTGGCTGTCCCTTTGGATCAGGTCAGGCTCATGTTCATGACACTGTTTCTAAAACTGCCAAGTGTATCTGAATTTCTAATTACCATGTGTGACTACCTCCTGTTGATTTGCTTTCATGTTCATGTCGATGTTAATCATAAAACTCAGTAGCAATACAAATTTACCATGCTGCAGTTGTTAGTATGTAAAATGACTAATTGATGTGAAGTGGTGGCAGTCAGTCTAGTTGTTTAGTTTACAGATGATGGGGAGTTTGAGAATCTCTAAAGGCCTTGAATTTGTGAGCAATAATCTTTGCTTTTGTGATATTGACAAATTGCAGATAGTAAACATTGGGATCTGTAATTGCACTTCCTGCTTCAGTGGACACACATTTTTGATATTATCGATCCCATGTTATTTTATTTCCCCTTCTTCATTGGTGCCCATGTCCATGATTTCTGAGTAGGGATCTCCGGGGGCTGTGACCCTCCATGACCACCGTCCCTTCCCCCACTCACTGAATGCCAGCTCTCATTGAGCTTTTCACCATTCACTAGATGGCAGAGGAACATCAGAACAATAGTGGCTGTTTGAGGGAATTCAGTGAAATCAGTGTTGACTGGTCAACCTGACAGCCTGTTGCAGAGGTCCCAAGACTGATTACATTTCACCCAAACCCATGTTCATACACTCCATCCAACGATTGTCTCAGGATGGTGATCAGATCCGGAATGCTGACAGATCCTCCCAATGCCACAGGGACACTTGGGAACATTATGAAGTTTCAGTTTCAACCACGATTCAGATTAGCTGACAGCCATGTTTCAGTTACTGCTGCATCTATCACCAATACAGAGTATCAAATTATCTTCAGTTAACGTAGTGCACGTTCCCTTTATGTTGACAGGTTTCAGGCTAGATTCTTGTCTTTGTGTTAAGTAGGACCAATTGTAGATAACTAAGGTAAAGGTAAGGTTTCCAAAGTATCAGAGGACTATAGGACTACTATCATTATTGAGAGATGTGTGGGTCCCGTGCCTCAGGAGAGGAGAGGTTGAAAAGGCAGGACTGTCGTGGTGACTTCAGTCAGTGTGAAAATTGAACCCGTGCTGTTGGCATTACTCTGCATTACAATCCAGGCAAGTGAGCTAACCGAAAGGTTGTAATTAAAGTTAACGTGTTGTGTTAGACATGATCAAATTTTTCTAGAAAATGTGTGTCGTTAGACTTATTTCTGATATTGAGCCATTCTTGCTTTTCTTATCCCTTGAATATGAGCATCACTGGCAAAACCAGTTCTCCTTGAGACAGTGCCATGAGCCCCCTTGCTGAACTACTGCAGTCCATAAGGTATAGATACATCCTGTAGTGCTGTTAAGGAGGGAGCTCCAGCACTGTGACCCCAAGGACAGCGAATGGGGCTATATTGCACAAGCAGGGTCGAGCTAGTCAAGTTCCCATGTGCCTGCCTCCTTTCTCTATCTATGCAGTAGATTTTGGAAAGAAGTAACCACACTCTTCATGAAGGAAGACAAAATGATGGATGTCTGCCAGAGGAAGAGAGATGAAAAGGAGAGCTATAAGATCATGAGAACGTTTCAGATAAGTAGTCTCTGAATGCTGAAAGCACATGTTTGGCAACCCCAAGGGATCAAAGCAGGAATGATATGGCCAATTAGCAAGAAACTTCTGATCAGTACGGTGTAGAACAGGAACACTTAGCTGGATTTACCAATTCTGGTCATTTCCTGTAAGGATGCTTGAACAGTGACCTGAAACTGCTCCTGGTTGAATATTTAGAACGAGAGGATAGTGGTTGACATGAGTTAAGGTGGGAAGAGGCTTATGTGAAGCATAAATAGTGACACAGACCACTGGGATTGAATGGTCTTGTTTCTCGAAGTTCTGTTTAACTGCAATGACAGCTGGATTCGGGATCCAGATCATCTGTGTCATGAAAATGGCCAGTAATTCTGCTCATTATTTTTATTGTTTGGAGAATAACAGAATGCCCTAAATTGATACAATTGTTGGTCAAGTTCTGATGTAGCAAAACTTTCCCTTCTCAACTTCCTCCAGAACACACACTGTCAATAATTTTAATGATCACACTACATTTTTCCTGAAATGTAATGGAGCAACAAATGAATAGTCAAATCTCCTGTGCGCACACCATAGTGTGTGTGTGTGTGTGTGTGTGTGTGTGTGTGTGTGTGTGTGTGTGAGAGAGAGAGAGAGAGAGAGAGAGAGAAAGTGGCGGGGTGAGGGGAAGCAGAGTCCAATGACCTTTCTAACACTACTGTCTTTGATCAGGAGCTTGTGCTGGTCGAGGATGTGTGGAGAGGGGAGGCTCAGGATTTACTCACTCAGATTGCAAAACTTCAGGAGGAAAACAAACAGCTGACAATGAATCTTTCCCACAAAGATGTAAGCCTGACTGAGGAAGAAATCCTGAAACAGGAAGGTAAAAACAAACAAGAAGTTTTATAAATTCAACATTCAGTGAGAGTAATTTTGCTTGACATGATTGTTTCCCTTGCCCTGCATGGAGTAATTACCAAGGAATACCCAGGACTAAAAGAGCAAAATGATGTTATGTGAATATAGTTAAATGTTAGCTGTTGAAATGATATACTGTAATAGAGCAACCAAATTTAAGGTGATTAGAAAAAAAAAGCAAAATGCAGAACGTTTTATGTTAGCAGTTAAGAGTTGGAATGTGCTGCCTCATAGATTCAATAGCAGCCTTCAAAAGGGAAATTTGATAAAACTTAAAGGAGTAAAAGAATTGAGAGATTTGGAGAAAGAGCAAAGACTGAGTGGATTGCTCTTTGAAAGAGCCAGTGCACACTTAATGGGCCAAATGGTCTCTTATGTATTCACTGATTCTAATTAAGAGAATTGGATATTGAAGGGTGGAAACCAAAATGTATTCACAGGCTGACAAGACAATGGGAGCAGTGGATTCAGTAAATGATGTATTTTATTTCCCCTGTTCAGGTGCCCTGCACAGCTTCACTGGCTTGCACTGTATGAGAGAGTGGTGTTGTGTTTATTTTACGAGATTAATAATCCAGAGAACACAAGATCAAATTCACCATTGCAGTTAAAGAATTTGAACCCTCATCTCTATCTAAAGAGTTGCTTGTGTCCTGTTCCTTCTTGTCTAAAACTTCATTTTCCGAGGCTGCATTGACCAGTTGTCTCTTCGCCTGTATCTCACATGTTTCATCTGCCCAAGTTGGATCAGTCTGGAGGAGGGGTGGCCAGAGGTGCATGTGCTTCCGACCAGCACTGAGTCCCACATAAACAGCAAGCCCACGATACATACAAGTTGCCCCAGTTCCTGGCTACTGGACAGTTTTCTCAACTCAGATTGGAAAACAGAAAGACAATAATTCAACATTGATATCAACTCACTATGTTGACCCTTCTCTGTTTTGTCTCACTGCTTATCTCTTTTCTGTCTCTCGTCCCAACTCCGCAAAACTGTGATCCATTCTAGGATGAAACACAACCTCCTCCAATTTAACAACTGGAAAATCCAAGGCCATTGTTTTCGGTCACCATGACAATCTCTGTTTCCTTGTATTGCCTAATTCTGCCTCTCTGTCAGCTGACTGCTGTTGAAATCTCTTATCTCTGGTTTTGTTACCTCCAGACTCAACTATTCCAGAGCTCTCCTCACTGGCCTCCCACCTTTAATGAAATTCAGCTCATCCAGCACTCTGCTGTCCATGTCAGAACTTGCACCAAGTCTCTGTTCACTGTCTGACTTGGGCTCCTGATTAAGTAAAAATTTAATTTTTAAAATTCTCATCCTTGTCTTTAAATCATTGATGGTCTCACCTCTCCCTATCTCTGTAGCCTCTTCCAAGCTCTCAGCGTTTCTCCAGCTGTGGCCTCTTGTGCACCCTCCACTCCCTTCATTTCACCATTGGCAGCTTTACCTCCATTTGTAAACTCTGGCATTCCCTCTCTGCCACTCCATCTTTCCCTCCACCTTTAAGACAGTCCTTAAAACTTGGCTCTTTGCCTAAGATTTTAGATATCTACACAATTATCTTTCTTATGATAGCCATGGTTTCGTTGGCCACACTCTTATATCTGAATCGGAAGTCACACTGTCAAGTAATGGTACTGAGGGAGGCTCCTGGCTGGCCCCTTGGCTGGATGTAAAAGATGTGATCAGGTTAGCCTATACTCTAGTGACTCAGCTTGACTCTTCGGTTTTTCTAATAATGTTTGCACTTGCACAGAGTACTTTATCTTAGTATGCCTCAAACAATGAGTGCCATGACTTTTTGAAGTGCATTGCTACTCCAGGCTGTATTTTCAGAATACTGAGATGTGATGTGAGGACTGAAATAGAAACAGAATTCAAAAGCTGTCATCCAACCATGTGAGTGACCCTCTGACATTAAATTTGTAAAGTTATTTTTGTTCCCTGGGTGCTTGAAGCTGGGACACAATCTTATGAACCTCTTCTGCACTCTCTCACTCTAACAGGTATTAGACACACCCAGAGGTGAATCAGAACTTGCTGAGGGCATAAGCATGATAAAAATCTGACAAGTCAGTCACATAAAAATGTAATGCCCACACTTTAACGGATAAATTAATTTCTGAGTTTCTGGTTAGCCCTTGACGACAAATATTTATTCTCCAACATTTAGAAAGACATTAAAATACCAAAGGTCCAGTCATTTTTTAAGTAATGTGTATTTTTACCACCAGCAGAACATCCAATAATAATAATTAGGGCAAGTAACTTTGAACATTGTGCGTGTGAGAGGTCTGATCTGGATTCTAGCCCAACTGATGGTTACAGATCTCCACAGTGACAAAGAAACTTTAACTGTTTAGTGGATGGGATGCTGATTTTTGCACTCCCCTTCCCCTGCTTTGAATAAATAATAAATTTGATAAAACCAGCATTTCTGTCAATCTTAGACAACAAGGTGCAGGGCTGGATGAACACAGCAGGCTAAGCAGCATCACAGGAGCAGAAAGGCTGATGTTTCAGGCCTAGACCCTTCATCAGAAATGGGGAGGGGAAGGGGGTTCTGAAATAAATAGGGAGAGAGTGGGAGGCGGATAGAAGATAGATAGAGGAGAGGATAGGTGAAGAGGAAACAAACAGGTCGAAGAGGCGGGGATGGAGCCAGTAAAGGTGAGTGTAGGTGGGGAGTTAGGGAGGGGATAGGTCAGTCCAGGGAGGACGGACAGGTCAAGGGGGCGGGATGAGGTTAGTAGGTAGGAGATGGGGGTGCAGCTTGAGGTGGGAGGAAGGGATAGGTGGGAGGAAGAACAGGTTAGGGAGGCGGGGATGAGCTAGACTGGTTTTGGGATGCGGTAGGGGGAGGGGAGATTTTGAAGCTTGTGAAATCCACATTGATACCATTGGGCTGCAGGGTTCCCAAGCGGAATATGAGTTGCTGTTCCTGCAACCTTCGGGTGGCATCGTTGTGGCACTGCAGGAGGCCCAGGATGGACATGTCGTCTGAGGAATGGGAGGGGCAGTTGAAATGGTTCGCGACTGGGAGGTGAAGTTGTTTATTGCGAACCGAGCGTAGGTGTTCTGCAAAGTGGTCCCCGAGCCTCCGCTTGGTTTCCCCGATGTAGAGGAGGCCACACCGGGTACAGCGGATGCAGTATACCACATTGGCAGATGTGCAGGTGAACATTTGCTTGATGTGGAAAGTCTTCTTGGGGCCTGGGATGGGGGTGAGGGAGGACATCTTTCCCTCCCCACCCTTATCTGCTTTCCTGAGGGACCACTCTCTCCTGTGACTCCCTTGTCCGCTCCACACTCCCCTCCAGCCCCACCACACCCGGCACTTTTCCCTGCAACCGCAGGAAGTGCTACACCTGCCCCCATACCTCCTCCCTCACCCCCATCCCAGGCCCCAAGAAGACTTTCCACATCAAGCAGATGTTCACCTGCACATCTGCCAATGTGGTATACTGCATCTGCTGTACCCGTTGTGGTCTCCTCTACATCGGGGAAACCAAGCGGAGGCTCAGGGACCGCTTTGCAGAACACCTACACTCGGTTCGCAATAAACAACTGCACCTCCCAGTCGCGAACCATTTCAACTCCCCCTCCCATTCCTCAGACAACATGTCCATCCTGGGCCTCCTGCAGTGCCACAACGATGCCACCCGAAGGTTGCAGGAACAGCAACTCATATTCCGCTTGGGAACCCTGCAGCCCAATGGTATCAATGTGGATTTCACAAGCTTCAAAATCTCCCCTCCCCCTACCGCATCCCAAAACCAGTCCAGCTTGTCCCTGCCTCCCTAACCTGTTCTTCCTCCCACCTCAAACCGCACCCCCATCTCCTACGTACTAACCTCATCCCGCCCCCTTGACCTGTCCATCCTCCCTAGACTGACCTATCCCCTCCCTAACTCCCCACCTACACTCACCTTTACTGGCTCCATCCCCGCCTCTTCGACCTGTTTGTTTCCTCTCCACCTATCCTCTCCTCTATCCATCTTCTGTCCGCCTCCCACTCTCTCCCTATTTATTTCAAAACCCCCTTCCCCTCCCCCATTTCTGATGAAGGGTCTCGGCCTGAAAAGTCAGCCTTTCTGCTCCTATGATGCTGCTTGGCCTGCTGTGTTCATCCAGCCCTGCACCTTGTTGTCTCGGATTCTCCAGCATCTGCAGTTCCTACTATTTCTGTCAACCTTCTCAGTTTTCTTATGGAGCAGGTCAGATTAAAGTTATTCCACTAAGGGTTCTCAGTGAGATGGGACTGAGGAATAGGCTCAGCTCCACATTCAGCGCTTCCCAGTTCCTGGCACAAATTAGTGATGACTATCAGTACTCGGCAGGCTATTGGCTATACCAAATGTCTCACTGGATATTTTATTAATTGTATCCACAATCAAAAGCATACTATGGTCCTGACTTGTATTCAAATGTCTTGTTGCAGAGAGGAGTCAATGTTGGACTGTTTCTAGCAGGAATGTGCAGTATGATCTGGGTCATGGCTTCATCTGCTGCCTTACTGGCTGAGAAATTCACATCCAGACTATTTTTTGGGTTTGCCATGTGCCATCATTCCAATACTCTGCTGGTAGTACGACCAGATGGAACTGTAGCTATCAATTGATCTTTACAAATCATGACCAGTATTTATTTCCTGCCTCATACTTAAAGATTTACAATCAAATATCTGTTTCAACCTTCCAAATATGTCTGGTTTAAAAGAATAGTTCTTCAGGGGCCAAAGCCAGAATACCTGCAATCCTATCATTATTTACTGTATGAAACTCGGTCGTTATTTCAGAGTTGTTTTCTGCAGGTTTAAAGGATCTTGAGAGTACGTTTTAGCTCAAGTGTACATTGTTTATGTGACATCTTCCTGTCTTTGGCCCAGTATACCACAACGAATTCAACAGATTGATTTGTTTACATAATGCTTGTAATTCAAATATTTAAGCTATAGGGAGAGGCTGAATAGTCTGGGGCTATTTTCCCTGGAGCATCGGAGGCTGAAGGGTGGCCTTATAGAAGTCTATAAAATCATGAGGGCCATAGATAGGCTGAATAATCAAGGTCTTTTCCCCAGGGTAGGGGAGACCTGAGGAGCATTTTTTCACGCAGAGGGTGGTGCAGGTATGGAATGAACTGCCAGGGGAAGTGGTGGAGGCTGGTACAGTTACAACATTTGAAAGGCATCTGGATGGGTGTATGAATGGGAAGGGTTGAGAGGGAAGTGAGCCAAATAATGACAAATGGGACTAGCTTAATTCAGGATATCTGTTCAGCATGGACAAGCTGGATTGAAGGGTCTGTTTCCATGCTGTACATCTCTGACTTTATCTGACAGCTTAATATGATCACATTTCATCATGTCCATGTGACCCAACAGGTATCAGTCTAGACTGAGGCACAGGATCTTTGAAATGGTCTAGCAAGGTACGTGTTTTGAATTGTGAACATGGGATTGTCAGTAAATGTCAGTGATGCTCACTTCCTCAAAATGGTTTAAAATCCTTTACAGGATAGTTGGAAAAGAATTACCTAATTGGTAACTCACCAACAGTCATGTTTCCCTTACTTGTCTTTTAGCTGGGATGTCAGAAAGAGAATGGCAAGTGATGAAGAAGTTAAAGGAAGTGGTTGATAAACAGCGGGATGAGCTCAGAGCCAAAGACCGAGAATTAACTCTGAAAAACGAAGATGTTGAAGCAGTAAGTATTTACCATTTCAGCCTGGACTGAAATTAATAGCACCTCCAATGCCGGTCATGTCTCTGTTAATTGTACACGCAAGGAAGAGTCATATTGGACACACAAACTCTGTTTTTCGCTCCACTGATGCTGCCAGGCCTACTGAGTTTCTGCAGCACTTTCTATCTTTATTTCTGAATAGCAGGTTCTCTGCTAGGGACCTGGTGCTGGAAGTCTCGAAATGTGGGCATCCCATGCTACATTCCCTCAAAGCTGCACAGCTGCTCAGAGGGTCAACAAAGCTTGATTACCATATCAATGAGTTGACTTTTGATTTTGGAAGTTGCAGACGCAGAGGGACCTGAGGTCTGTGCAAAAGAAGAATTTCAAGGGAGTAACAACCCTATGTGCTGTGCTACTGGACCTTGATCAAGTCCCACATTCACTTGAGTTCAGTTTATTTGTTGGGGAAAGAGAGAAGGGTGTTATTTCTGATATTATTACGTAGGAGCAGGAGTAGGCATCCACCTTTTCAGGTTTGCTCCGTCATTTGTTAAGATAGTGCTGATTTTTTTTTGCACCAACTGCAATACTCCCATCTATCCTGATAACCTTAGAAACCAAGTCTCTCTGGCAGTCTTGAATGTCCCGAACAAATGAGCATATCAGTTCCTTGGATAGAAAATTCCAAGGATTCACAATCTTCTGAGTGAAGAAATTTCTCCTTCACTCCATCATAAATGGCCAGCCCCTTATCCTGTTACTAGAATCCTGTTTTCTAAACTTAAGCCAGGAGCAATCAGCAATTACCATATCAAACCTGCTAAGAGTTTTAAATGTTTCAATGAGATCAGCTCTCATTCTTCTGAACTCCAGAGGATACCCACCCATTCTACTCAATGAAAGGAGATATAAAAGGAAATATTGTGGCTATTGGAAATCTGAAACAAAACTAAAAGTACTGAATAAAAACAAAGTTGTTGGAAAAGCTCAACAGGTGTGGCAATATCTGTGAAAGAAAAAAAGAGTTAATGTTTCAGGTCCTCGGAAGTTCTGAGGAAGGGTCACTGGACCCGAAACGTTAACACTTTTTTTTCCTTCACAGATGCTGCCAGACCTGCTGAGCTTTTCCAGCAACTTTGTTTTTGTTCCTGATTTACAGCATCCGCAGTTCTTTTCATTTTTAAAAATACTGAAAATATGCAGCAGCTCTTGCAGCACATTTTTTGTTCATAATGGAAGTGGCCATCTCTGACTGAGCCAGCATTTGTTGCCTATCCCTAAGTGTACTTGAGAAGGTGTTGGTGGGCTATCTTCTTGAACCTCCAGAGTCCTTGAGGTGTAGCTACATCCACGGCTGTCTGGGAGGGAGTTTCAGGATTTTGACCCATTGACACTGAAGGAATGGCTAAGTCAGGATGGTGCGTGGCTTGGAGGAGAACTTTCAGGTGGTGGTGTTCCCATTCTAGACGGTGTCTTTCGAAATGGCAGAGATTGCAGGTTTGGAAGGTGATGTTGAAGAAGCTTTGCTGTATTAGTATAGTGCATTTGTATTTGGTACACACTGCAACCATTGTGTTGATGGTGGGGTGAGCGAGTGTTGAAGGTAGTGGATATTGTGTCAATCAGTTGGGCCGCTTTGACCTGGATGGTATTAAACTTTTTAACTGTTGTTGGAGCTGCACCCATCTAAATACTGGAGACCATTGCATCACACTTAGAGATTCCTAGCCTGTGACCTGTGGAGCTGTGGGAATTGAAATAGTTAGTATTTTGGGTTTGATGATTTTTACATGGAAACATAGAAAATAGCAGGAGTAAGCCATTTGACCCCTCAGGCCTGCTCCACCATTCAATACAATCATGGCTGATCATTAAGCTCAATATTCCTAATCCACCCCTCCCCCCCCGTATTTTTTTACGTCTATATTCATTCACGGGATGAGGGTGTTACTAGCCAGGCAGCATTTATTTGCCCATCCCTAATTGCCCAGAGGGCAGTTGAGAGTCAACCACATTGCTGTGGGTCTGGAGTCATATGTAGGCCAGACCAGGTAAGGATGGCAGTTTCCTTCCCTAAAGGACATTAGTGAACCAGATGGGTTTTTCCAACATTCAGCAATGAATTCATGGTCATCATTAGATTCTTAATTCCAGATATTTTATTGAATTCAGATTGTGGCGGGATTTGAACCTGGGTTCCCAGAGCACTATCTGGGTCTCTGGATTAATAGTCCAGCGATAATACCACTAGGCCATCGTCTCCCCACATATCCCTTGATCCTTTTAGCCACAGGAGCAATATTTATTTCCTTCTTGAAAACACATAACGTTTTGGCCTCAACCACTTTCTGTGATCGTGAATTCCACAGGCTCACGACTCTCTGGGTGACGATATTTCTGCTCCTCTCAGTCCTAAAAGGTTAACATTTTCTCCTTAAACTATGAACCTTGATTCTGGATTCCCCCACCAACAGGAACGTCCTTCCTGCATCAACCCTGTCTAGTCCTGTTAGAATTTTATAGGTTTCTATGAGATCCCTCCTCATTCTTCTGAACTCCAGTGACTACAATCCGAACTGACTCAATCTCTCCTCCTACATCAGTCCTGCCATCCCAGGAATCAATTCAGCAAACTTTTGCTGCACTCCCTCCATAGCAGGAACATTGTTCCTCAGACCAAAACTGCACACCATATCCCAAGTGTGGCCTTACCAATGCCCTGTCTAATTGCAGCAAGACATCCATGTTGCTGTACCCAAATCGTCTCGCTATGAAGGTCAAGATACAGTTTGCCTTCTTTACTGCCTGCTGCACCCATACACCTACTTTCAGCAGCTGGTGCACAAAGAAACCCCAGGTCTTTTTGAACATACCCTCTCTCAATTTATAGCTATTCACCTAATAGTCTGCCTTCCTACTTTTTGCTACCGAAGTGGATAACCTCTCAATTATCCACGTTATACTGTATCTGCGATGTATTTGCTTGCTCACTCAGCCTGTCCCAATTACATTGCAACATCTCTCCATCCTCCTCGCAGCTCAGCCTGCCATCCAGCTTTATGTTATCTGGAAATTTAGAAATATTACATTTAGTTCACTCATCTAAATCATTAACCTATATTGTAAATAGCTGGGATCCCTGAAGTACTCCATTAGTCACTGTCTGCCATTCAGAAAAAGACCCATTTATTCCTCCTGTTTGTTTCCTGTCTGCTAACCAATTTTCAGTGCATCTCAATACACTAGCCCCAATCCCATGCGCTTTAATTTTACACATTAATCTCTTACATGCAACTTTGTTGAAAGTCTCAAAGTCCAAATAAACCACATCCACTGGCTCCCCCTCATTAACTCAACAAATTATCTCCTTGAAAAATTCCAGTAGTCATAGAGTTGTACAACACAGAAACAGACCCTTCAGTCTAACTCGTTCATGCTGACCAGATATCGTAAATCAATCCAGTCTCATTTGCCAGCATTTGGCCCATATCTCTCTGATTCTTCTTTTGTAAATCCATGATGTCTGATCCTACCATTGTTATCTAAGTATTCTGCTATAAAATCCTTGACAATTGACTCTAGCATCTTCCCCACTACCAACGTCAGATGCACTGGTCTATAATTCCCTATTTTCTCTCTACCTCCTTTTTAAAATAGTGCAGTTACATTAGCTAGCCTCCAATCTGTGGGAACTGTTCCAGATCTAAAGAAACTTGGATTTTTACATTCATTTTTTTGAAAGGTCTTTGACATGATTTTTCCTGCACAGATGCTGTTTAATCTGATACGTATTTCCAGAATTTTCTGCTTCTGTACAAGGGAAATCAGAATATGCAGGAGTCCTGAGAACATTCTGATAATTATTCGGTGAAATTTTCTGTTTAACATTGTGCGTGAAACTGAGTGTGTCATCTGATGTGATTCTGAGTCTTAGTTGTGACTCTATGGATAGCGCCCTTACCTCCGGGTCGCAAGGTTTTTGTTTCAAGGCCTGATCCGCGGATCGGGGCCCACAGTCTAGTTTAGCATTCCCAATGGATTCTTTGAGAGTACTCACTCTCAGGGGTCCTGCCTTCTGGCAGAGAAATTCAGCTGGTTCAAATCTGCATTGGTTCTTAGCTTGCATTGGAACAGATAATGTGCTCAAGTCTTAACTGGTGACACTTTGTCACATATATATATGTATAATGAAGGAACAGTAAAGAGTTTGTACTGAATATGTTGCAGTCTTCAGGATGGGGATTGCGATGTGCCGCTGCCTTTAGGACAAGGGTGGGGACATGTCGCTGTCTTCTGTGTGCAAGTGTGACCTGTCACTGACCCTTTCACTGAGTGATGCCCTTGTCATTCTGTCCCTTTCAGTTACAGCTGCAGCAGAACAGGCTGATGAAGATAAACCATGAGCTGCGACACAAGGTGACAGTGATTGATGCACAGGGGAAAGGGCTGATTGAGCAGAAGGTGGAGCTTGAAACCACATTGCAGACCAAAGAACAGGAAATGGGAAACATGAGAATGGAAATCGGGAAGCTGAGGGAGAAATACCATGGACAGCCCACACAAAATGGAGATGACCAATTGAAGGTATATTGTTTCTTTCCTTGTGCTTGGGAATATCCTGGGGTCTTCAATAGTTCAGTATATTTATTCCCCAAGTAAGAATGGTTCAAGTTTGACCTTTGACTTTTCCATTGTCGACTGGAGAGCAGAGCACTAAGAAGGAATAGTGGAGGAATAGCTAAGTAATCTCCTAAAAAGTGCATTTGTGTGTTTAGCAAGTGAAGGCAAGATCAAGGCAGATGTGATGCCCCTGTGGTCAAACAGTTCAAAGTGCACACAATGTAAAATTGGAAAATTAATGCCTTTTGTATGGAGGGGTAGAGTTTTTGGGTCCCATTCAATCTACTGTAGGCCTGTGTGTTCAGTTAGTTTATTCAGTGGTACGTTTGGGCCTCATCCTTCATTTGTGCCATGGGAATGTTTCCAGCAGGACAGGCAGACTCAGATTCTTGGGCTCCTGTTGTTCCTGTTGGATGTGCAGAGCCGGAGTCTCACCAAGGCGAGCATGGGTGCACTCTCCGTACAAGTTCCGAACTGGGCACTGGGGAAATATCTGCAGCTTCAAAATGTGCCACTATCAGTGGACAAAGCCCGATCCAGCACCAGGAAATCATTCATTAATTTTAATCATTCATTTTCCTAGAGCTGGGCGCATTACAACAAAGACTTACATTTCAGAAACCCATTTCATGAACTCTGAATTAAGAGCTTCTGATATCTTCATTGTTGTGATGTTAGAAAAGAAAGCAGCTAATTTGCACACAAGGGATACTTAAGGGGTTTCCCATTTAAGACAGAGCTGAAGAGAAATTACTGCTCTGATGGTAGTCAATCTGTGGAATTCTTTTCCACAGAAGGCTTTCAGGGCTGGGTCGTTAAGTGTGTTCAAGGCTGAGACAGATTTCTAATCAGTAAGGGAATCAAGAGTACTGTGGATAAGGCAGAAAAGTGGAGTTGAGGATGAGCAGATCAATCATGATCTCATTGGTTGCACAGATTTGATGGGTCAAATGGCCTACTTCTGCTCCTACAGCTTATGGTCGTATTGGCAAGATCCACAAGAATCAATGAGATTAATCAGTCGTGATTACCGTTCAAAGCATTAAATTGGCTGTGAAGTGGTTTGGATCATTGAAGAATAGAAATGTAGATTTAGTACAGTGTGGAGCTGGAGGAGCATAGCAGGCCAGACAGCATCAGAGGAGCAGGAAAGTTGACATGTAGGTTCGGGACCCTTCTTCAGAAAGAAGACTGACCCAAAACGTCAACTTTCCTGCTCCTCTGATGCTGCCTGGCCTGCTGTGTGCCTCCAGCTCCACACTGTGTTATCTCTGACTCCAGCATCGACAGTTCTTACTATCTCTGAAGAATGTAGATTTGTTGTGTTCTTTCTGGTTTCATCAAGCATGTGGAGCATACAGGAGAATGAATGGCTCTTTGCAGCAATTCAGATTTACATATAACCTCGAATCCAGAGTCAAGGCTGGGGTTTATTTGACCACATTAGTGTGTTTACATTCTGGATCCATTTATGAGGAGGACAAATGGGATTTCTTCAGTTTTCCACACTCGCTCTGAAGCAGTTGCCTTGCATGTGTCTCGTCAGCTTTGTTCAGAGAACCTACATTTAGATGAAAATAAAAAGGTAGGATTCATTTCTGGGGCTGTTATGTGAAGTATATTTCCAGAACATGAGCAAGATCTGGTTTCTGAAATGCTCCAGCATCCCTTCAGTGTGTGACTGATGGCTTTAACCACATTCACTGCCTATGGACAGGAGGCTCACTGAATAATCTGTTATTGCTCTGTTCATTACCTTCAGGTACAGCAGCTTGCTTTCTTTCCGAACATTGAGGAATGCGAAAGGGAGTATTTCATGGTAATGCTTTAGTCGTGTTGCAGTTTGCTGTGTGCACATCAAAGATTGAGCTGCTTTGCCTGTGTGCCATTATGTTTGTGTTTTAAGTTTGATCTCTTGCTTTATAATGTGTGAAATGTTTATTTCCAATAAATTAAAATTTGCACTTAATTAAAACTACTTTGAAAATAAAAAAAAAAGCCTTCAGGAAAGTCAGAACTGCAGATTACTGATATTAGCTGAGCGGGGTGACACAGTGGCTCAGTGGTTAGCACTGCTGCCCCACAGCGCCAGGGACCCAGGTTCAATTTCACCCTTGGGCGACTGTGTGGAGTTTGCACATTCTCCCTGTGTCTGCGTGGGTTTCCTCCGGGTGCTCCGGTTTACTCCCACAGTCCAAAGATGTGCAGGCTAGGTAGATTGGCCATGCCAAATTTCCCATTGTGTTCAGGGATGTGTAGATTAGGTGTGTTACAGGGGGATGGAGTCTGGATGGTCGGAGGGACTTGTTGGGCCAAAGGGCCTGTTTCCACACTGTAGAGATTCTATGTGTTGGACGGTGGAGTTCAAAACTGACCTTTGTATTTGTGGTAAGAAGATTTGACAAGTGGAAACCCTCAGAGGGGGGTGTTTGGAAATGTATACTTTCGTCCAGCATATAACTGCTTTTTTAACATGTAATTAACATTTTTAAAAGCAGTATATTTCAGTAACATGGGAGGCCATTCAGCCCTTCCAATCCCTTCAATTTAACCAAATACGAAAGACTGCTCTCTTGTACATTTTGACTCGCACCCAGAGTGTAGAGATGAATGTTGAGGCAGGAGTGATGGATGCTGGAGTCAAGCTGGATGGCCCTGGAATAGAGGGTTGAGCCCTTTTCCATCCTATCCCTCTTTGGCCCACTGTAGCTTGAACAGCACCTCCTGAACCCACAGACTCCAACAACAATCAGAAATAAGTAGCAATATCATGGTAACATCATCACCATCTAGTCTCGCATCATTTTGGCTCAGATATGTATTGTCCTCTCCTTTGCTTTTGCTAGGCCAAAATCCTGTATCAGTGGTTCAAGGAGACAGTTCACCACCACCTTTGGAAAGACTATGAAAATGAATTATTTTTAAAATATCACCCTATCAAAATGAATTCTGTGTAAAAGCAAGGATAAGGTCACTTTGGTATCTGAGACATTCTGTTCGCAGAAAGTAAGAGAGACCACTCCCCAACAGGTGTTATTGGCACTGCAGTCAGAATTAACCTTGTCAGCTCTATTTCAGTGCTCAGATAGATTGCCCTATGTTCTACTTTCTGACATTCCAGCTGTTTTAATATAGTATCTGCAGTGTATTCCTCTGTGTTCTGGCTCAAGAATCTGGTTGGTGCTGACATTGTCCTACTATTGATGTGAGATATCTCCATGCACACTTCCAGAAAGAGCACAGATGTAAGAGTGTTTGTAAGTTTCAAAGCTGTGCAATATTAATTTTGAAAACATAAATATATATAGAAATAAAATCAACCACCATCAGTAAGTACAGATTATCATAAAGTTTTAACTTTATGTAGAATGCACAATGGAGAAGCAGGCTGCTCTGCCAAAGCAAACTATCTCAATGTTTATGATCCACACCCTTACAGAGCTGGGCTACATGTGACTCCAGACCCACAGTGATCTGGTTCACTGACAGCTGCCTTCTGAAATTGCCAAGCAAGCCATTCAGTTTGAGGAAAAAGCAGCAAATGCTGGTCACCAAAGAATGTTTAAAAAAATTGTCTCCACTTGATCTCTACTTTGCCTGTGAACATTTACAATTTGTCCCATGATCTCCATACCATCTCTAACATCAAACCTTGATCATATAGAGCTGTGTCTCTCACTTTTCCCAGTACAAATGTATTTGTTGAACTGCTGAATGAGAGATTTTATTTTCACCTGTTCTGACAGCCAGGCAGGTTTTGGAGGAATAGCCATGCATTGCAACTTGAAGTTAAAATGTGATTCAGCTACTGCTGAGCTTTTTCACATTGAGGTGTTGATTCACCTGATAAACATTCTTGCTGTGTGGGTTATGCTGATAGTTTCCCTGCAACATTGTCCATTTATCCGTTGGCTTGTTGCCTAGACAACTGAAATGTTGCTGTGCCAACTCACAGATCACTGAGTCGCTACCAGATAGTATAGAACAGGAATCACAGAGTGGATAAGGGCGACAGATACCCTCTCCTGGTGAACTTTGGTAACATTGGCTTTTTATGAGCAAACCCAGAGCATTTACTGTGTGATTTAACTTTGTGCAGATTGCTTCCCCTTCTGTGTTTCAGTCCAGTGTTTGATGGCCTGTTGTAGCCTGAGGAACTGTTATATTGCATAACCTTGACATGGCTTTATTGATCTGTTTATACTAACTGATTTATGTCCTTCTTAAAGAGGACATGCCTTTCCTTAGGGTTGTGACAGCTCCATGCTGTGACATTTGCTGTCAGTAGGTGTCGCAGCATTGCTTCCTTATGATATCATGATCAACATTTGGTGCATTTCTTTCCTGTCTCTGCCTTGGAGACAAAGATCTGTCCCTTTTCAAAGAATTTGGATTGGTTTGTCCTTGTATGTTTTTTGCCAATGATGTAGTGACCTTGGGGGAGCAGATGGTCGTCAGAAAAGGATTGAGTCACGACATTCATTGGTACAACAGATTATTGAGCTAAATGTAATTTAGGATGTTGGGGGTGAGTGATACTGTCTCTGTCACCGGTGATTGTTGGGTAAAGATTGACAAGTATGTTTTTTTTAAACAGACAGAACCTGATAGTGAAGAAGATTTTCAATCGGATAAGGCGCTTTTAGATCTAAATGATCCCAACCGGCCTCGCTTCACGTTACAAGAGCTGAGGGATGTCCTTCATGAGAGGAATGAACTGAAGGCCAAGGTGTTCCTCCTTCAGGAAGAGATGGCTTATTACAAAAGGTAGAGACTTCTTTCTCCCAGCTGGGCTTTCATACTCAGATCGTCATCCTTCACTTTGTCACGAAAGGCTCATGTTAACGATCTACCTTGTTTTCACAGTGAAGAATTGGAGGAAGACAACGGGCCTTCAAACCCCCCTCCTACCCCACAATTGCAGCCAAAGCCAGCAACCCAGCCAGAATCTGGTATCAGGCGACTGTAAGTAAAGCCAGCTTCCCTCTTTGCATGATTCCGTTTAAAAGATTCACTGTCTGCTTCTGTTGCTGATTTGGTGCATGTGCCTAATTTGAATGAAGGTTGTGTAGCACAGGGACCTACAGATCAAAGTCACTGACTTTGTCCGCCAGTGATAGCAAATCACTGTTGAGAATGAATGGCTTCCCTTTATATTCACTTGTACTTACTTAGGGAGGGCTGGATCCGAAATATCCAGAAGCTGGTCCACAGCTCATAATGTCAACTTTGAATCGCATCGACCTGCCCAGCCAATACAGAGCATGATTTCACAATTTACATAGCAATAGGAGGAGACCTTTCAATCCTTAAAAGCAGTTTTGCTATTCAGTTTGACCATGTAATCTGTACTTGAACTCCATTTACACAGATTAGCTTCATATTCCTGAATACACTGAATAAAAATGTGTTGATTTTAGTCTTGAATGTTCAGAATTTACAACATTTAAGGAGATTTTGGGGTGGGGATGTGGGGTGAAGTTCCAGATTGCTATTATGTTTTTGTCTTAAGTTAGATCAGCCATAATAATGAACAAAGAACTGTGGATGCTGGAAATCTTCTCAAAATAGGAGGTGCTGGAGAAACTTAACAGGTCTGGTAGCATCTGTAGAGAAAAAGAAACCATTAACATTTCAAGTAATGTGACCCTTAGTAAGAACCAATGACCCAAATGTTGTCAGACCCTGCTGCGTTTCACCAGCACACTCTTTTTAAGAATATCAACCATGATTTTGTTAAAATTCGATGACGGGATGTGGGCATCGCTGGCAAGGGCTGCATTTGTTGCCCATCCCTAATTTCTCTTGAATTGAGTGGCTTTTTAATTCTTTCAGAGGCCAGTTAAGTGTCGACATCTTTGTGGCGTCACCTGTACTCTAGACCAGCTAAGGACAGCAGATTTCCCGCTGAGGACATCCGTGAACCAAATGGCAATCAATGAGGATTTCACGGTCACCACTGCTGAACTAGTTTATAGTTTCAGACATTCTTCCTGAGCTGTTTTGTTGAGTGTGAACCTGGGCATCCAGAGCATTAACCTGGGTCTCTGGATTACTTATCCAGTGACATTACCATTGCTCCAATGTCTGTGATTCTCACATTGAATTGTGGAACATCCTACTCTTCCTCCTCTTTTTTATGTTCTTTGTGTGAAGAAATGCTTCCCAATATCACCTCTGAATGAGCTGGCTCTCAGTTTCATTTTGTATCCTTTGTTCTGGATTCTCCCACCAGAGGAAATAGTTTCTCTATTGAATTGCTTTACCATTTTAAACATCTCAATCGGACCACCAGTCAATCTTCCAACCTCAAGGGAATCCAACCAAAATTATGCAGGCTGTCTTCTTCTTCTCCCGTGACAGACATTAAAAATGTGCTTGAATTGCTGTTCTAGGTGGAATTCCTGCCCTAAAAGTTGTTCCAGTTGTTACGAGATTTTAAAATCAAACTTACATTTTAAAAGTTCAGAATGAGACCCATTGTCCACTCAGATCCCTCAGAAAAATCTAAAAAACAAAGTGCTGGAGAAGCTCAGCAGGTCTGGCAGCATCTGTGGAGAAAGAAACAGGATGGCTCTTCTTTGGAATGAATCACTGGCTGAGCCGGCATTTATTACCCATCTGTAATTGCTTGGATGCCAGTTCAGAGTTAACCATATTGCTCCAAGTCTGTTGGCCAGACCGGATAAGGATGGCAGCTTTCCCTCCCTACAGGACATTAGTGAATCAGATGGGTTTTATAACAATTGACAGTACATACGTGGTCACTGTTTGGCTAACTTCAAATTTCACCATTATACATGATAGGATTCAAACCCCTGTGCCTAGAACATTAGATCAGGTCTCTGGATTACCAATCCAGTAATGTTAACATTACCCCACTGCCTCCCCACAGGTTAAAAACAGGATTAGGTCACGTGGCCCCTGGAGCCTGTTCCACAATTCAGTTAGATCACAGTTAATCTGATAACTCCACACTTCTGCTTTCCCGGAATAATCCCTCAGCCTCTCACCTCAGGCCTTCCCTGCATTCCCCTCTTTGTAATCAGGCAGGTACTTACTGTGACTTTTTCCAGCTTGGAGTGACTGCATGCTGTCCAATGTGGTATTGTCACCTTAAACCTTGTCCATCTCAAAGGAAACATCTGTGAGTTAACAGTTCAAAGCACAGCTTCTGCATTTCATCTGTTTATCAACTTATTGAGCAGCAATAGTTCTTCAGCTGTTCACATCTTTGTGCTCGTTATCACCCTGGACAGAACATCATTTTATTTAAGGGATATTTTCTGAGGCAGAAAATGCAGCACTCCCTCAGTACTGGCCAATTAATCAGAGATGCTGTCTTTTGTATTATATACAAAACTGATGCACTGCCTGCTTTGTCAATTCTGACAGAGAGCATAGGAGCGCTCTCCAATGTTGTTTTATTCCCCAGTCAACATCTCTGAAGAACAGCTACTTTGGCCATTATCACATTGCTGTTTGTGGGATCTTGCTGTGCACAGACTGCTGTGTTTCCTTACATGACCCTTCAAAAGCTCTTCACTGACTGTAAAGAACTTTGGAATGTCCCAAGGATGTGAAAGGTGCTACAGAAATATGCAAGTGTGTTAGTTAATTTTCCTAACTGTTCCCCCAACCAAAGAATCTCTGACATCTGGAGTTTAGTGTTCCACCATTGGCCCAGAGAATGGTTAAGACCTACCCCAGCACAATCTTTGAGTAAGCTCTCCAACCTCTGGTGGGACAGGCACCTACTGACTTCACCTTTTTGCTTTTCACAGCAGCCTGACCATCCCCCAGTTCAGATCCCACTCAAAGCAGCAGGCTACTGCCTGCTTACTACTTTTATCAGGTGAAGTAGCAGATTGCTCAGGAACACAATTTATTTCAAAGAGTAAGTTCTTGCAGCACAACAAGAAGCCATTCCTAGATCTTCGAAAGAACTATTCAATTAATGTCACTCATCCTCCATCAGTACACAGCCCTGCAAATTTCAACCTTTAAGTGTAAGTCTAGATCTCTTTTGAAAGATATTATTGAATCTGCTCTCATCACCCTTTCAGGCAGCATCTTTCAAATCATCTAAACGTGCTGTTTTGTTTGTTTACAAAAACAAATTATTCATCTTCTCTGTTTCTTTTTCCATTTATCTTCAGTCTGTATCATAGAGTCATACAGTCAAACAGCACAGAAACACATCCTTCAGTCCATCTTGTCCATGCTGACCGGGTATCCGAAACTGAACTAGTTCCGTTTGCCTGTGTTTGGCCCATATCCCTCTAAACCTTTCCTTTCCTTGTACTTATCCAAATGACTTTTAAATGTTGAAATGTACCCGCCTCTACCACTTCCTCTGGCAGCTCATTCTGTATATGCACCACCCTCTGTGTGGAAAATGTTGCCCCTTAGGTCCTTTTAAAATCTTTCCCCTCTCACCTAAATCTTTGCCTTCTAGTTTTGGACTCCCCTACCTTGGAAAAAGACCTTGGCTATTCACCTTATCGATGCCTCTCATGATTTTATGAACCCCTACAAGGTCACCCCTCAGCTGCTGACGCTTCAGAGAAAAATGTCCCAGCCTTTCCTTATAACTCACAACCTCTAGTACCCACAACATCCCTGTAAATTTTCTTAGTACCCTTTCTAGAAACAACATCCTTCCTATAACAAAGTGATCAGAATTGTACGCAGCATTCTAAAAGTGGCCTCGCCATTGTCCTGTATGACTCCAACAAGACGTCCCAACTATTGTACTCGGTGCTCTGATCAATGAAGGTAAGTGTGCCAAATGTCGCCTTCACTACCCTGTCTACCTGCAACGCCACTTTCAAGGAATTATGAAGCTGCACCCTAGGTCCGTCTGTTCAACAACACTCCCCAAGGCCCTATCATTAACTGTGAGAGTCCTGCCCTGGTTTCTTTCACCAAAAAGCAACACCTCACATTTATCTAATTAAACTCCATCTTCCACTCCTCAGCACGTTGGGTCCTCAAATCAACATCTCATTGTATGCTTAGATAACATTGTTCACTGTCCACTATAATGACCAATTTTGATCTTATCCATGAACTCACTAACCATTCCTCCTATATTGTCATCTAGATCGTTGACGTAAATGATGAACAACAGTGGACCTAGAACCGATCCTTGTGGCACGCAGCTGGTCACGAACCTCCAGACCGAATTAATCCCTCTAAGATTGTTGATGCTTGCACTAGTGGCAAATTTCTCCTTTACTTTATCACAGTCCTTTGTAATTTTGAACTCCCCTCTTCATCCTCCTTGACCTCCTCTGCTGTAAGGAGAATAATCCCAGAGTCTCCAATTACTCTTGATAACCAAAATCCCTTTCCCTTGACACCCATATGTCAAAGGATCAAGAACAAGAGGGCACAGATTGAAAGTGATGTGCAAAAGGTTCAAATGTGATTTGATAAAAATCTTTTTTCACCCAGTGACTGCTTAGAGTGTGGAATGCACTGCCTGGAAATGTGGTGGAGGCAGGTTTAATTGAGGCATTCAGGCGGGTATTGGATGGGTATTTGGAAATAACATGCAGAGATATGGGGGAAAGGCAGGAAACTGGCGCTAAGTTAAATGCTCATTTGAAGAGTCGGTACAAACATAACAGTTGAACGGCTTCCTTTTGTACCATTCTGTTTCTGTGATTCCAGTAAATCTCCTGTGCATCCTCTCCAAGACCTTGATATCCTTCCAAAAATAGTGACATCTTTCCTTTTGTTCATGTGAATATTATAATTCAACAATAAATAAATCAGAGGACCTGATGCCTTTCCGTTTTTTAATTAATATAATTTTGGAAAACTGTATTTTCTTGTTCAAAGCAGTTTTTTTCAGTCCCAGTGATGTGTGTGTAGTAAAGGTGCAGTTACAGTTGCCTGAGCTTTTCCAAGCAGGTGGTCCCTCGCTGCTTGCCCGAACATAATGACTGAGTTTGGATGCTGCATTGCACCCTGCATTGTTGAGGGATTTGCTGCATTGCTGGGTCCCCTGCAGTAAGACATGTTGTAACTGGCTATACTGCGGTGTAGGCATATAAGGTAGATATGCAATTCTGTTTCTATCTATCTCCCCAAGAAATGATTTGATCAGTTAAGCTGCATTTTTAAATTTTTCTACTGACTTTGATAGTTTTATTTTTGTCTAATTTGCTGGATCCATACTTTGTTTATATTTACCGCCAACGTTTAACTAAAACCTCACTGATGATATGAGGTCCTAGACAGTAAGTAACTCATTCTCTTCTCTGCCAGCTGACAGCGGATTTTACCATTCATCACTCTCTCTGTTGAGAGTAGCTGGTTGGAGTGGAATTATTACAACAAACAAAGGGAAGGATTTTCTGTCATTGTACTGGAACTAATTTTAAAAGCAGTAACTATTCAGTCACAATCTCTTGCTGTGCTGTACTGGAATGAGCATCTGTTTGACCTGTTTCCTGCTCTTTATTCTGTGTGTCTGTTACTCTCTGACCAGGATCTTTACTGCCATAATGCCAATGGTAGCTGCTGGATTGATTCCAGATGATCCCACATTACAGCCAATCAGAAGACTTGTTTCCCTTGTACGATCATTTATTTTATTATCTTCCCATTTTTCAGCTTCTTGCATGAAACTGACCTCCACTCATCTCATTCTGATTGGTTAATCAACTGCTTGATAATTCAGCCAATCAGAGTACCAAATGCATGTGAATGTTGATGTAATCAACCAATTTGTCTCCTGTGTATTAACCTTTGACCTGCACTTTTGTGTGTTAACCTCTGACCTGTAACTGTGTGCTGATCCTCAACCTTTATCTTTGCGTATGCTAACCTTTGACCTGCACCTTTTTCTGATGTGTGAACCTTTGACTTATGCCTTTCTCTATGTTTTGTTGCTTGCTTTTCAATGTGTTTGATTTAAAGAATTGGTAAACTTGGTTTTAAAAATAGCAGTGGATGTTGTTGTAGAAATAAGCCAGAGCTTTAAGTCTTGTTTCTATGACAACTTGTTAATTTTTCAGTCTCTTTTGGAGCTGGGTCCCATTGGATTTGACAGAAATGTGAGACAGAACTAATTTCCCTCATGCACACTCCCGCTTCACTCTCCATCACAGCCTCTGCCCAAATCTACCAGGGAAAGCTCAGCCTGCTCTTCAATGAGCAGGTCCCTTGTGTCCAGTCAAAGCAGAAAGTGCTGGAAACACTCAACAAGTCTAGCAGCATCTGTGGAGAGAGGAAAACAGAGTTAATGTGGACCCTTCAACACAACTGTTGAAAGATTATTGAGCTATAATATTGCCGTATCTGTTTCCAGCATTTTCTGATTCTATTTCCAGTTTCTAGCATTTGCTGTATGCTGTTTTCCTTGATTCGGTTTTAGTCGGTGAGTGGGAAGGGAGCTGAGATGGTGAGGGAAGAGGTTGTATTTTGCTTAATTTCCTAAGTAATCACAAAATGCAAAATGATACAGCACAGAAAGAGGCAATTTGGCCCATTGTGCCTGTGCCAGTTCTTTGAAAGAGCTTTCCAGTTATACCACGCATTGCTTTTACTTCATTGCCCTCTAAAATTTCCTTTTTGAAATGTTCTATCGATGATTTATTAATAATAATGTTCTCATCTCTCTATATTACAGAGATGCCTCATTCTACATCCCTTTAAAACTATCAGCAGGAGATCCAGCAGCTTCTCCTCGTTCTTCCCTTTCCAAAACTGAATTTCTCACTTTTTCTAAAGTTGTGAATTAATAAATATTCATCATTTCTTTTCATTCAGCCATTTTTATCATGTTTTTTACGATGTGATTAGATCATTTCAAGCTGAATAATTTCTGAGTTGAGGGAATTTGGGTCAGGTGAAGAAACATCCTTTTAATATTAGCTCATTCTGGTCTGAGGGAGACAAAAAGAGAGACCCATATTTAAAAATACTTATAATAAGCAACCTAAACCACTTGCATTTGGTCAATCATTGAAAGAGCAGCTAAAGTTCCATTATCAAAACATTAAGTAGGAGTAGGCCATTCAGCCCCTTGAATCCACTTCATTGTTCAATAACATCACGACTGATCTTCAACAGCTGAGTTTCCACAACTGTGTGGGAAAGGGAATTCCAAACCTTCACAGCCCTTTGACAGCAGACATTTCCCCTCATCCCAGTTCTTACCCTGAAATTGTGATCCTGTGTTCGGGATTACCCAGCAAGCAGAAACAATCTCTTTGTGTGAGTGACTTTTAGTTAAAATCAGTAACCATATGCAAAAACAAAAACAAAAATAAATTATCGAGGAGCATGACCCATTGGTTAGTTCTTTCAAAGAGCTGCCAGAGGCACAGTAAGCTGAATGGCCTCCATTTGTAAATGCTGTTGATTTTCAGATATACTGACTTCAAAATCTGAAAATTTAGTGTGTGCAATCTCCCACCACCACAGTTGTTCCAAAGGCAAAACAATTTACAAACACCAGATGCTTCTGATCAGAGGTTTGAGGTTGACCGGTGTACTACTTCCCTAAGTATAAAACCTCAACTTACTTTTCTGTGCATATACAAGTGAAAATAAACAGTAACTTTGACCCAGGAATCAGAATGTCTGTACCTCCTGAGTGATCTTCACCCACTACCACCACCTTATTTAAAAATGAAATATTTTACACTAATATTTTGAGCAGCAGTTGATCTTTGATTTCACCTAGTGTTTACTGAACAGCAGTTGGACTTTAGGTGTTTAAAAAGGCAAATCTTCAGCTCACCATTAGACAGGAGCAATTTGTATGATTTGGTTGTTGTAAATAGTGTATAATTAGTTAATTATTGGCCTAGATCTGAATTTTCCAAGCATTTGACTGATCTGTAACGGCCTTGAGCAATTCCAACATGGAGTTCTTGAGTTGTGGTGGAAGCCAAAGGTCACCGCTGTACTCCTGGGCCCCAATAGCACTTGAGAAACTCCCTCAGAGATTGGTCAATGGTTGTAGCTATGTAATTGCAGAGCACAGAAGGAGGCCATTTGGCCTGCCATTGTCTGTTCTGGCTCTACAAGACAGCTATCCACACGCTTCCACAGCCCCAACCCTTGCACCCACCCAACCATAGCCATGAATTTTTTTCTTTTCTCTTTTATTTATCCAGTTCCTTTTTGAAAGGTACTATGGAACCTCGTCCCACAATTGAAGAGGAAGTTACAGGGGAAAGGGTGAATTAATTGTAGAGATCTTCCAAAGAGCTGACACAAGCTCAATGGGCAGACTTGATACAATTCTATATAACATTGAAAAGAAACTGTTTTTTGAGGTTGTTGACTTGCTCACCGAGATGGCTTGTTTTTCAGACATTTCATCACCATGCTAGGTAACATCATCAGTGAGGCCTCTGATGAAGCAATGTTATTCTACTCCGGTTGGAATTTATACTGTCCGGTCCATTATGGTGAGTACTGTCATTTCTGGTCCTGTTCTGTATGGGTTTGTATATGGGGTCCAATTCTGTATGTTTGTTGATTGCATTATAGGTTGAGAACCATGCCTCTAGGAATTCCTGTGCGTGTCTATGTTTGGCTTGGGCTACTATGGTTACATTGTTCCAGTTAAACTGATGGCCTTCATTGTCTGAGTGTACTGGTATTAAGGAAAAGTTCATCGTGTTGTTTTGTCGCTAGCTGATTTTTGTGTATTCTGATGGCTAGTTTCCTTCCTGTCTGTCCGATCTAATGTTTGTGGCAGTCGTTGCATGGTATTTTGTAAACTACGTTGGTTCTGCATGTTGTGGGAATGGGGTCTTTAATCCTTGATTAAGGCAGTGTGGCCAGTGTGTCAAGAACATACCAGAAGTGACAAAGAGACTCCTACGACCACTAGGAATCATGACAGCACACAAGTCCACAGCCACTCTACGACAAACACTCACAAGGATTAAAGACCCGATTCCCACAACATGCAGAACCAACGTAGTTTACAAAATACCATGCAACGACTGCCACAAACATTACATTGGGCAGACAGGAAGGAAACTCGCCATCAGAATACACAAACATCAGCTGGCAGCAAAGCGACACGATGAACTTTCCCTAATATCAGTACACTCAGACAGCGAAGGCCATCAGTTTAACTGGGACAATGTAACCATAGTAGCCCAAGCCAAACATAGACACGAACGGCAGCTCGTAATGCAATCAACAAACATGTAGAATTGGGCCCCGTGTACAAACATATACAGAACAAAACCGGAAATGATACTACCATAACAGACTGGACGATATAAATTTCAAGGGGAGTAAAACAACATCGCTTCATCGGAGGCCTCAC
Organism: Rhincodon typus; assembly: GCF_021869965.1. NCBI lineage: Eukaryota > Metazoa > Chordata > Chondrichthyes > Orectolobiformes > Rhincodontidae > Rhincodon > Rhincodon typus. The sequence continues at coordinate 46,341,782 of NC_063355.1, read as the reverse complement.
TGATGTTACCTAGCAGGGTGACGAACTGTCTGAACAAAAACAAGCCAGCTCAGTGAGCAATTCAACAACCTCACCCACAACCCGAGCTACAAATCTTTGCTAAAGCCTTAAACAAACTGTCTTTTTGAAAAGCTGCTGCACTATCATGGGCAGCGATATTCTAGTTACAGAATTTTTTGGGGGAGCTGGGGGTTTGGGGAATTTTGCAACCTAGTTACTGATTGATTTTTTTTTTCATTCATGGGATGTGGGTGTCACTGGCTGGCCTAACCTTTCTTGCCTGACTTTAGTTGCGCTTGAGAAGATGGTGGTGAGCTGCCTTGTTGAACCGCTGCAGTCCATATGCTGTAGGTTAACCACAATGTTATTAGGAAGGGAGTTCCAGGATTTTGACCCAACATTTAATTTTCTGGAATATGTAACTTGTTTGTAACCACAGATTATTTTTAACATGCTGCTTTCTATTGAATTATTTTACAGCTGTGTTCCAATTGAATCTGCTCGTCTTTGAGTGCCGTGAGAGTTAATGAATGATGTGAACTTTGACGTATACATTGCTGTGAAATAAATGTCATTTATTTTTGTTTCTTGCCCAGGTTTAATTTATTTTCACGAGATAAGCGAGCAGAAACTCGTCATCGATTGCAGGGATATGGAGGAGTTTGGGAGCAAGAAGGGATTGTCACAGAACAAGGACAAGAAGCATTGCAACATCTATAACAACAGCCCCTGGATACATTCTTGGGTTTAGGAATCTGGATAGCTGGCATCTTGTATCTGAATATTGAGAATAATTGGAAAGTGACTTTTCTCACCTATTTAACATTGAAGTCTGAGTGCAGGTTAACAGTAAATAGGCCAGCTAGAGCTGTATTGACTACAGTGGTGAACTGTTGTATTCCAATCACTAACCTTATTTTTGTAAAGGTAAATTTGTGATGATCTCGCAGTATCATTGTAGTAATAGTATTGGCGTTTCTCGGGAATGCAGAACTTGCAATGTTTTACACTAAACCAAAAGGTATTTTTCTGCAGATTATACAGCTGCTGTGCTCTTAACTCTCTCAAAGAAGGCAGTTCTAATGCTTGCTTTCTGCAGAATCATACAGTCTGTTTCCCAAGTATGTTTGGCCTCAAACTACCAACTGACATCTTTGGAGACCAGAGAAGGAGAATGAGAAACACATTTTCAAATTTCAGGTTAAAAGGGACAGGATTTTAATTTTAGGCTTTCTTAGTTTCTGGAAATCATGTACGTGTTGTGTGTCACTCCACTCAACACAATAAGACTACAGTGACCTGTGTCCAGAAGTAAGATGTTGTATTTGTTATCTTTTTACAAATCTCAGCACTTATGCTGCACATTTTTGTTTGCAGGTCACCTCTATACTGATGAGGTCTTTGGCTGAGGAAAGTAAATTGGAATGTGCCAAAGTTTGTTATAACTGCTCAGAGAAAAAAAAAAATCATGTTTTGATTGGTGAGAGAAACAGAGTTAACAACCTTTTAACAGCAGATTAATAACCTTTCATCAGAATCTGTTCTGACACAAAATGCATTGTTGAAATCTTGCTCATCTGGACATCAGTTAGCCATCGAGGAAAATCTAGCGAACGTGGCGATGCAACATGGTTTTACTTGGAGTTGTTAATATCAATTTACCACTAAAAGCAGTTAGATCTGACACAGCTCCCCCCACTTCAGATTACCTAAAGCTTGGCAAAAGGCACTAGAAGCAAATACTGAATTGAAGTTTGTTTTTTATTTCAGTCACAATTACATCTCTAGATTTCTCCAACTTGGAAAAATTGAATGTTTATTAAATTCCTTGTAGTATTCTATATTGTAATGACTTCTTCCTGCCAATGTAGGTGCTATAGCATCACTGGTAGGAGAGTGTCCATAAAGCATTATGTTTACATGGATAATTTTCATTTGAAATATGTGTTGAGCCCATAATTGCCATTAGTGAGGACAGTTGCATATAGATTGAAGACTTGGACCATCTGATTAACTGAAATGTAGTTTCAAGTCACATTTGTGCTTGTCTACAAATTTACAGCTGACCATGCAAATGATTAATTACGTAATTCACTGGTAAATAACTCCATGAGCAGAAATGCCTTGTGACCTTGGAATTGTCTTGAGTGGTGAAGGAGATTCTTAACATTGTCCTGACATCATTCATTTTAAAACTGCAGTTGTTGAACTCTGAGCTGTTCATGCAGGCCAACATGATTTGAACAAAACCATTGGCTATTATAAGTCGTTTGCTGGTAAGGAACTTGAGTATTGCTGAAAAAGACACATTTTGTCAAAGCTTTTCACCTCGTACACATAATAATTTGTAAGAATATCAATGCAATGGAAAACCGCCATTTATATGGGAAGAAAGGCAAGTGCTGATTGATTGACAAGTGGACTCTAATACAGGTGTTGCCATGGGAAATGTATGAATTAATGATTATTCACATTTAATTGCCAGACTTCGACAAAATGAGTTTTTTTTTAAGCAATACGTTGGTTATTGTGAGATTAGGACACTGATGCATTCACTGTGTCCTAAGCTGATGGAAGAGGTTTCTGCTCAGTTATTGTACATTTTGAGATTGTCTAGAAACAAATTTAAGGCTCCACTGAAATGTATACTTCAATGGGATAGACTGCGGATTCATTTTTGTAAATGTAGGTTTTGATTTTGTGCCTAATATAGATACAACATGACAACACTCCAACTCGCAAACACCTTTTGTTTTGCCAAAATAATTGTGAAGTATTAATTGAAGAGTAGCTGCTGATTAAAGTACAATCTAGTCTTTTCAGCTGGTAGGCGTCTACAGTGTATCTATCTACAATAAAAGTATTGCATTTGCAGGCATTTCCTTTCAATATTTTTGCCATTATAAATTTTAAGGTCCATACTGAGCATGGAAACACTGCGTAAACTTGTCAAATGGATTGTGACTCAACCCTCCCAACAGCAGCACTTCTGGTGGGAGTGTGTAATTACATTATGACACCTACAGTTTCTATCCTAAAAATATATTTAGGAATTTGTCACAAATACTAAGCACACAACGAATTATTGACTTTCAAATGAGGATCGAATTGTCTACTGATCCAATTACACCTGGCATTCCTCATGTGATGTGGGATATTGACATTAAACTTGAGTTTATATGGTGACTTTACTAAAGCACCTGAAGGTACTTTGTAAGTGTGTTATATAACAGATGTTATCATTTAGCTATCTAAAGATAGCTGACAAAGGTTCAATCTAAGAGGTTGAATTTTAAGGCATGTTTTCAAGTTGAGAAATTTAGGGAGGGAATGCCAGAGCTTGGGGTCTTAGCAGCTGGAGGCATAGCTGCCTACATTCAGGGATGCTTGAGAAACTGAAATTTGATAACTGCAGACTTGGAGGGTTGTGGGAAGTGGAAGGAAGTTCGAGATAGGGAGGCTCAAGCCTATGGAGACGTTTGAAAATAAGAATGAGAAGTTTAAAATCAAAATATTGCCCAGCTGGAGCTGATGTAGAGTTGAGTGGGACTTGCAACAAAACAAAGTATAATTCCTTTCTTATTTTGTTCATTCATCATACTTTTCAGAGGAAATTATTTTCAGAATTTCTAGCCCAAAGGTATTTCAACTGATATTAAACTTGAACTGACAGCAACTAGTCTTAATCCATTCATGTGCAAATTAGGTAACTATTTGAGAGACTAGGAGTAATTAGAGAGCTGATGAGTGGAGCATGTTTGTAGGAAATGTGATTTTGGAAGTCTGGTTCCCAATGTTGTCCCCCACTTGGGTTCTGTTGCCCTGTACCTGTGTCTGTGGTGGACTCGTTAATCGAGATTGATCACCTGTTGTTCAATAACTTGATTATCATTATGTCATGTGGTTATCAGGATGGTAGAAGGCAGAGCCGGTGAAGATTGCTGTGTTGTTGCCTGCTTCATGTTAATTTTAAATCTGAGATAGGTTTTTTGAACTAAATCTATGAACAGGTAAAAGTTACAAAAGGGCAGAAGTTACTTTCATGACATTTTCCCCTGTGGTTCAGAGTTAACATTTGTTTGATGTATGGAATGCAGGAGGCAGCACTAGCTAGTGCAAGGCTACCACCTACTGCACAAAGACTGGCATTGTAGTCAGCTCAGGTGGGTAGTTAGCTGTCAGGTGTTTCTTTAGGCAGATAGATCATAAAATCCCTACAGTGTGGAAACAGGCCATTCGGCCCAACAGGTCAACGCTGCCCCTCCGAACACCCAGACCTATTCCCCTAGCTCTGCACTTCCCATGTCTAACACACCTAACCTAAACATCCCTGGGAACTATGGGCAATTTAGCATAGCCAATCCACCTAGCCTGCACATCTTTGGACTGTGGGAGGAAACTGGAGCATCTGGAGGAAACCTACACAGGCACGGGGAGAATGTGCAAACTCCACACAGACAGTTGCCCAAGGCTGGAATTGAACCCAGGTCCCTGGTGCTGTGAGGCAGCAGTGCTAACTGCTGAGCCATAGACGTGAGAGTAAGATACAGAACTTGTGTTAGGTCTACAGGGGTAGGGGGGGGGGAGAACAGGGGCAAGATCTCAGATAAATAATTTCAATTCACTTTTGTGAGGATATTTGACTGTCTGTTAGCCGACAAGAAATTTCACAAATAGCAGACTGGATGAATGCCTAGGTCAGATCACACATAGTGGAAATGGCCGAGAGATTAATGTTAGCCAAAGTACTAGAAGAATATTTAATAGCATGTCCAGCATTCAGTTGTCATCCATCTGCACTGAAATGGGAGATCATAGATTTATAATTATAAGTTGATCATAGACTGGAGAACGGTAACAATCAACAACAGTTTGGATTTTTACAGTACCTTTGGAATAAAATACCTTAAAATACACTTGACTGGAGCATTATAAATCAAAATTTGACACAGCCATGTAAGGAGATAATAGTCCAGCTGAGGTTGATTGTTAAATAACATTCAAAAGAGGAGAGGGTATTATACAGGTGGAAAAATTATATAAGAGTGAATTCCAGGCCCGGACAGGTTGAAGGCATATAGCCAGTCTTGAAAGCTGTTCTATAATAGTCAATGTTCTTCATTGGAGCATAGTCATGTATCAGCCCAATTGGTGGAGAATTTAACTTTAAAAGGTAAAATTAAAATGTCAATCACTCTGCCATGTAGAGTATACTTAGCTGCCAACATATCCCTGCTCGCCACCCCATATTGCCCCTCACCTGAGGCATTGTGATCCTCAGATGAAGCTCACCAGAAGTTATCTCTCTTTCCCCCCAATGAGAGAGCAGCTGATGGTCATCTGGGACTATAATGAATTTCACATTCATTTTGCACATCAGAAGGATAGTCTACGTAGGTCCTATTTCAGTCAGTCATTGCTGAGGAAATTTTGTACATTACCAGGTGGCCACAGTGGATTCAGTAGTAACTTTCAAAACAAAATAGATCAATCTAGCAAAAGACCAGAGGAGTAGGACTAATGAGACAATTACAAGGCTCAATGGTCTTGTTTCTCTGCTGTATGATTCCTGTGAAGCAGACTAAACGCTTGCGCTTCCCATGAGCTGTCAAAGGAACTAGTCATATTCTGCTATTTTGAACCACTTGGTTATGTGGCCTAGCCCAACCTAAGTAGGTCAAATATTTTTTCTTCCCAAAGAGACAGTTTCCCAGACTCCTATTCAAGTGATGAAAGTTGCATGACTGGGTGAATAAATCTGTTTAGTGGCTGCAATCTCTGACCACATGGCTTAAATTTGCTAATAATTATTAGCTAGTTTAAAATCCGCCAAGGTTTCTTCAACAGCACCAAAATCACCTAAAAAGGACAAGAGAAACAGGTTTGCTGGGTCAAAGTCCTGGAAACACAGACCCAAAACCCCTGTGAGACTACCATGCACGCAAAATTGCAGCAATTCAAAATTGTCCAACACAACCTTCTCAGAAAATTAGCAACGGGCAATACACAATAGTCTTGCCAGTGTTGCCTGCATGAATACAATTTTTTTTTAAAAAGTCACTTGTTTCATTCTTGGTAAACATTTGGTCGTATGTTGAACAGCCAATTCTAGGGTGGAAGAACAGAATGCTGGATGTTTAAATCTTGAAAGAATAAAGCACAGAGGAAGGTTTTATAGTGTATGCAGTGATCATTTGGGGTGAGGTATGGCAGTTAGCTCAGTTGATTAGATGAGCAATGAGGCATTCAAAATAACACCAACAGTACATGATTCAACTTCTGTTCTGGCTGATATAGGTTTGACACTGAAACAAAAACAGAAATTGCTGTGTGACAGCATCTGTAGAAAGAGTCAACATGTCAAATCCAGAAGTCACTGATCTCGAAAGCACTTTGTTTTTGTTTTCAGATTTTCAACATCTGTAGTTTTGTTTTATTTTAGACTTGGTCCTGCTTCCTCATGCTATCTCACAGTAAATCCACAATGTAAGCTGTGATTTGTTGACCCTCAAGCACGTTTCACAAAGCAGTAGTGATCAGGGCTGATGTGTGAGTGATATTTTTATGTTCTTAAACATCAGGCACAGGAACGTAGGAGACAGGGTGATGGTAGTAGGTTGTTTCTCAGATTGGAAGCCTTGTGATCAGCAGTGTGCTGTAAGGGTAGGTGTTGGGTTCACTGCTTTTCGTCATTTACATAAATGATTTGGATGTGGATATATGTGGTTAATAAGTTTGCAGATGACACCAAAATTGGAGGTGTAGCAAACTATGAAGAAGGTTATCTCAGAGTACAACAGGGCCTTGATCAGATGGGCCAATGGACCAAGGAGTGGCAGATGGAGTTTAATTTAGGTAACTTAGGTAAATGTGAGGTGTTGCATTTTGGTAAGGCAATTAGGACAGGGTTTCTACAGTTAATGGTAGGACCCTGGGGAGTGTTACCGAACAAAGAGATCTAGGGGTGTAGTACATAATTCCTTGCAAGTGAAATTGCAGGTAGACTGGGTGATGAAGGTGGTGTTTGGCACACTTGACTTCATTGTTCAGTGCATTGAGTATAGGAGTTGGGACATCGTGTTGCGGCTGTACGGTTCTAAATTGGGACAAAGCGAATTTTGATGGAATTAGACAGGAGCTTGCAGGGGGTTGACTGGAGTAGTTTGTTTGCAGGCAAAGGAACCTCTGGCAAGTGGGAGGCCTTTGAAAGTGTGACAGCTAGAATTCAAGATTTATATATTCCCGTGAAGGTGAAGGGCAAGATTGGCAGGAGTAGGGAACCCTGGATGACAAGAGCTATTGAGGCTTTGACCAGAAAAAAGGAGGCATGGCTCAGGTACAGACAGCTGAGATCAAGGGAATCCCTAGAGGTATATAGGGGATACAGGAGTTTATTGAAGAAGGAAATCAGAAGGGCAAAAAGTGGGCATGAGATAGCTTTGGCTGAGAAGATTTGGGTGAATCTAAAGAGATTCTTTAAGTATATTAAAGCAAAAAGAATAACTCGAGAGAGAATAGGACCCCTCAAGGACCAAAGTGACATGTATGTGTGGAACTACAGGGGATGGGCGAGGTCCTAAATGAATATTTTTCCTCTATGTTTACTGTGGAGAAAGACATGAAGACTTGGGAACTTGGGGAAGTTAGTGGCGATAGCTTCAGGATAGTTAATATCACAGTAGAGGAGGTGTTGCAAGTATTAGAATGTGTGAAGGTGAATAAATCTCCTGGTCCTGACCAAATATATCCAAGAACCCTGCAAGGGGATAGAGAAGAAATTGTAGGGGCCCTGGCTGATATATTTGCATCTTTGTTAGCCATGGGTGAGGTCCTAGAAGACTGGAGGGTGGCGAATATTGTGCCCTTATTCAAAAAGAGCTGCAAAGAAAAACCTGGGAATTATAGAATACTAAGCCTAACATCTGTGGTAGGTAAGTCATAGAATCCCCAAGCGTGGAAACAGGACCTTCAGCCCAACAAGTCCACACTGACCATCCCGCCCAGACCCATCCCCCTATAGCCCACCTAATCTACTCATCCCTGAGCACTACAGGTAATTTAATATAGGCAATCCACCTAGCCTGCACATCTTTTGACTATAAGAGAAAACCCATGCAGACACAGAGAAGAATGTGCAAACTCCACACAGTCACCTGAGGGTGGAATTGAACCCAGGTCCCTGGTGCTGTGAGGCTGTAGTGCTAACCACTGAGCCACCATGCCACCCTTGAGTTACTCGAGAAGATTCTGAGGGATACGATATAAATGCATTTGGAAAGATGAAGTTTGATTAGGAGTAGTCAGCATAGCTTCGTGCATGGGAGATCATGCCTCACAAATTTGTTACAGTCCTTTGATGCAGTGACCAGGAAGTTTGATGAAGGGAGGGCGGTAGATGTAATCTACATGGATTTTAGTAAGGCCTTATGATAAGGTTCCATGTGGCAGGCTGCTCTGGTAGGTTACATTGCATGGAATCCAGGGAGAGCTAGCAGATTGTATACCCAATTGGCTTGATGGTAGGAAGCAGAGTGTAATAGTAGAAGGATGTTTGTCGGATTGGGGGCCTGTGACTAGTGATATGCCTCAGGGGTCGGTGCTAGGCCCATTGCTGTTTGTTATCTATATCAATGATTTTAATGAGAATGTACAAGGCATAGGATCATAGCGTCCCTATGGTGTCGAAATAGGCCATTCGGCCCACCAAGTCCACACTGCCCCACTGAAGAGCATTCCACCCAGACCCATTCCCCTACCCCTGCATTTCCCATGTCTAACCTCAGCATTCCTGCATACTATGGCAATTTAGCATAGCCAATCCACCTAACCTGCACATCTTTGGACTGTGGGAGGAAACCAGAGCACCCGGAGGAATCCCATGCAGACATGGGGAGAATTTGCAAACTCTACACAGACAGTTGCCCGAGGGTAGAATCGAACCTGAGTCCCTGGTGCGGTGAGGCACCAGGGCTAGCCACTGTGCTGCCCTAATGATTAGTATGATTAGTAAGTTTGCAGATGACACTAAAATAGGTGGTATCATGGTCAGTGAGGAAGATTATCACATATTGCAGCAGAATTTTAATGAGCTGGGGAAGTGGGCCAAGAAATGGCAAAAGGGGTTTAATATAGAAAAGTGTGAGGTGTTGCATTTTGAAATGTCCAATCAAGTTAGGAGTTTCACGGTGAATGGTCAAGGTCTTAAGGAATGTAATGGAACAGAGGAACCTTGGAGTTCACGTGTATGGTTCTCTGAAAGTGGAGTCACAGGAAGACAGGACACTGAAGAAGGCTTTTGGCACACTGGCCTTCATTAGTCAGGGCAATGAGTATTGAAGTTGGGAAGTTATGTTGCAGTTGTACAGGACGTTGGTGAGGCCGCACTTGGAGTATTGTGTTCAATTTTGGTCACCTTGCTATAGGAAGGATGTTATTAAACTGGCAAGAGTGCAGAAGAAATTTACAAGGATGTTGCCAGGACTTAAGGGACTGAATTGTAGGGAGAGGTTGGATAAGCTAGGACTTTTTTCTTTAGAGCGTAGGAGACTGAGGGGAGATCTTATAGAAGTGTGCAAGATCATGAAAGGCATGGATAGGGTGAATGCACTCAGTCTTTTTCCCAAGGGTTGGGAAATTAAGGACTAGAGGGCTTCAGCTTACGGTAAGAGCGGAAAGAATACATGCAAACCTGAGGGGCAACTTTTTTACACAGAGGGTGGTGCACATATGGAATGAGCTGCCAGCGGAAAGTGGTTGAGGCGGGTACATTAACAACATTCAAAAGGTGTATGGATGAATACACGGATAGGAAAGGTTTAGAAGGATATGGGCCAAGTGCAGGAAAATGGGGTTAGTGTGGATGGACATTTTGGTCGGCATGGACCAGTTTGGGTTGAAGGGCCTGCCTCTGTGCTGTGGAACTCTATGACAGTTGTGAGGCCACTGTTGGAATACTGCGTTCAATTCTGGTCTCCCCGCTATAGGAAAGATGTTGTTAAATTTGAAAGATTTACAAGCATGTTGCTGAGATTGAAGGGTTTGAGTTACAGGGAGATGCTGAATATTCTAGAGCTTTTTTCCTCCTGGAGCATCAGAGGCTGAGGGATGGCCTTATGGAGGTTTATAAAATCATGAGGAGCACGGTTATGGTGAATAGCCTAGCTCTTTAGAGGTCAGAGGTTTAAGGCGAGAGAGGAAAGATTTAAAAGGGACCGAAGGAGCAAATTTTTCCAACAGAGGGCAGTGCGTGTATGGAACGAGCTACCAGAGGAGGTGGCAGAGGGTGGTACAATTACAACATTTAAAAGGCATCTGGATGGGTACATGAATAGGAAGGGTTTATGGGGATCTGGGCCAAAATGTTGGCAAATGGGACTAGATCAATTTAGGATATCTGATCAGCATGGACAAGTGGGACTGAAGGATCTATTTCCATACTGTATAACTCTGTGACAGTAAGTGCCCCTTTCGTCAATTTACCAATGTTGAGGTAATGTTTATGTCCTTGTCTTGGCAGATCTATTACTCAAGAACTTCAGGTGTTGGAAATTTATGTCACGAGTACTCAGTTTGTCAATAGACAAATTATACTTGCTAGAAGGTGAGAAGATATTGAAATTATTTACAATTACAGATAAATACGTAGCAATTCTCAACCTGGATGCCTTGAAATAAAGTGAGTGGGACCAGCTGGCAGAAATCCTGTATTCCAGGTTGTGTCAGCAATATTGTAGTGCAGAGACTCTAGTAAACAGCAAAGTTAGATAAATAAAAACTTGAAACACAGCTACTAGACAGTAAGGAGGCAGATGGTGAAGAATGACATTGGTCCTGTTTAATTACACCTGAAACAGTGACAATAAATCCTACATTTAGAACAAGAGGAGGAGGGGTATGGTACAGTATTCAATAGGTATGTTACTGAACCGTAAGATTATCTTTCTAAAGGCAGGATGAGAAGTTTTCACATCACCTACCTTAATGCTTGCTCTGGCAAAATTTCGTAAAAGTCTTTATCAGGGTATTGAACTTTATATGCAGAAATACAAATGTGTAAGAAGTTTATAACATTATAAGTCAGGCTCTCAGGATGACGTTCACTCAACTATCCCAAAGCAGCCTAAACCAACAGAAAAGACAGATGAGAAATTGTTTCCATTTATCTATTGTTCCAGACTTTGAAAATGTATTTTCAAGTTCAAAATCAAATCTTATATGTAAAACTGCAAGTTCCAGAAATCTTAAAATAGAATACAAATTACTGGAACTAAACAGGTCAGTCAGCAACTGTAAAACTAAATTACACAGTAACGTATAGGGTGCTGAAATGTCCATGTGAAAACAACAATATTCTCTTTCGCCCATAGTTTCCCAAACTGCTGATGATACTCCAACTATTAGCCAATGTTTACTGCAAATTCTTGCTATGGGTCAATACCCCACAGAATAAAATCTAGGGTCTGAACTGCCTTTTAAATTGGCACTCTCCTCTTTAAAGATCCAGCCAAGCAGATTCCTACATCTGTCCCTTCTTTTAAAATCCTAAGTAAGGAAAATGTTCTTGACCAACTCATTTCCCATCCCACCTATGCATGTTTCTCTGCATTAAATTCTAAATCTGAAACCAGGCAGGTTGAATTTAAAATTAACAAAGCTTGGCTGGTAACTGTCAATCAGCATTAATGATACATTCTCCATTTCAAGCCCTCTACTGGAGTTCACTTGCCAATCAATCAGCACTCAATTGGGTGGCTGTTTTTTGACAAGTGTGGGCATGATGCGCCAAAAGGCCTTCTTCTGTTCTGTACATCTCTACAACTCATGTAATATCAATGTTGGCTTCCCCTTTGAATTTATATTCTGCAAAATGTCCTGATGAGTGCAAGACAAAAAGCTTCAACAGATAACAAGGTGTAGAGCTGGATGAACACAGCAGGCCAAGCAGCATCAGAGGAGCAGGAAAGCTGACATTGCGGGCCTCGACCCTTCTTCAGAAATGGGGGAGGGGAAGGGGGTTCTGAAATAAATAGGGAGAGAGTGGGAGGCGGATAGAAGATAGATAGAGGAGAGGATAGGTGAAGAGGAAACAAACAGGTCGAAGAGGCGGGGATGGAGCCAGTAAAGGT
>NC_063355.1:46292729-46319657 GCF_021869965.1 Rhincodon typus | reverse complement strand
CCGATACAGTCATCAATGTAACGGAGGAAGAGGTGGGGTTTAGGGCCGGTGTAGGTACGGAAGAGGGATTGTTCCACGTAACCTACAAAGAGGCAGGCGTAGCTTGGGCCCATGCGGGTACCCATGGCTACCCCCTTTGTCTGTAGGAAGTGGGAGGAATTGAAAGAGAAGTTGTTGAGTGTGAGGACGAGTTCAGCTAAGCGGATGAGGGTGTCAGTGGAGGGGGACTGGTCGGGCCTGCGGGACAGGAAGAAGCGGAGGGCCTTAAGGCCATCTGCATGGGGAATGCAGGTGTAGAGGGACTGGACGTCCATGGTAAAGATGAGGTGTTGGGGACCGGGGAATTGGAAGTTCTGGAGGAGGTGGAGGGCGTGGGTGGTGTCACGGACATAGGTAGGGAGTTCCTGGACCAAGGGGGAGAAAATGGAGTCTAGATAGTTGGAGATCAGTTCGGTGGGGCAGGAGCAGGCGGAGACAATGGGTCGACCAGGGCATTCAGGTTTGTGGATTTTGGGAAGGAGATAGAAGCGGGCAGTGCGAGGTTGGGGAACGATGAGGTTGGAGGCCGTGGGTGGGAGGCAACACTGGTCACCAGATCAGTTAAGAAATGTTTGTGTTTTATTTCCACTCCTCAACATTCCGCAATTTTCACATGAAAAAAAAAAAATCACACAGCTAGTAGATCACCTGGAGGGGCAAAAGGGAACGATTGAAGAGTTATGATGAGAGATTCCCTCTTAATACGTCGCAAACACATTGACAGCACAGCTCAACGCACTTGCTGTGTATCTCCCCGGTACCAATACAACTGCAGTGACTCCGCCGCAGTGCCACACAGGAACCTGTGCCAGCGTCTCATGGAGAAAATACTCACCTCTTCGGGATCTGGGCAATAAAAGCCAACACTATCCACAAACAACAGAATATTACTTTCCTAAATTGTTTTTAAATGATGGCTTCTGATTTTAACCGTGGTTAGCAAATATTTATTTAAAAGAGGTCACGTTAACATACATTACAAGCTTAGAACGAAATGTCAGCCAGCTGAGACACAGCAGCTTGCCTTAATGCTGCCTTTGATTCGCTTTTTGGAGAGGCTTGAGAAGTGGATTTGAAATAAGTTATTTATTGGTTGAGAAGCAACATCCAAGGCCACTTTTTACTCGAAGGGTGGGTGGGGAACAGCGTACTAACCCACGCCTTAAGTCCCCAAATGTGGGTTTTAAATAAAGAAGGGGCCACTGGCCTTACCCCGCCACATCCTACCTCTCCCCGACCAAACGCACCTCACTCATGACCAGCTGCTGGTTCTCCTTGGCCACCGCGGACTCGCCTCCGCCACTTTTCTTCGCCGCCTTCTGAGCCGCAGCCTTAACTTTCCCTGAAGAATTAAAACATGTCGCTGTGATATCCCAGCGAGCGACGGGGCGGCCTCTCTCGGACAGGAAACCGGTTCCGGGCCTTTCAGCGCTGCGGCGGCCCGTCCGCCATCTTTACGGAAATACCGTATTTACCCGAAATACCGGCCACCAACCCGCAGCACCGCCCACTACCACTAGAGGTCGCAGCATACAGACATAACACAATGACACAGTGTGGAGCTGGAAGAACACAGCAGGCCAGGCAGCATCAGCGGAGCAGAAAAATTGACGTTTCGGGTCGGGACCCTTTTGTGTTATCTCTGACTCCAGCATCGGCAGTTTTTACTATCTCATAAAACAGTGGCAGTCTATATTTACATAAAACAAAAAAAGAAGAATGAAAATTATACCCATTTTCCTGCAGACAAGTCAATGAAAAAGAAGCGGCAGAATGATTCAAATATAACTCTCGTTTGAAAAACAAATAATTTTTAAACGAGCAGAAGATTCAGTGACTCTACTCCCCCTTTATAAACTATTTAAATGGATGTTCTACCGGCCAGCCGAACGTCATTAAAGTTTCGGTAAGACCTCCTTTGATTGGATAAAAGTTGAGACCGGGCCCGGCTACGCAGGCTGTCCATCAGAGGAAAACCCCGCCCTCGACCTACGGGTCCCGCCCCTTCGGCTCCGGTGATTTTGAATTGCGCACTCGCTTCCCATTGGTGGTGCTGACGTCAGGGCGGGTGGGGATTGGCTGGGCTGTGAAGGGGGGTGGGTAAAGTGGGCGCGCGGTCACGTGACCGACTGTAGCCGCCGGTGATTTGGGGAGAGCGAAAAAAAAACAAACGTGAATTCAACAAAATTATGCCACATCTTTTAACTCTTTTACGGGGTCATCTGCTTCCGGTGGTACGGCGTGGGCGTGAAACGGTCAGCAGTCCGGAGCCCGAGCGGGCGGTTGGAGAAGGCGCCCGGCTGGGGGTCACGTGATGGATGATGGCGGCAGCGCCTGACATGGCGGCGATTGGTTAGCGGGCGGGCCGTGCGCGCACTGTCTCTTCAGCTCAGCGCCGCTGGTAGTCACCGGAGCCGCTCTCCATCCTCACCCGTCACACAACCTACATCTCTATCTATCGGGGAACTTATCGGCAGGGAACTAGACTGAGTTTGAGGTAAAATCTGAGGGAAGAAGTCATTTTATTTTTAAAAACAGAAATGGCCCCCTTCCTGTTCCTGACGTGAACGCGAGGCGCCGCTCGGTCGGTCAGTTTTTTTAAAATTTCCGTTACCGTGTAAGCGGCTTCGGGACCTTAGCCGGGATGCGTATCTCGTCGCCCTTAATTTCTGTTATTTATATGGTTAACTTAAAGACAAAAGAAGGAATCGGGCGGCGATGTTAGGACAATATCCGGCATGAGGCGGCTGGGCCTGGCTGTTTGGAGTTTGTGTGTGTGTGTGTTTGAGAGTGAGAGAGAGAGCGGGGGGGTTAGGGGGTGCCACGGTTTATTTCATTTCAGTTTCTGTTCTTTTCTCTCGATTGTTTAAAGTCTTCGGGTTTCGGCCACTCTCACCTGTAGTCACCATTACACAGCTAGAAAACAACCCGGAAGTTTGCTGTCCGTACTGAACACGTGTTATAAAGCAGAAGGTTAAGGTTTCACTCCCCTTCTCTCTACATTATCTTCTCCTCCGCATCATCTTTTGTGTGGATTTCGTTTTGCAAATCGTTTTGTATTCCCTTTCTAATGGGCCTCATTTCTAACTTTATTTTCACGTCCTTGGACGCCCGCGTTCAATGGTTTAACCGTCCTGAGAATGTCTATCTTTGTATGAACGGCCAGAGTTCCAGAATTGGCCACGGAAGACTGTAAACAAAGTTGTCCCGGCTCCACAAAGTGTCTGGGTGCTCCAGAGCCTTCTCTCGGCAATGGCATGAAAAGTATCCTGAGTGTAGAAATCTCAAAAATTGTGAATTCGCTTGTGTTCTCTTGAAATTAAATACAAGCATTGTTTTATTCCGCCTTCCCTTTTCTTCCCCTCCCCCAAACACCGTTCCCTGAAAACACGAGACGTAATGTTGACACGTTTCAATCTGTTGTGCAGGACGGCCTGAGAACTAACCTTTTAATTTCCTTTATGAATCACCCCATGGTAGGGAGAAATAAACCCGCCCTGATTGTTGTACCCTATCTTTCTTTAACAGCGAAAAAAATGCAGGTGGGCGAGAGATTGATTTTGTTTGACACTTTGGGGTTGTTTAGATTGTTTTCCCGAATTCCCAGTTTTGTGCTCTTTGTTAAAGGGAAAATAGCTAGAGTATATAAGATGTTAGTTTTGCTGAGATACTCCTGATCTTCAAGTATAGGGGTGAGAGGAAAGTCTATAAAAATCAACTTTAGTGATGGCTTTGTGCTCAACATGTGGATACAATTTCTTGATTCTTAATCAGATTTAAGAAGTCCACATGATCTATGAATAATGGAACATTGGTTCAAGTTGTTTAGTTAACTAGTTGGTGTGCTTAAATATTTGGAAGTGTTTTGGTTATGTGTAAGCCCTTGAATATTGCTAGTTACAGTGTAAATGTTTCTTTCCAACAGGATGCTTTTTCACTTGTTATTCCATCCTTGAGATACTTAGATTTTCCATTTAATGGTTTAAAAACCGCTTTGCGTACAGAAAGTTGACACTTCAACTGTGGTCATCTTCATTATTTTGTCAATGAAATGCTGGTTTTTGTTCTTTCAACAACATTAGCAATCCATGGTTTTCCAATGGTAGTCTGTGGTTGCTGAACTCACCACGTATATGGGATTGGAGTCAGATCCGTGTTGTGCATGCCTGTCCCTTTAGATTCTGATTATATTTTTCTGAAAACTACCATTTTTTCAGTCATTTAAAGTCAGAAGTTTTGCCTTAATTGAATTTGACGATCCCCTTGGATGCTAATATCTTGACCATTACCCATTGGGGCCTGTACCTCAATAAATTTAGTAATTGAAATATCTATTCCAAACAAAACAGTTCAGTTTGCTTCCATAAGACCATCAGGCGTAGAACAGAAGTAGGCCATTCCCCCCCATTCAGTGAGACCATGACTGATCTGATAAATCTCAACTCCCATTCCTGTCTTTTCCCCATAATCCCTGATTCCCTTGCTGATTAAAAATCTGTCAGTTGTAGCCTTGAATATGCTTAACAACTAAGCCTCTCCAGCTCTCTGGTGAAGAATTGCACAGATTCATCACGGTCTGAGGAGCAAAATTTCCCCACATCTGTCTTAAATGGGCGACCCCTTACTCTGAGATTATGCTTTCTGATTCTAGACTGTCCAACAGGGCAAAGTAATTTTTCCACATCTGCCTTGTCATACCCGCTAAGTATCTTTTATGTTTCAAATAGATCCTGTGCCTCTAAATTTGAATGAGTAGGCTAAACCTACACAAATTCTCTTCATAAGAAAATCCCTCCCCTAGACCCAAGATCAAATATGTGATCCTTCTCTTGGCCTGCTTGCAATGCCAGTATATCTTTCTGTAGATCAGTTGAACAAAAGCATTCTAGCTATTCTGTGCTCAACTAGAATGTCTTTTATTTCATTGAGACTTCCCTATTTTCAATACTCCATTTCCTTTGAAATACAGGCCAGGACTCCCCTTGCCTTCCCTATTACCTGCTAAACTTTTATCTTCACTTTTTGTTATTTATGTATAAGGATCCACACATACTTCTGGGCTGTAGCTTTCTGTAGTCTTGTCTTTATTTCAGAAGTATTCAGGTCTTCTATTCTTCCTTCCAAAGTACATAATCTCTCATTTTCTTACATTACACTCTATCTGCCACGTTTTTGCAACTCATAATCTGATTATATCTCGCTTTGGACTTTACCATCCTTATCACTCATCTTTCCACCTAGCTTTGTCGTCTGTAAACTTGGCTGTAGTATATTCATATTCCACATCCAAGTCATTAATATATATTGTAAACAATTGTGACCCCAGTCTGATCTGTAGCACTTCTCCTTATAGGTTGCCGTCCTGAAAATGCCCCCTTTTTCCCAACTCTGTCTTCTATCGATTAGCTACTCTACTATTGCTAATATACTACTCCTGAGCACCCAACAGCATAGGCTGTTAAGCAACCTTGTGTGTGGTATCTTATCGAGCACCTGGGAATCCAAGCATGTTACATCTACTGGTTCCCCTTTTCGCTATTTTGCTTGTTAGCTTCTCAAAGAAATCTAGTAAACTTGTTGGACATGATTTCCCCTTCAGGAAACCATGCTGATCGTGTTTGATTATTTTATGCATTTCACATAGTCTATTAGATCCTTTATAATAGACTGTAAACATTTAATAGATGTTAAGCTAAATGGCCTATTATCACCCATACAAATGTATTAATGCCCATTTAACCCATTGCCCATTACAAATGATTTCTTTGGTTACTGTATTTGTTTTGGTATGTTGCTTTGTTCTCCACATGTCATTGGAGTAAGAACCTACCTGAACTGATTTTTGTTTGACCTCAATTTTTGTTTATAAATCTACTTCAGTTTTTAGTTGTGGATGACATTATATCAAGTAATTGGGATTTGTGAAGCATTCCCTTGATTTATTTACCTTTTGGACCACATTACACTAATGGCAGAGATTAGGAGACTGACCATTTCTAAAAATGTGGCTGAGTTTCTATATCTTCTACTTGGAACCTCTTTCTGCTGATACTGTTTCCTATCAATTGTTGATGACCATTCACCATATTGCTTTGAAATAATCTGTAGCATGACTGACATCGGAGTTAATATTTTTGCACCAACTTGAGTGTTGATTTGGGTTTGCACTGGATCTATCTTAACTGATTGAAAGGAAATTTTTTTGTGACACGTCAGATAATGTTCATTAAACAAACCATTTCCAATTAGATTTTAAGAGCCACAGATTCATTTGGAACTGTTAATGTCTTGTGATGTTTGTTTTACAAACACTATTGTCATCAGTCCAGTTACAAATGATGACTTGCTTGTCGGTCCTGAGTTTATAAATCTGAAATTGAGCCCAATATTTTGGGAAGCTGAGGCAGCTGGAATTATGCACAGTACTCCAGCTGAAATCTCACCAGTGCTCTACACAATTGAAACAAAACTTCCTTGCTTGTGTATTCTTATCCTGCTTCAATAAAGGGCAACATACTTTTGGCCTTCCAAATTGCTGTGGATAATGTTGGCAAGGTAACTTATTGCCATCCCTGTTTACACTTGAAGGAGATGGTTAAACCTATCTTAAACTGATAACAGTGAATGATTAAAGATAAATTTCCCACACAGTCAAGATGTTGTTGTGTGATCCAAGGAAACTTGAGAGATGATGTTCTTTGGCTGCTGTCAAATTATCTCTAGGTGATGGAGGTTGTGAATTGGGAAGTTGCTTTAGTGCAGATGTTACTGCGATTGGCCAATTAATGTAGGTGGTGGTGTGTGAGGTATTGACAAAGGAGGTTTCTTTAGCGTTGGTGTCAAACTTTATTAGAGCTACATTGATTCCATCTTACTCCTCTTTGTCAGTGCTGAACATGATTTGGGAGACAGTTAAATAAGTGCACCTACCTACAATATTTGTTGTCTGATTTAAATTTCTAGTCAGAAGTGGCCCTGGGATGTCCGTGCTGGCCGTTGCTTGGTGCTTGTCCCAGTATTACGAAATATGGGGACTGATTGATTGCTTTGTTATGAGGAGTTGCAAATGCTGTGCCATCAACCAGTATCCATACTTGTTTCTTGTGGACAGGCCTTACCCGAGTGACTTTTCTACTACTCCATTGTTGAAGCAATACCAGAATGGTTTAACCTCTGAAATACTATGAATGGATTCAACTAAACTAAGTATGGGCTCAAAAACTGAAACTAAGAAGTTTGACAGAAATGTCCTTGTATTATCTTTGGATTTCCCTAATACCATTGAGATTCTATTGTTTTTGCTGAGTTGGTCAGTTTTGGAGTGGGGCATAATTCCCAATTATCATTGCCTTTTACTTTGGCTGTTTTCTTTTTCTGTAATTTGGTTGAGGTGATGACCAATTGCCTTTTAGCTCCACTAATTAAAGTACCTATAGCATAGAAACAGATTGTTTAACCAAATCAGTCCATAATGGTATTGATATTCTGCAACACTCCATGGTTTTGGTCAGATCCTGCCTTCCTAATCTATGCCCTTCTCAATCGTGTATTCTAACTACCTCCCTAAACTGGTGTAGTCATTTGGGAATAGGGACACTCTGTCCTCTTGGGAAGGGAGTTTAGGATTTTGATTCAGTGACTGTAAAGGAACAGTGATATCCTTTTAAGTCAGGATAGTGTCTGGTTTGGAGGGAGCTTGGTGTGCCCCTGCATCTGCTGCCCTTGCCTTACTAGGTGGTAGAGGTTGAATGAGTTTAGATGACCTGCTGCAGTGCAACTTGTGGATGGTACACGCTTCTGCTCCAATGCATCGGTAGTGGGTGGAATGCCAAGCAAGTAGGCAGCTTTGTAGTATCAAGCTTCTTGACTATTGTTGGAGTTGGACTAATTTAGACAGGTGAGGGGGACTGTGCATTTTCAGGATGGCAACCTGTATTTTGTGGATTTCTGCAGGAATCGATGCTGGGACCACAATTATTTACAATAAATATTTATAGCTTTGATGAGGAAAGTGAACATGTTAGATAAGTTTGCGGGTGACACAAATAGATTAAAAGACAAGTGGTGAGGATGACTATCCACAGAGATATAGAGAGGTTAAACAATGGGCAGAAGTGTGGCAGTTGGAATATAACATGGGCAAATGTGAGGTGCTGCATTTTGCCAGGAAGTTTAGAGGAACTGAATTATTTAAATAGAGAAAGACTGCAGAAAGCCATGGCACAGAGAAATGTGGGTGCCCTTGTGCATCTATCACAAAAATCTAGCAACCAAGGGAAGGCAAATGGAATGTTGGCTATTATTTCAAAGGGAATAGAAAGTAAAAGTAGGGAGGTCTTGCTAAAAACCTTACATGGCTTTCGTCAGGCCGCAGCTGGAAAACTGAACAGTTTTGGCCTCTCATCTAAGGAAAGAAAAATCGGCATTGAAGGCAGTCCAAAGAAGGTTCTCAAGACTGATGTAAGGGGTCTGTAGGACGAAGGAATCTTATGATGAGAGGTTGGGCGCCTCATTTCATTTTAGAAGAATGAAAGGTGCCCAATTGAAATACACAAAATTCTTTGGGGCCTTGTCAGAATAGGTAGGTAATGGCAGGGAGAGGGGTTGGGAATTAATGCAAAGCAATCTGAGGAAAGGGAATCATTCAAGGACAATAATGGACAAAGGAAATCGAGCCAGCATTGTACAGGGCCACTGAAAAATAATGACAATTGTACGAGTGATCTTAACAAGTCAATCCATAAGGCTTTGTTCCTTAATGCATGGAGCATTTTCATATAATGTGGATGAATTAATTGCACAGATGAAACGGGTATAATATGTTCAGAATTATGGAGACCTGGCTGCAGGGTGACCAGGAGTGGATGAACATCTAGGGGTATTCAATATTTAGGAAGGGCAGACTGGGAGCAGACAGCTTGGGGCGGCCAGCAGCATGACCAAGAGCAAGCAGCCTGGGGCGGGGGCAAATGCAAGCAGGAGAAGTTGAGCCCCAATGAGCAGTCAGAGTTCAGTCCACTTATGGACTGTGGTGTTGAACTGTTAACTGTTGCTTTGTTTTCCTGCTGATTAGAACATAAGAACTAGGAGCAGGAGTAGGCCGTCTGGCTCTTCGAGCCTGCTCCGCCATTCAATAAGATCATGGCTGATCCTTTCGTGAACTCGGATCCACTTACCCGCGTTCTCACCGTATCCCTTAATTCCTTTATTGTTCAAAAAAAATCTACTTTTTTTAAAAGCGTTTACTGAAGTAGCATCAACTACTTCACTGGGCAAGGAATTCCATAGATTAACAACCCTCTGGGTGAAGAAATTCCTTCTCAGTTCAGTCCTAAATCTGCTCCCTCTAATCTTGAGGCTATGCCCTCTTGTCCTAGCTTCACCTGCCAGTGGAAGCATCCTCTCTACTTCTATCTTGTCTATTCCCTTCATAATTTTATATGTTTCTATAAGATCCCCCCTCAATCTTCTGAATTCCAATGAATATAATCCCAATCTACTCAATCTCTCCTCATAAGCCAACTCCCTCAACTCCGGAATCAACCTAGTGAACCTCCTTTGCACCCCCTCCAGTGCCAATACATCCTTTCTCAAGTAAGGAGACCAGAACTGCGCACAGTACTCCAGGTGTGGCCTCACCAGCACCTTGTACAGCTGCAACATAACCTCTCTGCTTTTTATTTCAATCCCTTTAGCAATGAAGGACAAAATTCCATTTGCCTTCCTAATTACTTGTTGTACCTGCAGACCTACCTTCTGTGATTCATGCACAAGGACACCCAGGTCCCTCTGCATAGCAGCATGCTGCAACTTTTTACCATTTAAGTAATAATCCTTTTTACTATTACTCCTACCAAAATGTATGATTTCACATTTATTTACATTGTATTCCATCTGCCAGACCTTTGCCCACTCACACAATGTATCTATGTACCTCTGCAAAGTTTCACAGTCCTCTGCACACTTTGCTTTGCCACTCATCTTAGTGTCATCTGCAAACTTTGACACCCTACACGTGGTCCCCAGCTCCAAATCATCTATATAAATTGTAAATAATTGCAGTCCCAACACCGATCCCTGAGGCACACCACTAGTCACTGACTGCCAGCTAGAATAGCACTCATTTATCCCCACTCTTTGCTTCCTGTTAGTCAACCAATCCTCTATCCATGTTAATACTTTACCCTTAATGCCATGCATCCTTATCTTATGCCGTAGCCTCTTGTGCGGCACCTTGTCAAAGGTCTTTTGGAAGTCTAGGTACACCACATCCACTGGGTCCCCATTGTCCACCTTGCTCCTAATGTCTTCATAGAATTCCAAAAGATTTGTCAAGCATGACCTGCCCTTCATGAACCCATGCTGCGTCTGCCCAACGGGACAATTTCTATCAAGATGCCTTGCTATTTCTTCCTTGATAATAGACTCAAGCACCTTCCCCACTACAGAGGTTAAGCTAACCGGTCTATAATTCCCCATCTTTTGTCTTCTTCCCTTTTTAAACAGTGGCGTCACATTTGCTGTTTTCCAATCTGCGGGGACTGCCCCAGAGTCCAGCGAATTTTAGAAAAATTCGTAAGAAGGACTGTGATGTTTAACTTTTTAACTTTGTTTTCCTTATTTGTCTGCTTTCTGTTCAGTAAGATTCTATACCTAGGTACCTTTGTATCTAAGATGGCGCTGTAAGTGGCAACTTGTAAACTTTTCACTGTACTCATGTGAACATGTGACAATAAACCTAACTCGCCTCAAAAAAAAAGAAAGGGTGGTGATGGAGCTATGTTATTGGTTAAAGTGGAAATGATGCAATAGTGAAGATGGATATTAGCTCTGATGTGAAATCTGTATGGGTATCTATATGAGAAAAATGAAGGGGCAAAAAAATTAGTGGGAATTGTATATAAACCCTGAACTCTTGAAAATGTTGCCAATAGCAATAATTAGGAAATTAGAGGCATGCAACAAAGGAACATCTGTAAATTATGCGTGACTTTAGTCTGCATATAGATTGGGTAAATGAAATGAGTAACAGTACCGCAGAGGAGGAATTGCTGGAGTGTACACAGGATGGTTTTCTGGACCAATGTATTGAGAACAGGCCATCCTAACCAGTTGTGTAATGTGATATAATGTAAAAAGAAATAATTGGCAATCCACAGTCCCCTGGAGAAACATGGGTGTGGCAACTTGCGTTGAGAGAAAATTCATTTCTTTGCACTGTTTTTGCTTCAGATTTCAAGCATTCTCAGTTCTTTGTGTTGATGTTAGTTGGCAGTCTAGTTGAGATGCCTTGAAATGAGCAACTATAATATGATAGAAATCTTCTTCATAATGGAACATATATAGTTGATTCTAGGCTAGGGTCCTGAATCTAAATAGAGGAAACTGTGATGGTATGAGGGCAGTATAAAAACTGACCATAGAAGTTCCTATAGCTTTGTGAAGCTAAAAATTAAGGACAACTGCATGGTGCCTTACAGTCAACCTTACAGGAAACTAAAATGAAGAGCAAAGAAATGGCTCACCAACAAAAAACATAGTCATGGACTGCTGGAAAATCTCAGCACGTCTGGCAGCATCTGTGGAGAGAAAACAGAATTAACACTTCGGACCCAGTGACCCTTCTTCAAAATTTAGTCATCAACTAAATTTTGTATTTTTTTAATACTCTCAAAGGAGGACAAAAATAACATTCCAAAAATGTTGGGGACACAGGGTTTAGTCAGAAGGAGGAACTGAAGGAAATTAATGAGTAGGAATTGATGGGTGGGAAGGCTGATAAATCCCCAGGCCCTGATGGTCTACATCCCAGAGTACTTAAGGAAGTGGTTCTAGAAATAGTGAATACATTGGTTATCATCATCAAGATTCCATAGACTCAGGTACTGTTCCTATAGATTAAAGCTAATGAAGCCCTTCTGTTTACAAAGGGAGGCAAAGAGAAAACTGGGATTATAGAACAGTCAGTCTGACATGCGTAGTGGGGAAAATGCTGGAATCCATTATAAAAGATATAGTAGCTCAGCACTTGGAAAACAATAAACAGGATTGGACAGAGTCAGATTGGATTTTCAAAAGGGAAACAAATCTCCTGGAATTCTTGGAGGAAACTTTGAGTTGATCAAGGGAGTCAGTGGATGTCATTTATTTTGGGCTTTCAGACAGCTTTCAACAGGGTCTCACATAAGAGATTAGCATGTAAAACTGAAGCACATGAGATTGGGGTAATCTATTGAGATTGATAGAAAATGGGAAATAGGGTAGGAATAAACAATTTCCAAATGCAGGCAGTGACTAGTGGGGTACTGCAAGGATCAGTGCTAGACCCCGGTTATTCACAATATATAATAATGATTTAAATGGGGGAGCTAAATGTAATACTTTCAAATTTGCAGATAACACAAAGCTGGATGGGGGAGTTAGCTGTGAGGAGGATGCAGAGATGATTGTGAGATTTGGACAAGCTGAGCGAGTGGGCAAATGCATGGCAGATGCAGTACAATGTGGATGTGTTATCAAATTTGGTAGACAAACAGGAAGGCAGGTTATCATCTGGCTATATGTTGAAAGAGGGAAAGGCGCCACTAGACCTGGATGTCCTCATACTGGTCACTGAAGATAAGTGCCCAGGTGTAATGGGCAATAAAGAAGGCAAGTGACAAGTTGGCCTTTGTAGGGAGAGGATTAGCATGCACGTGTAGGTATATTTTGCTGCAATTGGACAATGCCTTTATGACACCACACCTGGAATATTGTGTACAGTTTTGGGTATCTTACCTAAGGAAGAGTGCTGTTACTACAGAGGGATTCCTGAGATGGTGAGACTGGTGTATGAGGAGAGGTTAAATTGGGAATCTGTTTTGCTGGAGTTTAGAGGAAAGAAGGGGATCTCGCAGACACCCATAAAATTCTAACAAGACTAGACGGTAGTTTGCAGAAATGGTGTTCCTAATGACTGGGGAAGAAGCAGGGCTGTCTGTCTAAGGATATGGGGTAAGCCGTTTAGGACTGCAATGAGAAATTTTCTTCACCCAGAGTTTGATCCTATGGAATTCACGACCACAGCAGTTGAATCCAAAACATTGTGAGATTTTGGGAAGGAGTTGGGTATGACACTTGTGACTAAAGGGATGAAAAAAAAATGGGGAAAAGATGGAAACAGGCTATTTTGTGGATGATCAGCCGTACTAATGAATGGTGAAGCAGGTTTGAAGGGCAGAATGGCCCACTCCTACTTTGTTTCTAGAGAAACCCGGCAGGTTTGGCAGCATTTGTGGGAGAAAACAGTTAACATTTCGAGTCCAGTGACCCCAAAGAAGGGTTACTGCACTCAATGTTAAGTTTTCTCTCTACAGATATTGCCAGACCTGAGATTCTCCAGCAATTTGCTTGTGTTTGATTCAGGTCTCCAGCATCTGCTGAGGTAGACAACTGGAAAGACAATATGTAGAATAGTTCAGTTTTTCTACCTTCTTGTGGTACTGCAAGTTGAACCTCAAATCTTGGACGCAACTGAAAATTTGCCGATTTCTGTTGCGCAGATAAATCGAACCTCCAAACCCAGGTGTTTTCACCTTCAAAATAAATCAACTGTGTACTCTAGTGACAAGGTGTTGAAACTGAAACAGTTGCCAAAATGTGTAAGAGAAGCTGCTTTTGGCAGCTGCACTTTTCTTGATTCGGTAAGTTGGGTATGTCATACTATGTATAGTGGAGGCTTTTTTATTTGCAATCCTGGTGTAACCTTGTGCTGTTTATCTACAGATGACAGACCCAGGTCAAGATCTTCTACTTGCTGCTTTGAGTGAAAGTGGAATTAGCCCTAATGACCTCTTTGATGCGGATCCACTCGACACTAGCTTGATGTCACCTCTGCCATCCAGTGGCGTACCACAGGTAAAAGTGGTTTTTGATCATTTATTTGGTATCTGCATTAATTTTAGTCCACAGTTTTCTTGTTTATCTTGGGCATATTTTGTAATTTGTGCTATTCTATATTGCATCTTTATCAACAATATATATTCATTAAATAGAAGGGGAAGCTAGGATTGATATGGTGTTTGTGTATCTTCGGCCCATAGTTTGCTGAAATCCTGAATGTGTATTTTAACAAAACATTCTGTTCCAAGTATGGGGTCATGTTATCTCCAAGAAACTGCCGATAGTTCAGTTTTGGCTTTTAAAAAGCAATTGGGTCATTCGTTTCATTCTTGTATGGGATGAGCGTTGCTGGCTAGGATGGCATTTTTTTCGCATGTGCCTCGTGCCCTTGAACTGATTTAATTCTCTAGGCTATTTGAGGATGGTTTTATTTAAAACCTTTACATGCTAAGTAAAATAGTAGAATAATATAGTAGTGGAATGCCATTGTGATTTTATGCGTTTAGGAGTGGGGCTGAATTTAGTCATAGAGAATGTCCGTTCTTAAAGAATGCAATCTAATATTTCAAACAGTTTTCCCAACTCTGGTCAATATCCACCAGTTCTTTAGTACTTGACAGGGAACAGGACAATTTTCTGCAGTGAAATCAGAGCCTGGGACTCAAGTGAGCATGACGATATTTGCTGTGCGGCAATGTTTCATCCTAAAGGTCGGTTGATATGTTGAGGTTGGGTAGTATTTTTCACTGCTCATTATTTGTAACAATAGTTTTTTGTGTGAATACAATTTTGCAAAATACTTCGGAAATGTTATAATGTTGGATAGCAACAACACAGTGCTTCTAAAATGGCTAGCAGTTTAGTCAAAAAGAGGTTTTAAAGAGCTTCTTAAAATGAGGAAGAAGTGGAGGGATTTAGAGAGCTCAGAACCTTAGTTGCTGAAGGCATGGCCATCAAAGCTGGAGCATCAGAAAGGAGGGATGGTCAGAGTTTATAATTAGAGGAGCACAAATATGTTGGATAAAAACAAAAGAACTGTGGATACTGTAAATCAGGAACAAAAACAGAATTTGCTGGAAAAGCTCAGCAGGTCTGGCAGCATCTGTGAAGGAAAACCAGAGTTAACATTTCGGAACTGGCGAAGATGCAACACCTGCCCATTTGCTCCTCCCTCCCCAGTATCCAAGGGCCCAAGCATACCTTCCAGGTAAAGCAACACTTCACCTGCACTTCCCAGAATCTCGTCTGCCGCCTTCGCTGCTCACAACGTGGTCTCCTCTACAATGGGAAACGAAGCATAGACTGGGTGACCACTCCTCAAAACATCTGCGTTCTGCTCCCAGAAAAGACCCTGGGCGTACATTTGCCTGCCAGTTTAACTCGCCATCCTGTTCCCTGGCCAACATCTGTTTCTGGCTTGCTGCAGTGTTCCAGTGAGGCTCAGTGCCAGCTGGAAGAACAACACTTCATTTTCCGCTTGGGAGCCCTGCAGCCCTCCAGACTCAATATCGAGTTCGATAACTTTAGGGCCTAAACTTTCCCATGGCCTAGCCCCCTACCCCACACACCAGGCCTTGTTATCACATAGCCTGCCATTACGCACTACCTATTGTTAGTCACTAACAGTCCCCATTAACAGCTATTCACCCTCCTAGCCAGATCATCTATCCAACTACTCCTCTCTCTCTTCAGGCTCTGTCCTTTATCCTAATGTTTATTCCTTACCCCATCCTGCTTCCTATTTTCTGCGTATAAACTGATGTTTTCTCAGCTACCATCAGTTCTGAGGAAGGATCACCGGACCTGAAACAGTAACTCTGATTTTTTTTTCTTCACAGATGCTGACAGACCTGCTGAGTGTTTCCAGCAACTTCTGCAGATGTGTTGGACCCTGGTAGAACTAGGAGGTTACAGTCAGAAAAGAGCAAAGCAATAAAGGATGGTGAAAGCAAGGATGCAGATTTTAAAATTAAAGCATTGTTGAACCACAGACTAGTGTAGATCAATAAACGTGGGCAATGAGTGAACAAGATTTGGTGTGAATCAGGACATGGTCAGAGTTTTAGTTGACCTTGGTTCATGGAAGGGAGAAGGTGGGAGTGATTGTCTTTGTTACCACAATACTTAATGAGAATTTAGTGAATGAATTGAGGCAAGGTTGGAGTGGATAGATATTATTAAATTGGAAAGGGTGCGGAAAAGATTTACAAGGATGTTACTGGGACTGGAGGGTTTGAGTTACAAGGAGAGGCTGGAAAAGCTAGGATTTCCCCTGGAGCGTAGGAGGTTGATGGATGAGCGCACAAAGGTTTATAAAATCATGAGAGGCATCGATAAGGTGAATAGCAAAGGTTTTTTCCTGAGAGAAGGGGAGTTCAAAACTGGAGGGCATAATATTAAAGTGAGAGGAAAAAGATTTAAAGGTGGCAACTTTTTCACACAGGGTGGTTTGTAGATGGAATTAAGTGCCAGAGGAAGTGGTAGATGCAGGTACAGTTATAACATTGAAAAAACATTTGGGCAGGTACATGAAATGGGAAAGGTTTAGAGGGATATGAGTCAAGTTCGGGCAAATGGGACGAGTTTACTTTGGGAGACGTGATTGGCATGGACAAGTTGGACCTCGGACTATTTCCGTGCTGTGTGCCTCTGACTCTGAAATGACATTTCAGAGGTTGAAATAGGCAGTATGGTGAAGGCACAAATATGTAGTTGGTTACATGAGTCATGGTTCAATATGACACGGATGGACTAGGGTAAAGAAGGGAAGTAACAGATTAAGGTCTTCATATGTGAGTCCATAAATTTGAGGGTGCGATTGGTGGAAATTGAGAAGTTTAAGGAGGCTGCCTGCTGGAGAGAAGAGAAAATGAGGTTGACCTTACATGCAAGAATTATGTTGGCATAGTGAACTGATTTCACAGGGGAGAGCATGTCTTGATAACATGGGTGCTAAAATAAAACAAAGAACTGCAATACTGGGGAAATCTGAAATTAGGACAGCACACTGCTGCCTCATGACACCGGGATCCTGCGTTCGATTCCACTCTCGGGCGATTGACTGTGTGGAGTTTGCACGTTCTCCCTGTGTCTGCATGGATTTGCACCCTGATGCACCGGTTTCTGGAGGAAAGGAGGGTGGGTCTGGGTAGGATGCTGTTTGGAGGGTCAGTGTGGAATTGATGGACCAAATGGCCTATTTCCCCCATTGGAGGGATTCT
The DNA here is from genome assembly GCF_021869965.1 of Rhincodon typus. Classification (NCBI taxonomy): domain Eukaryota; kingdom Metazoa; phylum Chordata; class Chondrichthyes; order Orectolobiformes; family Rhincodontidae; genus Rhincodon; species Rhincodon typus. The sequence continues at coordinate 46,302,516 of NC_063355.1, read as the reverse complement.
GTGATTTGTTTTTCTTTATTTATTCTTGGGATGAGGGAGTCACTGGCTAGGCAGCATTTATTGCCCATCCCTAATTGCCCAGAGGGCTGTTAAGAGTCAACCACATTGCTGTGGGTTTGGAGTCACATGTAGCCAGACCAGGTAAGGATGGCAGTTTCCTTCCCTACAGGACATTAGTGGATTTTCCCGACAATCAGCAATGGATTCGTGGTCATCGTTAGACTCTTAATTCCAGATATTTTATTGAATTCAAATTCCATCATCTGCCATGGCCCCCAGAAAGTTATCTAGGTCTCTGGATAAACAGTCCAGTGATAATACCATTACTCGTCACCTCCTGTTATTCTGTGATAAAACAAATTACGAGAGAAACTTGGCAAGTTTGGCAGCATTTGTGGAGATGAAATGGAATTAATGTTTCAAGTCCAGTGTGATTTTTAATTACTGTGATGTTTGGATTTGTTAACTTGAATTTGAAGTCGTGTTGACATTTAACACAACATCCATGCTACTTGAACTTTTTGATGATGTGACCCTCAATTACTAAGTTTTGCTCATGAGTTCTGGACATCCTGAACAATTTTAGGTGAATCATTTGTAGCAAAAGCATCAGTCTATCTATAGCTGTTAGAATCCCACTAACAACAATAAAATACATTGCTAAATAAACACCTTAGTGTTGGGTGAGATTAGCCAGATGAACAGAAGGAAAGACTCTGCAACTTTTCAAATTTCTTGGTGCCCTTTACATCCACTTTGAAATGGCAGATTCAGTTGTGTTCACCTTCTAGCACAGACTATGACATATCAGACAGTGCACTCCTCCGGTTTCCCCCTGCCTCCTCCCCACAACACAGACGTGTGCACGCACAGGCACAGACACACGAAATGGGTGATTCAATGTAAATAGTGAAATAGTTTTTTGTAAAACACAAAGTAGTTTGGCATTCTCCAATCTTAATCACTTCAAATTATCTTCTGCACTTCAGTGTTTGAGGCTGGAACCCTGTTCTGTTGTGTTTACACAATATGCAACACCCATATCTAAAATGATGCTATTCCCAAGTGAAAAGGACATTGAGCAGGCTTTGTGCCCTGTTTGTGATCAGCAGCTCTAGCTAGAGAAGCTGTTCTTTTTTCGAGGAATGAAATTGGAGACAGTGCCAACAGGTATTCATTAATAAGGTGCTAAAACTTTATGCAGATGCTTTGTGAAACCTGCTCTGATTATTTCAATCACAGCATGTTTTTCAGAAATGGCATTGGGCTACAATAAATCTAAGATAACAAGGTGTAGAGCTGGATGACCACAGCAGGCCAAGCAGCATCAGAGGAGCAGGAAAGCTGACATTTTGGGCCTGGACCCTTCTTCAGAAAATCTACATCTGTATACAAAATATGTAATGCCATGCTTGAACTTCTGTACTCTTGTAACAATAATCATACTCTGTTCCAGTACAAATTGTGAGAGAAGCTTTAGAGGGAGGTGCGTGGCGGGGGTGTGGCTGGGGGGGTTTCCTTGAATGGAAACATTTTGCTGTTGAAAAGGTGGTGGGCAAGAGGCCGAGAAGGATTGGTCAGTGATTGGTTAAGGGAGATTAAAGATCAAAGGCATTTTAGAACAAAAGACAAAGACCATATTAATGGTTGCACTGAAGACTGGACATAATCCAGATTAGGTGATAATGACAATGAGTGAGCTCTGACTGAGAAATTGCATGAAAAATGAGATGTGGATACTAAGAAGAGGGAACATCAAAACTGAGGCTAGAGTTAATGGTTTGAAGGCCATGATGCCAATTTGTTCAAATGAAACCTTTGACGTTAAGTGCAGTTACATCTGCCACTTATCACCTCTTGAATTTAGTTCTTTCATCAGTGTCCCAATAGCCATGGTGGAACCTCAGTTGAACATTGGTAAGTAGGTTATTGGTGTTGGTAAGTAATTAGTATCTTGAAATAGCCCCTGCTGTTCGTTTAGGAGTAGACAAGGATGTTGATGGATCTCTTTGAATATGCACTGCTTTCTGTGAATCGGACATATTGAGGGCAAAGAGGAACATTGGAACAGGAGTAGACCATTGAGCCTACTCTGCCATTTATAGCAAAAGCTGACTGAACGCTTAAATGTCTCTTAGTCACCCTATCTCCATAACACTTTATGCCACTGGAAATCAGAAATCTATTATTCTCCCTTTTAAATATACTCAGCTATCACAACCCTATTGGGTTAAGAATTCCAATGATTCACAGTGCTTTGAGGTAAAGAAAAACTCCACCTTATGAGTCCTAGATGGCCCCTTATCTTTAAATTGAGATCCCAGTTCTAGACTTCATAATCAGGGCAAGCATCTTAGCTGCATTTATCATGTCTACCCCTTTAAGTGTTTTGTAGATTTTAATGTGATCCCTCTCAGCACAGGCTCAGTTTCTCCATTATCTGGCAGTCCTGTCATTCCATGAACAAGTATGGTAAACGTTGGCTTCTCTCCCTCTGTGGCAATAATATCTTGAGACCAAAATGGCACACTGTACTCCAATTCTGTACAACTGAAGGGAGACTTCTCCTGTTCTATGCACGTTGGTTAGACGCCAGCGTTGTAGTTGCACTTGTAGCGTTTTTAGTGTTGTTGAGAGCTGAAAGAATGGACTGCTGGATTGTAGACACAGATGGATAATTACTTGTGCAAAGAGTTTTGAACCATGTTGTATGTAATTGTGATTGTATCTCACAATCCTTTAGATTAATACATGCAGAAACAAGATCTGTGGCAGGGTGCAATTCCAGGCCTTGCAAGGTCTTGTCATATAGATTTTGGTATGACTAAGGGGAGAATGTGCAGAAATTTTTTGCACCAATGGGAGTGATTAATCAATGTTTCCCAGTAACACTTTAGCTAACTCTAATGTGGTAATATGCATTCAAGTTTAGTATTCAGTTGAGGGAGGGAACTAAAAGTCACTTCTCTATGGTACATGGAGAAATGTTCTTCAGGGACTTTGAGGAAAGAGAGGTAGTTGTGGGGAAGTTAATGTTGTAGCAGTATTATTGCTAGACTATTAATCTAGAAACTCAACGAATGCTCTGGGAGCGTGGATTTGAATCCTGTCACAGCAGATGGTGGAATTTTAATTCAGCAATAAGAAAAATCCACTAATCATGAAGGGTTGTCAGAAAAGGCCTTGTAGCTCACTAATGCCTGTCAGGGAAGGAAATCTGCCATCCTCACCTGGTCTGGCCAATATGTGACTGGCCACACCAGTGTGATTGACTTTCAACTGCCTACTGAAATAGCCTAGCAAGCCACTCAGTTGTATCTATCACAACGAAGTTTCAACAAAGAAATTGAACAGAAAAAACCACCTGGGGTCACCCTAGGCACGGAAAAAGGCAACGGCAACCCTACTAACATATGGGTCTAGTGTCAAAATTGGGAGAGCTGTCTCATAGACCAGTCAAGCAACAGCCTGACATAGTCATACTCATGGAATTATACCGTATAATGTCCCAGACACTTACCATTGCCATCCCCCTTTGTCCTGTCCCACTGGTAGAGCAGACCCATCGGAGGTGGCGACAGTGTTACACAGTTGGGAAAGAACTGCCCTGGGAGTCCTCCTAACGTTGATACCAAACCCCACGAAAAGGTTTATTCATTCTTGGGATGTGGGCATCTCTGGCTAGGCCAGCATTTATTCCTCATCCCTAATGTCCCTGAGGGCAGTTGAGAATTTATCATATTGCTGTGAAGTCTGGAGTCGCATATAGGCTAGACCAGGTGAGGACGGTAGATTTCCTTCCATAAAGAGCATCAGTGAACCAGGTGGGTTTTTCTGATGATCAACAGAGATTTTGAGACTCTCAGACTTTTAATTCCAGATTTTTTTATTGAATTCCATCATCTGCCATGGAGGGATTTGAATCCATGCCCATAGAAAATTAGCTGAGTTTCTGTATTAATAGGTTTCATAGAATCCCTACAGTGTGGAAACAGGCCCTTCGGCCCAACAAATCCACACCGAACCTCAGACATCCCACTCGGACCCATCCCTAATAACCAACCTAATCTACACATCCCTGAACACTACGGGGAATTTAGCATGATCAATCCACCTAGCCTGCACATCTTTGGACTGGGAGGAAACCCACGCAGACATGGGGAGAATGTGAAAACTCCACACAGACAGTCGCCCGAGGGTGGAATTGAACCTGGGCCCCTGGCGCTGAGGCAACAGTGCTAACCACTGAGTCACCGTGCCGCCCCTAGTCTAGTGTTAATACTGCCCATTGCCTCCCCATAGTCAATGGCTTCAAGTTAAGCACGGGCAAAGAAACCTCCTGCTGATTACCACGTGATGTCCTCTCTTCGCTGATAACTCAGTGCTCCTTCATGTTGAACAACATTTGGAGGAAGCACTGAGGGTAGTAAGGGTGCAAAATGTACTCTGGGTGGGGGATTTCAGTGTCCACCACCAAGCATGGCTTGGCAGCACCACTGCTGAAGAAACCCACAAGAGGGAAAACCTACTCGACTCAACCTTACCAATCAGCCAGCTGCATATGCATCTGTCCATGACAGTATTGGTAAGAGTGATCATGGCGTAGTCCTTGTGGAGATAAAATCCTATCTTCACGTTGAGAATATTCTCCATCATGTTGTGTGCCACTGTCGCTGTGCTAAATGGGACAGACTGCCAACCCAGCCAATCTCCACCCCATCAGTTGACTGTTGATCATCAGCAAAGTGATAGAAGGTGTCATCAGCAGTGCTATCAAGCAACATCTGCTCAACAATAACCTTCTCAGTACTGCCTATTTTGAATGCCACTGGGGCACTCAGCTCCTGACCTCATTACAGCCTTGGTTCAGAAATGGACAAAAGAGCTGGATTCCAGTGGTAAGGTGAAAGTGATAGCTCTTGACATTAAGGCTGCAATCAAGAGTGTTGCATCAAGGAGCTAGACTGGAATCGGTGGACATCAGGGCCAACTCTCCACGAGTTGGAGTCATGCCTGGCACATGGGTAGATGGTTGTGTTGTTGAAGATCAGTCATCTCCGCTCCAGAGCATCTCTTCAGGTGTTCTTCAGGGTAGTGTCCTAGGCCCACCGTCTTCAGCTGCTTCATCAGTGACCTTCCTTCAATCGTAATGTCAGAAGTGGGGATGTTCGCCAATGACTGCACAATATTCAGCACCATTTGCAACTCTTCAGATACTGAAGCAGTACATGTTCAAATGGAACAAGATCTGAACAATATCTAGGCTTGGACTGACAGGTGGCAAGTAACATTTGAACCATACAAATGCCATCTCCTTTAAGAGATAATCTAACCACTGACCCTTGACATTGAATGGTGTTAACATCACCGAATCCCCCACTATCAATGTCCTGGAGCTTCCATTGACCAGAAACTTAACTGGACTCTCCACATAAACGTAATGGCTGCAAGAGTAGGTCAGAGACTAGGAATACTGGGGTGAGTGACTCACTACCTGACTCCCCAAAGCCTGTCCTCCATCTACAAGGTACAAGTCAGGGATGTGATGAAATGCTTCCGACTTGCCTGGATGGGGACAGCTCCAACAACACTCAAGCTTGACAAAGCTGCCTGCTTGATAGGCACTACATCCACAAACATGCACTCTACCACCAACTCTCAGTAGCAGTAGTGTGTACTATATACAAGATGCACTGCAGAAATTCACCAAAGTTCCTTAGACAGCACTTTCCAAACCGAAGACCACTTCCATCTAGAATGACAAGGGCCGCAGATACATGGAAACACCACCACCTGCAAGTTCCTCTCTAAATTGCTCACCGTCCTGACTTGGAAATATATCGCTGTTCCTTTGGTTGCTGGGTCAAAATCCTGGAATTCCCTCTCTAAGGACATTGGTCAACCTACAGAACGTGGGCTGCATGTAGGAGTAATTCAGAATGGTGTCCTGTTCCTTGTGTAGGTTGAATATCGATGCTTTTATATGTATATATTTATTTCTCTGTAATTATGATACAAGTTCTTTTCTTGAATGTGGTGCTGATCATAAGGGTCAGAGTGAAGGAATTTAAAGCTATGGGGGCGAAGTCAATTCTTTAATTTAATGATTCACTTCCCTGAGGGTCCTGTGTTGTTTCTGTGATTTCTTTCTAAATTGACTTTTAGGGAAGTCTTTGGTCTGTAAGACCGCTGACCAACTATTTGGAACATGAACAATATGCTTGAATTTGCATTTGGATTGGAAAGGAAAAGGTTAGGTTTTCGGCTTATATTTCAAACTCACAAGGCCAATTACATAGGTGTGAAAGCTGAACGACCTGAAGTGAACTGGCATTATATGCTGTGCGGTAGATCAGTAGAGATGCAGTGGCAGATATTGAAGGGGATATTTCAGAATAAGTATATTCCTACAATAAAGAAATTATGAAGCAAGGACCCATCTTCCTTGGTGAATTAAAGAAGTTGGGGATGAGGAAAAGGCACAACAGAAAAGATAAGTTGCACGTCAGATGATTGCTCAGACAAATGGATGGTAGAAAATGACCAAAGGATTAATCAGAAGGAAGAAGTTAGTGTGAAGAGAAGCTAGCTAGAAATGTAAAGAGTATTTCTACATGTATTTTAAAATTGAAAGGATCTGTCGACAGTGAGAATGGGAAGATAAATATTTTGCTTCAGTTTTCACACAAGGGTACAAAAACATGTAGCAATAGCTATACATCAGGAAGTGGAAAGGAAAGGAGAGGAGAACTTAATGAAATTTTAGTCACGAAGGAAGTGGAGCTAAACAACTTGGAGCTGCGAGCTGACAAGTCTCCAGGTCCAGGTGGACTTCATTATAGGGTCTTAAGAGTTTGCTAATGAGGTTTTAGATGCATTCATGTTAATTTTTCAAAATCGCCTAGATTGAGGGAAGTTTCTGTTTGATTGGGATAGAGGGGTTTCTTTGTTAATTTCAAGAAGGGTGAGAAGCAGATTACATGAAACTGTTGGCCAATTTGCTTGTGGGACAAGTGGTGGAATTGACGTGACAGTTAGGCACATTTTGAAGTTTCCATTAGGTCACATTTTCTTTTTGGAGAATAGAACACTGGCTATTTAGACTTTTTTAGTTGTTATGCTTGTAACATAAAACAATAACATTTAATTTTCTTCCCTAACAGCCGCCAACAGCTACCACATTTGTGCTGAATCAGCTGAATCAGCTTCCAAACTTGGGAACTACATTAATTGTGACAAAGGCATCTGTTAATGCAGTGTCTCGACCCACAGTTAGTGTAGCCAAGGTTGTTCAGACCAGCTCGCTTGCACCATCATCTACAGCAGCTCCAACTGTAGCTACAGCATCAGCCAAGGATCAAATACAACTTAAAGACTTGCTTAAAAGCAACAGCCTATCTGAACTGATGAAAATGAAGCCACCGTCCAATATTGTTCAGCCAATTACAACAGCAGCCAGTAAGTTTTATGCTTGTTCCATTCAATTGTATTTGATGTACATTTTGATGTGTTTTAAGTTCAATACCCCTAAAAGTAGAAGTACAGGTAGTTTGCTTGTAAAGCGATAGTTGCGTTCTTGTGTGACATCGCGTTATAGAAAATTGTCTTACAGGGAAATCACTATACCTGTACAGCAGAAAGCTTGCATTATCCAAACAGCATCCACTGTTGATCAATCACATTAGTCAATTCGTGTTAACGAAATGCACGTTATAGCAGAAATAACTGTACATGTAAAATGTTCTTTTATTGTGTAGCCTTATTGACTTTGTTTAAATTTGATTTATAAAAACTGATGGTAATTCATAGAATGGACAAGTTGAATTTAAAATGTTTTTGTACAGATTTTTTGGGAAAATGCAAAAGTTTAGCTGAATCTGTTTAAATTTTGTGGTGTATGTCAGTCTGAGTATGTTTGTGCATCTGATATATATTAACACAAATGTGATCCTGGAAATACACAGAACACAAGTCCTGAATTTGGCAAAAACTTGAGGCTTCACCTCCTATAATTCTTCCATTCCTGTTTCATTTACACAATGGCAGCTGTACACATTTATAGTTGGTCAAAAATGAGAGCACAGCAGCATTCTGAGAGAGAAGACTGGTGCATGCTTCATAATCACCAGCTTGTGTTGCAGTTGCATGACTGCTCATGGGTTTACTGTGAAGAGGATGTGCAATTTTTAAGGAAAGTAGTAGACCCTTTGGTTTTACAGCCTTGTCAAAACAAAATAATGGAGACAAACTATTATTGAAGACACTTAAAACAATGCTTTTATTAGATGTATATGTGTAAAATATTGTGCAATCCATGGTCCATCAATACCTTCAGAACCTACTTGCAATAAGTTTGAAATATGACTCTATTTTTATCAAGCATTTATTTAGTTTTGTTTACCTAGATAACTGTGTGAATAACACTTAATATTGATGCAAGCTACTTAGTACAAAGGAGTTGCCAGCAGTGGGTGTTAGAAACTTTTTCCCTAATTAACTTTCTTACAGAAATTGTACTACTCACTTCTAAGATGATGAATAACCCAGGTAAAGTAATGATGCTGTCAAGCTATAAGAAATGGTCACAATGGGTGCACGCTTCTTTTCTGTAAGGTGTGAGACTTCCAACTTAATACCAGTTAGTTGCAAAATGTTCCTTGTAAATGGCAAGTCAATCCATTGTGAAGCTCACCACCTTTGGCGAGTATTGGTGATGCATGTTAAGCCAAGAAGTAATATGCTTTTACAGCCTGAAGGCTTGAGTTGTGTAACTTTTCACACTACGGCAGCCTGTTGAATCTCCACCAAGCAAAACAACACACTGTATTCCTCTCAGAATCTGAGGATTCTTGCTTTTATCAAGGTGTCACTTTTCAAATTTGGCATCAAGATAAGCTTTGTAGTATAGTTTGGTGTTGCACATTGGTGTGGGGTGAAATAAGTTATTAATTGCATGTAACCATTTATTTTCTACTTGTTCCAAATTGCTTGTGTCTTTTATCACTTTAACCTGAAAAGGATGTATTAAAATGTTTAATTTGGTAGAATGAGCCTGATTGATACTGCATTTCACAGTCTGAGTTGATGATTGAAACAGATTGTCAATATTTAATAGATTAGACAGGTAGAAGAAATGCGCATCTAACAGGATGTGGGAACACTGTATGGAAGCATAAGCGCTAACACAGATTTGTTGGGTTAATTTATATATACGTGTACCTTTCATGATGAATAAGCAGCCTGGTGACCGCCTCTAAATGGCAAGTTAGATTCGTAACACAAGGGACAGGTAATGACCATCTCCCAATAAGAGAGAAACTAACAAATGCCTCTTGACAGTCAATGGCATTGCCATCACTGACCCACTGTCAGCATCTGGGAGTTCCCGTTGGCTGGAAAATGAACTCGTGCAGCCATAGAAATATTGTGGCTACAAGAACCGGCCAGAGGCTAGAAACCTGTAGTGAGTGACTCAACGTGTACCTTCCAGAAACTGGCCTGCAAGTTGGGATTGTGATGGAATGTTGTTCACTTGTCTGGATGAATGCAGCTCCAACAACACTCCAGTTGATCCCATTGAGGGCAAAGCTGCTTAATTAGCTCCCTGCCCAGTACCTTCAAAGTTAACTTCATGGCAGCAGCAGTGAGTATCTTCAAGATAGATTCCAGTAACTCACCAAGGTACCTCTGACAGCACCTTTTCAAACTTGCAAACACTATCACCTTGAAGAGAGTAGCAGAAACATGAGTACCATCAACTGCATGTTCTTCTCCAAGCCCTGCACCA
>NC_063355.1:46279454-46292229 GCF_021869965.1 Rhincodon typus | reverse complement strand
GACCTGTCTGTCTCCTCTCCACGTATCTTCTCCTTTATCCATCTTCTGTCCGCCTCCCCCCTCTCCCTATTTATTTCAGAACCCCCTTCCCCTCCCCCATTTCTGAAGAAGGGTCGAGGCCCGAAACGTCAGCTTCCCTGCTCCTCTGATGCTGCTTGGCCTGCTGTGTTCATCCAGCTCTACACCTGGTTATCTCAGATTCTCCAGCATCTGCAGTTCCTACTATCTCTTAAAAAAGAAAGATCTGTTGAAGCTTATTATGAGTCAAACAGTGACCATGAAAGCATGGTCAGGAAAAAAAAAAAACCTATCTGGTTCACTAATAGCCTTTAGTGAAGGAAACTGCTGTCCTTACCCTGGTCTGGCCTACCTATGACTCCAGATGCACCAGCAACATGGTTGACTCTGAGAAATGAGTGATAAATTCTGGCCTAGCCAGTGATGCCCACATGCTACGAATGAATAAAAAATAAAAAAAAATTAAAAAGTGGTCTCCTATTTATTGCAGACACCAGTAGGACTCTTTTCCACTCATGTTAGCCTGTGGAATGCTCCTCCCTTATGAAGAGGGAAGACTGATTTAAATGGATTTTTGATAGACAGTAGAGTTCAGGGTTTTAGGGACAGACAGAAAAGAGATGAGACCATGAACTTGTCAAACAGTGAAGCTGATCGAGGGACCTGTTGGTCTTCTGCTCAAAATTATTGTATAGGCAGTAGGATACTTGAATAATTTACAAACCCAAAATTTGGAACTACTCACAAAACAACATCAGAATAAAAGATGAGAAACTCCAATTAGCCAATTTACTTGATCCATCTCATGGGACCTCCCTCATTCACCACTATCCAATTACAGCATTTGATAAGAGGAAACATTGCCTATTAATTTACCAAGAAGCCAAAGGCATTTATTACCAGATCATTAATTAAAAAAAAAAAGACTTTTGATCTGGATGTGTAAAGACTTTCCAAAACATACAACAGCATTAATGCAAGTTTCAGCAGGCCAGGCAGTATCAGAGAAGGAAAGCTGACATTTCGGGTCAGGACCCTGTTAGGCTTCACAGGGGTAGCATGCTTTTTCTGAAGGGTCCCGACCTGAAACGTCAACCTTCTTGCTCCTTTGATGCTGTCTGGCCTGCTGTGCTCCTCCAGCTCCACACTGTGTTATCCAGAACTTTAACGAATAATGTTGACAATTCAATGGTATAATAGCAATTCTTGTTAAGTACAGAAACCTGGTCCATACTCTGTGAACCTGAGTAAACTGGAGAAAGTCTGCACACTTTTCAAAATCTTATTTTTTGTGGCCAGAACATGGGTTTCTAGCACAGATAAGAACTGCCAATGCTGGAGTCAGAGATAACACAGTGTGGAGCTGGAGGAACACAGCAGACCAGCAGAAAAGCTGATGTTTCGGGTCAGGACCCTTCTTCAGAAAAAGCATGCACCCCTGTGAAGCCTAACAGGGAAAAACCCTTCAGTTGTGTTAAATCCCCAGTTGCAAGATGATGGTTCATCATCACCACTAGCACTCTAACTGAAGTGAATGCACAGGTCTCTATCAGGGAGGTGCATGGATGAACCTGGATCATAATAATGGCCACAGAACACATTTTAATTAATTGTTTTGCCAATCTTGCACTAAATGGTATTGCTTTCTTTACAGGCAGTGAAGCAAGAGATCAGCACATTGGAAACCGTTCCATTCTGGTTTACTGGATGCTAACAAATTGGTACAATGCATCTTTTCTGATTATGTGAGATGGCAGATGTTTGCAGCCTTTCCGTTCATGTGTACTGAGAAATGGATTAAGATTATCCAACTGTTCAACATCTTTGTCAGCCCACTGTAATGAGCTTATCACTGTCAGTGTCCCATTGATGTATATGCAATCGACAGTCTACAGGATGGAAAGTGCTGAACACACTTCATTGGAAAATGGAGGAAGTAGTCAATCACAGCAACAATGCAGTTAAGTCACAGAGTTTATTTAAATATTCTTCAACATGAAGCTTCTGTATACAAACTTTAAATAGTTGTTTACAACACATGCACAGGCATATGATGTGAAGCCCTGCCTTAAAAATTCAAATCTCAGCTAACGCAAATCAACGCTCATACTTTGTATTCAGAAACGTCCAAATGCAGCTTCCAGTTGGAAATAACACCAAATTCATTATTCCGAATAGAGGGGTGAGGGCTTTCTAAAAAAAGTGGTTCATATAACATTTAATCTCTTAAATATGCAAAAGATTTATCATTCAGAGCACAAAAGCAGACCTAGGTTGCTAAAACTGTACAACAGCTGGACATTTTGGAATTATTTATATTAAAAAAACACAACCTACCTCATGACTGCAAGCTCCTAAAGCGCACTGGTGTACAAAATATACAAAAGCATTAAGATATAAAAGTTCTAAAGACGCCAGACCACCACCTCAGCAGTACTCATGGAATCCAGTAGCCTCTCTTGGCGATTTTGATAAGTGCTGCATCCCAAATCAGAGCAAGCATAGGATCAAATGCTTCAAATAGTTTTGCTCATTTAAAACGTTGAAATTTGGCTCAGTGCTTCAGCCAAGGATGTGCAGCAATTGATGCTTTGCTTCTGTCTCCATAATCGTAAAGTAGCTCCTCACCCTTTGCGATGTCCCGAGAAGCAACAAGTATAAGGTGTGGCTTCCCATCAACATCATGTAACTTGGTCTGACAGTTTCCGTTCTTGCTGTGGTTGATCAACCGGCCGAGACGTGTAGTTTCCTTTGTTGCGTCCACACTAAAACACAAACCAAACTTGAAACAACATTTAAGAGAAGGGAAAAAAGAAGCACGCCTCTTAAGACCAGTTAGATAACAGAACACAGCAGTCATCTCGAATCTATAGCTCAAAAAGAGACCATTCAGTCCATTTGATTTATGATGATTATATCCTATGATCCTCCTTACAGTCAATCTTGCCCCACCAGTGTATTTTTCTTTCCTTTTTGTGTGTTTATTGAGCTTGCCCTTAAAACGTATCTGCAATTTGCCTTGATTAACTCTTGATAGCAAGATCCACATTTTCCCCTCAGTGTCAAGGTCAAGATGTTGAACAAATGCAAAATTCCCAGGAGTTATAGCTGAAGTCTCAAGATAACACTTTCCTCCAAAAGAATAGGGAAACAGAATGCCCACTTATTTTAAGTGACTAACATTGCTTCACCTTAAACATGGAGCTGTAAAAATAAATGACTGTTCTAATGAAGAGGTTTCCCCCATTAGTGGAATTAACTTGTGAATCAAACCACACATGCAATTGAAACCCAGTGGAAGCTGGGAATCTGGGAATCTAAGATCTGCCAGCAAAACTGTTGCATGTGTGCAGAAAGCCCTTTCCATCTTTGTTGCCAGAAAGCAGCAGAGGCCAAAGCACGGGATTCTATTTAACAGATTGCATCTGGAAGCAAAAGATCAAATTAACCCACATTCCTGCTTCATTTGAAGCTGATCTTGTGAAAAATATTTTAACAAGTCTATTAGCTGTTTACACAGCAGGGTTGAAATTTTCACTTTAAGTTCAATCCAGCAAAGGTTCAGTGAAGAATTTGTAATCACATACATCTCAGCTGGCTGTGACAGAGCTACACTATGAATTACACAAACAGGGTTTCCATGACAACCTAGAAGCCAGCTCAATGCAAATAGGCAGCTGTAGCTTTGCCACGACTGACTGTACGTGTTTTCGTCCCATTGGATAAACCACAGGTTCACATTCAAAGTGGCACTGCAGCTTAAAACAGATGAAAACAAAAAGATGGATGTTAGGTATGCTAAAAATTTGAAATAAAAAGCAGAAAGTTCAGGAAACATAGCGAGTTGCTGAAGTGCATGATCTTTCCTAAGTCTCCAAATCAGCAACTGCTATTTTCAAAAAAGAACAGTGCAGCAGGTATTCGGAATACCATTAGTTCAGAGCTCCCCACCAGACGGCCTGACGTGGAAATATAGCACTGTTCCTTCATGGTTGCTGGGAAAAAATGCTGGAACTCCCTCCCTAACAACACTGAGTCTACCTACAGCACATGGAGCACAGTGGTTCAAAGTGGCGGCTCACCTCCACCTTCACCAGGGCAATTAGGGATGAGCAATAAATGCTGACCCAGCCAGCAATGTTCATATCCTGTGGACGAATATAAAAATGTCAACATCCTAAAACCTTAATGCGGGTTTTCCCTGGTCAAAGGCTGACTGACCTGCTGAGTGTTTTCTGTTGAAGTAAGAAGGGTAAAATATTGTTAGAATAATTCAAGGCCAAATTAGTGATGCGAGGCCAGAAGTGTTACAGAAGTCATGTACTGCAATATTTACAACATTTAAAATGATGTTTGGAATCTATTTGCTGGTTTCCCATGGCATTGCACACAGGGAGCAGAGGAAATTTTAACTTTCAACACCCTGCCCTTCAATCACCCATTGATAAAAGTTTAAAATAACCCAAATGAATGACAAGTAATGTTAGGACAAGGACAATGGAATTGATAATGGAGAAGGTGCAAGTCAACAAACAATGTTGGTAGTGAACTCAGCAAGCACAGTAGGTATGTGCATAGTAATAAAAACAAAGTACTGCAGATGCTGGAAACCTGAAAAAAAAAACCCAGAAATAGCTGGACAATTTCAGCAGGTCTGGCAGTACCTGCACAGAGAAAAGCACGAATTAACACTGAGTCCAGTGATCCTTTGTCAGAACGGACTGAACTCTGCTTCTTTCTTAATAAAAAGCGAACAGTCATGAACAGTCCCGGTTAACAACTATTCACCCTCCTAGCTAGATAGTTATCAACTCCTTTGTTTATCCAACTACTCTTCTCTTTAGATTCTAACCTATCTTTTACTCCCTACCCCATCCCCCTCCCTATTTTCTGCATATAAACTGATGTCTTCCCAGTTACCATCAGTTCTGCGGGGGGGTGGAGAGGGGGGGCGAAGAGAAGGGTCACCGGACCCGAAACGTTCACTCCTGATTTTTCTCTCCACAGATGCTGCCAGACCTGCTGAGCTATTCCAGCAACTTCTCTTTTTGTTTCTGCTTCTTTCTTTACAGATGCTGTCAGACCTGTTAAGTTTCTCCAGCAATGTCCATTTGCATAAAAGGTGCATCAGGAAAGGTCAGACAGGTTGGAACTGCGCTCAGTTTCTGGGTACCACACTATTGGAAGGACGTAATTGCATTGTAGAGGGTGCAGAAGAGGTTCACCAAGATGAAAAGTCTCAGATACAAGGAGGGACTGGGTTTGTTTTACTTGGAGCAGAGGAGGCTAAGGGGGAATCTGAATGAGTTGTACAAAATTGAGAGGAATAGCAGACAGTGGGAATCTTTTCCTCATGACAAGTGTCTAAGACCAGAGGGCATAACTTTAAGGTGGAGTAAGTGGTTTAAAAAAAGAGACTTGAGGAAAAAAAAATTCAGAGGGTTGCAGAAATATGGAATGAGCTGCCTGAGAAGGTGGAAGAGGCAGGTACTCTCAACATTTAAGCACTTAAAAATGCCAGCACGTTGGAGGCTATGGACCAATTACAGGTAAATGGGATCAGTGTAGTTTGGTATGTGTTGAGACCACAATCAAAATCAGCCATGATTTTGAGTAGTGAAGCAGACTGAAGGGTTGAATGGCCTACGTTGCTCCTAGTTCTCATGTTTATAAAGAGACTAACAAATATACAAAGATGAAAAGGAGGACTCACCAGTATGTTTTACTGAGGTATTGAAAATAGTACATGTAGCAGCCAGTGGAGGGATCTTGTGCATATTTAGCCTCTCTATTCTTTGCATCTGTAAATTCAATGAGATCGCCATTGTATTCGACCACAAACTCTCCACGTTGGAAAGGTTTTGTAGCCATCACGCCGCGACCTTTTCCATCGATTATACCGACCTGGAAGAACAGAGAGAAAACAGGTCGAAGGCTTGCCCAGTCGAACCACAGGTGGGGGCTATAGTCAATGTAGGCACAAACACCAATTCCAGTCGAAAAGACACATTTCACTTACACATTCAGCAACGAAGGAGGTAAAACACAAAACTATCTGTTTTCTTTCTTGCTGACAATAGAAAGAAGTGAAAACAGCTGGGGGAAAAGGAGAGCAAGTGTGCATGTGAGAGAGGACAAACATGAGTGAGTTGCAATGCTCATCTCTTAACCATGGGTAACCCAGAATGACAATTAATGCCAGTTTAGTGAATCCACCATTTTAGCAGCCAGGGCACAACTTAGTTGAATCTACTGCACCACCCAGATCCCCAGACAAGTCCCCTTATCATGTAACACTTTCCAGTCTTTCAAATGGTACCTTCATTCCTTCTTCCTTCCCATTGCGAATCAGATCATCAATTATTTTCTTTTCTTCTGACTGTTGGAGGAAGAGGAGAAAAGAGATCAAGCTGAGTGGTGTTTGAACTTTCCAATGTCAATATGTGGATTGTACAATAAATCAACACTAAACCAACTGCCCATTGCAGCAGTACAAGACAGCAGTAGAGAGAACAACTTGTGTTAATTTAAATTAGGACTCAATTCCCTGTGCTACTGCAAGGGATACTAATATAGACTTACCTTCAACTGTCCTTCACACTTCCTGCAACTCCTGCGAACAGGATAATAATCAGTGACCTTGCGATTCCGGCCCACTGGGTTTTTCACGCTGTGGGGAAAGATATTTCAGGACAAAAAGCCATTGTAGGACAAAAGGCAGGAGTGATAAATCCATCAAAGTGTTTTTCCTGAAATTCACCTCTCTCCCTCTCGCAATCTGCTGATTAAATACAAGTTACTGCTTCACCTATGTGCACAGTTAAGCAAATGCAAACCCAACAAGCATCAACATCCCAGATGAGGTCTGTGCTGACAGCTGCTTGCAGGCCAGATGTTCCAAATGTTCAAGCTATCTCTTTTGGGGAAGACTTCATCCTCCCTCCTTAGTTGGTACAAATCAAATACACTTCAAAGGGACGATACCATGACTCCTCCACCAACACATCAAAGTTGTGGATGTTACAGCTCCAAGTCCTCACTCTGTTCAGTTCACACAATCCTGAACATGGATGCTCCATAATGTTCCTGAAAGGAGTGAGAAGAGCCTTCAAGTTGCAACATTTAATCTTGAGGAGCTGGTTTGTGGGAGAACAAGTAACATGTCGAGAAGCCATCCAATCTAAAATAATTAGGGAATCAACAGAAATATAGAATTAAACAGCAAAGGAGGTCTGACACCTTAATGCGCTTGTCCATTCCTGTGAAACACCTATCCAATTAGTTTTGCGTCTTTGCTTTTTCTACCTTATCCCTGTGAATGTTTCCCTTTTTCTTAAAAAAAAGAGCATCCATTCAATTAATCTTTTGAATGTTACAATTGAATCTGTGCCCACCATCCTTTCATGCAGCATATTCCAGATCACAATTTGCTGATTAAGTCTACTCAACCCCTATTGTTATCTTTAATCTGTTTCCTGTGATTACCCGCAATGGAAACAGTTTCTCCTTCCCAATTCTGTTGAAACTCTTTGCTTGAGATGACAAAGCACAAATGCAACAGATGATTAAAAACTTACCCTGTAGGTTTTGAAGATTTCCCTTTGCCTTTCCGCTGAACAGGTTTTGCGCTTGTTTTAGGGCCTTTCTTGCCCACAGAACACACAGCAGCTGACCCATCCTTTACAGCAGTTTCACTGTCAGTATGGGTGACATTTGCTGCAGTTTCTGCTCCTTCCTCAATGATCACGTTTGTTTCACTGCTCAGTTCCCTACTGGGATTGGTGGAATGGTCAGCATCAAACACACAACTGTTTTGTTCATCTGCAGGTACAATAGATATGAAAATTACAAAGCTAAGGTGAAATAATTACAATAATTGAATTCAAAATAAGCAATTCTGCTCTCTGTGACCAACCTTATGTTTCTGTCTAAATTCTCAGGACCGTAACTTAAAACAGTAAATAAAGTGACTAAATAAAAGGAAAATGGATGACCACTTGAAAAAGAGAATCCTGAAGGACTCTGGGTAAGAACAGGATACAGGATTAATTGTGTGGCTGTTCAATGAAATCAGCACAGATGAGATGGGCTGAATAAGCTCCTTTCAGATCTTTGTGATTCAATAAAATTAAACATTTTTGAAACTCCCCTGGATAGCACCTCCAATGTGTTGTAAATGGAACCCAAAAGCATTCAACTGTCATATAAAGTCTATCTTCAGCCACGGCTACAGAACAGACAGTCACTGGCGTCACTGCTCCACATCACTGGCTTGTAGATTCTGGTTGGAATAAACAATTTTGTGACTAGACAGGCAGTTTGCCAGCTGGAAATTTGACCAGTGAAACTCTCAAATGTCACGTGTATGCTAAGAAACACAGCTGGATATTTGACTGAAGTGCTTTACTAGGCTGAGGACTACAGGATGTCTATTTCAGTTCAGCACTGAACACTTTCCTGAGGCACCAAGGTTGGAGTATAACTTGAAACAAAAATCACCCAGATCTGGGAAGCTCCACAAAAACCACTAATGGAGGCCCTTAAAGTGATAAAAGGGAATATGAAAAGGTCTCTGATGGAACAGTCCACAACAAAGAGAGGTATAATTTTAAAATTAGGGCGAGGCTGCTCAGGGAAGATATCAGAAAGCAATTCACTATGCAAAGTAGAAATATGAAACTCTCCCTCCCTAATAAAAGCTCTAAACCTGAGGGGTGGGCATGATTAAAATGCTCAAGATGCTATTCAGATTGTTAGGATAAAATGCATCAAGTAATATGGATCAATAGTAAAAAAGGACAGGATTCAGATCAGCTATGATTTAATTCAATGATAGATCAGGTTGGAGGGCTGAATGGCCTCCTCCTGCTCTTACATTTCTCTTCCAGTTCATTTGCTGACCTCAATTTTAAAAGCACTGCTAAGTTCTTTGCTCTTCAAAGGCATTGCTAAAATGTCACTGAAGAACTATTGTAAATAAGCAGAGCTCAAGAACACACTATGTGGGTGTTTGAGTTTGAAACTGCAGCCTCTTCCCACAAAACCGCAGTTCAGGACAACTGACATATTCAAGGTAGTACCAATCTGAAGCCATCCTTAGCAACTAGGCTCAGGCTAAGATTAACATACTCTTAATACACAGTATCGTCAGATACGTTAGGGACATTCAAAAGACTCTTGGATAGGCACATAGATGATAGTAAAATGTAGGGTATGCAGGGTAGTTTTGATCTTAGAATAGGATAATAGAGCGGCACAACATTGTGGGCCGAAGGGCCTGTAATATTCTGTACTGTTTTGTTTTACATACAAGGCAAAACAAAAAAACAAGACATTGAACTCAAACTGACTAATGACTTACATTTGCACACTGATGCAGAACACCTGACATCTCAATGCCATGAGCATCCTGACCTCAAGGATTATCCAGATCTGAATGAACAATGTATTTCTGTAATTATATAGGTGTATATGTATTTCTTACACCTATGCAGCAACATCGTAATGATTGGTGCAGGACATCAGACCCAATGTCACACTAAGTAAATAGAGGCCTTCTGAAGCTGTGTGCATTCTTTACAAATTTGCTTCCGAAACATCTGCAGGAATTAACATCACATACCTCCTTCCTCTTTCTGCATTTCACGTCTTACAGTACATGTGACTTGAAACTTCATTTGTTTATTTGAATCAGAGTTTTCATCTTGTAGTGGGGCTCGAGGAGCAGGTGTTTTTACAGGGCTCAAACGATGACAGATCTTGGATTTTACATGCACATTCTTCTGGTGAAACACATACATTGTTCAGCAAGAAAGGGAAAGAATTTAGTTATGGAGCATTTTACAATATGTATCAAAGTGTTTCAAAGTAATTACTCAACTGTTAAATACTTTAGTGAAAAGATAATTTACATGCAAGATCTGCCAATTGGGGAGATGATGGCCTAGTGATATTATTGCTAGATTGTTAATGCAGAGACCCTAGTAATGTTCTCAGGAACCAGGTTTGAATCCCACAGCACATGGTCACGAAAGCATTGCTGATTGTGAGAAAAAAAAAAGTTAGTTCACTGATGCCTTTAGACAAAGAGACTGCTGTCCTTACCTCATCTGGACATACATATGACTCCAGCCCACAAAAATGTGGTTGATTCTCAACTGCTCTCTGGGCAATGAATGCCTGCCTAGCCAGCAATGCCCTCATCCCATGAATGCATTAAAAAAAACCAACAGCAATAAGATAGCCCAGTTAGCTCAAAATGACCATCTCAGTTAATTTGGTAGGTTCATAACATTATGCAGTCAATGACAAAAGACATTGTTGCTTGCAAACAATCGAGTTACTGGAGTGGGAAGGCATTACCATGTTGCACAGTTAGCCAGGGTAGAACCTACGCCTTGAAGTTATGAACTGTAATCAACAATCAATTTTTACAGCCCACAATACCATCCATTAATGTCATTGGGTCAAAATCCTGGAATTCCCTCTAAGGAGATTGTGCGTCTACCTACAGCACATGGACAGCAGCGGTTCAAGGCAGGTCACCAACACCTTTTCAAGGGTAACTAGGGATGGCAATAGATGCTGTCCCAGCCAGCGATGCGCACATCACATAAGTGAACTGAAAAAAAAAGTTTCAGCAGCTTCTGCTCAGAATTTGAGGTATAGGCTGAACGCGAGCTTGTGCGATGCATCAGGGAAGGGAAATGCACCTGGATTCTTTGAACCAGGAGGCACTGCCACTAGCACTAGTTAGGATAAGGTCTAATTTGATCAATGGTCAGGGACAGGAAACGATGACAGTGAGTGAGACAGGCAAGAGGATCCATTGAGCAAGAGTACCAGCCTCTGCAACTGTCCAATAGATTGGAGGTTCTCTTGGTCGAGCTGGATAAGCACCACGGTACAGAAAGCCATTCAAATGGGAGATGCAACAAGGAATGTAGAGTAGTGGTAATAGTAAATGGTACAGTGTAGTCAGGGTGGATTTACACCACTGTTTGCAGCAAAAGCTAGAGTCCAGACAGCTTGTTTAGAGACAAAACAAAACTGCAGACGCTGGAATTCAAAGTAGATAAACAGGATGCTGTAAGAACACAGCAAGCCAGGCTGCATCGGGAAGAAAGGAGAAGTCAACATTTTGGGTATTACCCTTCTTCAGGGCAGCTTGTTGCCTGCCTGGTACCAGATTTCAGTCTAGCAACACAAGAGACATTCAAACAGAAACATGAACAGACAGGGAAGAGAGGGATAAAGATCATGTGCAGGCAGATAGGCTGAAGATCTTGTTCCCGAGTTGTACTGTTCTATGTTACGTTATCTATCCGCTCAGGGCTGGAAAGGAATTTGCAATGTGAGGGACAGCATCCAGTTGTCATGGTCCTTGGAAGTTTATAAAATAATGAGAAGTATAAATAGAGTTAATAGTAGTTGTTTTTTTTTCCCCTGGGATGGGTATTTCAAGACTGGGGGCACATTTTAAGGTGAGAAGAGAGATTTTAAAAAAAAAGACATGAAGGGCAACTTTTTTTTCCAGAGGGCGGTTCATGTGTGGAATGAACTTCCCGAGGAAGTGGTGCATGTGAGTATAATTCCAACATCTAAAAGACATTTGGATGGATATATGAATAGGAAAGGTTTGGAGGGGTATGGGCCAGGAGCAGGCAGGTGGGACTAGTTCAGTTTGGGATTATGTTTGGCATGGACTGGTTGGACCAAACAGTCTGGTTCCATGCTGT
This sequence comes from Rhincodon typus, assembly GCF_021869965.1. Lineage (NCBI taxonomy): Eukaryota > Metazoa > Chordata > Chondrichthyes > Orectolobiformes > Rhincodontidae > Rhincodon > Rhincodon typus. The sequence goes on along the minus strand of NC_063355.1, from coordinate 46,280,473 downwards.
ATGACTCCATGTAGGAACCAATGATTTAGGGAAAGAGGGCCTACATAGAGTACGAAGAGTTGGACAACAAATTACAAAGCAAAAGCTCAAAAAGGTTATCACCTCTATTACTTGAGCTATATGCAAATTGGAATAGTATTAGAATGATGAATACACAGCTTTGACTGTTAAATCAGAAATTTACCAATGGTCTATCAAAACTAAAATATTTCCACTGGGAGATAATTAAAAGCATCACTTATTACAGGCCTGTTCAGTACTGAGACATGTAAATCAAGTCTGTACTTAAATGATAAAGAAGTCTCTTATTAACCCCATTGGCCAAACTCCTTGAAGTGATGTCAGAAATTATATAACGAGGGGCATAGCAAAGGTCTTTTCTGTTGGGTTGGGGAGTTCAAAATTAGAGGGCATAGGTTTAAAGTGAGGGGAAAAGAATTTAAAAGGGATCTGAGGAGCAACTTTTTCCACAGGGTGGTTCGGATATGGAACAAACTGCTAGAGGAAGCTACAACATTTAAGACATTTGGAAAGGTGCATGAATAGAAAAGGTTTAGATGGCTATGGGCCAAATGGTTTAATTTAGTTTGGAAAACTTGGCTGGCATGGATGAGTTGGATCAAAGGGTCTGTTTCCATGCTGTATGACTCTGACTAACAGCTGAGTTTTATTTCTATTTTGTGGGAAGAGGCAGATGGAGATGCTGAACAGACATTTGTCTCATGTTGAGAAGACTGATTTCAAGCCACATTAATACCCATGATATTTACTGCAGCTGTTTATTACTGCCACTTTTGGGGATCTTATTCCACAACTCCATCCATAAGTCATTACAGTCAGTGGGGGAAAAATGAAAAGTAGAACTGGATTTACAATCGAATCAGAGATAGTAGGAACTGCAGATGCTGGAGAATCCGAGACAACAAGGTGCAGGGCTGGATGAACACAGCAGGCCAAGCAGCATCATAGGAGCAGAGAGGCTGACGTTTCGGGCCTAGACCCTTCATCAGAAAAGGGGG
>NC_063355.1:46249917-46278954 GCF_021869965.1 Rhincodon typus | reverse complement strand
GTGAAGATGCAGTAGAAAGAGCGCAGCAATTGAAACGAGAGTTGCTCGAGAAGCTGGAGATGCTTGCTGAGGATCTGCCTCCCAATACCCTGGATGAATTAATAGACGAACTTGGTGGTCCAGATAACGTAGCAGAGGTTAGTTTGAAGAAAGTATTCTGGTAATATTGCATTTACAATGAGGATTTATATTTATTTACTAATTGTAATGCAGACAAACATTCCAAGTGCTGCACAGAAGTGTTAAAATGAACAGGTAATGCAATGATGGAATAGAACAAATGATCAAACTGTTTCATGGAGTGTCTTGGAGAAGAAAGGCAAAGGAAATTTAGTAGAAGTTAGACTAAAGGCACAGCTGACAATGCATCTGAAAGGTGTGATTTTGAAGTGCAGATTGTTAGAGATACAGAGCAGAATTCCTCGAGGACAGTGTTTGCTTTCTCTTTTTCGTCTGCAATTGCTCGCTGTTGTTCCATTTTTCATACAGTATTAATTAATTTTTTTATGGTTATTGCACAATTGGGCAAAATAAATAATGTTAGGGAATGCAATTTCATTTTGCCACATATTGCTAACACTTGTCGGTTAGTTGACTAAAGATCATGACGTCCACATTTTTGTAAGCTTCTGCTTGACATTATTTTGGTTGGTTCCTAAATTGATCTGCTTGAATGATGTCTCTTCAATTGAAAAATTTGTCACATTTGCTTAATTAAACTTTGTTTCCTAGATGACTGGTCGGAAAGGTAGGGTTGTGAGCAACGATGATGGTAGCATATCTTACGAGTCTAGATCCGAACTTGATGTTCCTGTAGAAATCCTGAATATAACAGAAAAACAGCGGTTTATGGATGGAGAGAAGGTATGAGTAATTTCAGCTATTTCTTTTTTAGAAGCAAAGTTGTACATACTATTATAACAAATTCTTATTTGCTTATCAGAATATTGCAATCATTTCGGAAGCAGCCAGTTCTGGTATTTCATTGCAAGCAGATCGCAGAGTTAAGAACCAAAGGCGACGTGTGCACATGACCTTGGAATTGCCTTGGAGTGCAGACCGTGCTATTCAGCAATTTGGTGAGATAATCTTAAAATTTTGCTTATTATGCTAACCTTTTCTTAGTAATCTTGTATTCCAGACATTTGAATATTATTGAGGGGTCTTGGCCATTTAGGAGTTGCATTGGAAAGGACATTTTAATTTAGAAGGTGATTAAAACTCAGTTCAAATTGCATTTTCAACTGGGATATAAAAATTTTTGAAGAAGAATATCAACGGAAATGATGCAAACATGGGTGAATGGTATTGTGCTACTGATCAGTCATGACCTGATTGAATGGAGAAAGTTCGAGAGGCTGAATGGTTTATTTATGCTTCTGTGAAGTATTGTGGACTAAGGGTATTACACAATTATTGGAATATACAAGGGGCTCATGCATACAGGTACCTCAGCAACTCTTGTATCTATTCCTTCAGATATCACTCATGACAATGGACATGACTTATGACTTGTGACTTGTCAATTGTCTGTATGCACCCTGTACTGTGGATTGATTGGATGTGTTGTATTGTTTGTTTATTTGAGATGACACAAAATTGTTGGGAGTTTAATTTATTTGTAAAGTTCAGGTGTAATTGAAACAATGCTATTTGTAACAAAAACAAATTTTTGGTGAAACTCGGCAGGTATGGCAGTGTGGGGAGAAAAGCAGAGTCAACGTTTAAAGTTTGGTGACTCTTCAGAACGTTAACTCTGCTTTCTTTCCATAGATGCTGCAAGACTGAGTTTTGCCAACAATTTCTGTTTTTCTTGCCAGCATCTGCAATTCTTCGTTTTATCTTGATGCTATTTGCACTTTTTCATGTAAGAGAATAGGTAAGGATTTAAAAGAATAGCTCCTAAACAGACTCAACAATACCTGGTTAACTGAGCTTGACTTTTTTTTTGCTGTAACTGTGAAATGTTGTTATTTTGCTCATAGGTAGAACCCATCGATCAAACCAAGTGACTTCTCCTGAGTATGTTTTCCTCATCTCTGAATTGGCAGGAGAACAAAGATTTGCTTCAATTGTTGCAAAAAGACTTGAAAGTTTGGTAAGTTAATGTCTTTCAAAGCGGTATTGTACATTCCCTGCTTTCTTCATAAGAGCAACTCATGGGACAGAGCTGAAACAATGTACTAAAATATAGCTAATGTTTGGCTTTCTTGCCCATCTTTCTCTTGTTCTGCTGTATGAATGACTGCCTAAATTACAATGGCATGAGATCTTTCTTTTGACAGATATGTTTGTCATACGTTTACTGCTTTTGTGCTGTACGTCATTACATGACTGGTTGGACTCCGTGTTCTCGGTATTCTAATACAGTGGTTTGTGAAGGTACCCTTGCTTTCATACAAGTCTCTCCTCTCTTCCCACTACCCCCAGTTCAAAATTGTAGGAGAAATGCACTTTTTTTTAAAATGAACTCTTCCCCCTTTTTGCAAGTGATGCTGTTTCAGACAGTGACTCCAGAGAGAAAAAAGATTTTGCATTTTCTAGAGAAGCAAAGCACTGCACATGCTGAAATGGGAAATGCTGGAAATGCTAAGTGGCTTCAGAGACAATTAACATTTGCAATGAATAAAGTTAATGTTTTAACTTTGTATTTTTGTAGAAGTTTCCAAACCTGCAGAGCATTTTTTCTTTTTTGTTGCATTCTTGTAATCTGCAGCAACTATTTGCGTAGAGGTTGAATGCCCTCTCATGGATTGATGTTTCAGAGACCATTTGAACATGAGTCATATTTAATTTCATTCAAGTTGATTGACCTAACTCCCAGCAACTGTGTATTTAGGAATCAGGTATTTTTAATAGAATAGCATGTGAGACTCTCTTCACTGAAAATATTTTCATCTTGTATGACATTAATTGCTCTGCATCAATGCTCCTGTGTTGATGAGCTGCAAGTATCTATTTAGATTATACTGGACATAACGAGAGAAATTTATGCAGGGGATTTGGTGGTTTTCTGTGAAAATCAAATTTCGCACAAATTTGAAAGTTAGTGTTTTGAATTAGCCATTTTAAATGAAAAATGCATTTGTAATGTGGCGACAGCTTATCTATTGGACCAGGGATCTGCTAATGTACTGTTTTCATTTATCTTGATCTGGCAGCTGGTGTTTTGTTTTATACTAAACCTTGTATACCAAAATGTTTTTAGCTAATGTTTCCTCGTTTGGATAGGGTGCTCTTACGCATGGAGACAGACGTGCTACTGAAACCAGAGATTTGAGCAGGTTCAATTTTGATAACAAGGTAATGTTTTTATTTTGGCTAGAATCATGGAATGGGACCTTTATGGTTATGTATTTAATTTGAAAATTTTTCCATACCCAAATTTTTTAAAAAGTAGTTAAGTTACTCTGTGCACCTTGTCTACTCCAAACTTGAAAGATGTGAAATTATAGTCAATAAGTGTGGAGCTCAAAAAGCACAGCAGGTCAGACAGCATCCGAGGAGCAGGGAAGTCAATGTTTCAGGCTGAAATGCTTCGTCGGGAAGTGGAGGGGAGCCTAGAAATAGAGGGAGTGAGTTGGGGCTGGGGAGAGGGTAAGTGCAATGGATATAGGTGGATGCAGGTAGGGGATTATTGTTGGCCAGTGGGGAGGGGGAAGTGGATGTCTGAGTTGGAAGATGGACAGGTTGGGGGTGGAGAGATTTTGAAGTTGGTGAAGTCAATATTCAGGCCACTGGGCTGTAAGCTCCCAAGGTGAAATGTCAAGTGAAATTATGTTGCCTGCAGAATGCATTGACCACTAGGAAAAGATGTCGCAATGCTAACACATCAACTTTTAACGTTCTTTTAACTCAAACATTCTTGTGCATTGTGTGTAACATTCTTGCTGTTAATAAACTATCAGTATTGTAATTTGATGACCAACTGACTTTGGTACTTCTGCAGTATGGAAGGAATGCCTTGGAAATAGTCATGAAATCTATTGTAAATCTGGATAGTCCACTGGTGTCATCGCCTAAAGACTATGTTGGAGACTTTTTCAAAGGTGCAGTACATATTTTTATTTCACTTTTGTCAGGATTATCAGGGTTTTCACTTAATGGTTTTCTGTAGAAGAATAGCCATTATCCATTAACTAGGTTAACTATAACTTTACAACTGCTGCAGGCAAATTATTTATTCTACCTTCTTTACATACTGATACGTGCCCAGTTTTCTCTCTCCTTTTAATGTGGGCTTGTTTCATTGGAGTTTTTCCTTTGAATTAGATATCTCCATTCAAGCCTCATTTAGAGTTGATCACAAGCTCTTTAAGATGGTGCTTATTGAGTGCTGAGGAAATACTGTATTGTTGAATGAAATATTATACTAAGGCCCTACCTTCACTGTCAGATGGATGCCACTATCCAAAAGAATTTGGGGAGGGGGGAGTTGTCCTGTTAACATTTCTCATTATTGTTTGAGACTTTGCTGTGGGCAAATTGTTGCACTTCCTGTCATTACAATAGTTGACACCCTTTGAAAATTTGTTTTTATTCTTTCATGGGCTGTCTATATTGAAACATAGAATCATGTAATCCCTACAACATTAAAAGGGGCTATTGAGTCCGCACTGACTCTCCAAAGAGCATCCTACCTCGGCCAAAACCTTTACCCTGTCCCCATATCTCCACATTTACCATCGCTAACCCTCCTAGCCTACACATCCCCGAGCACAATTAGCAATCTAGCATGGCCAATCCACCTAACCAGCAAATCTTTGGACTATGGGAGGAAACAGGAGCACCCAGAGGAAATCCATGCAGAAACAGGAGAACGTGCAAACTCCACACAGACAGCAACCGAAGGCTGGAATTTGAACCCTGGACCCTGGTGCTATTAGGCTACAGTGCTGTCCAAAATTATTAGACCACCTTAATTATCTTAATCCATTTCAGAGGCCAGTTGGAAGTCAACCATATTTGTGGATCTGGAGTCACATGTAGGTCAAATTGGGAGAGTCAATTTCTTCTCCTAAAGAATGTTAGTGAATTCAATGGGTTTTTTAAACAGCAAATGACAGTTTCATGGTCATCATTACCAAGATTAGCATGCATTCCAGATCTATTAATTCAATATAATGCCACCAGCTACTGTGTTGGGATTTGAATCCCTGCCCCCAGATTAGTGTGGACCTTGGAATTATTAGTCCACTGACGATACCACTGCCTGTCCGAGGTGAGTATATGTGAAAGGTACAATGGAAATTTTGATAGTCTATAAGCAGCCCTATGACGGTACTATGGTTTTAAGAGGTGTATTTTGTACTTTGCTTTTGAAGTGGGAGTTTTTGGTTAGAGTTACCAAGCTGTCTATTGAAAGCACAAAGTAAACATCTTGTGATGTTTTGTTTTTTTTAAAAATGTTTGGAGCAAGGAAAGTAGTCTAAATGGGTGGAGCAAGCTCCCAAGGGACCAGGATTTTGTTTTTTCAGTGGCAATTGCTGGGGTCTTGAAGCTGGTTTTGGAAGCTGTAATACATCTCTCCCTGCTACACTGAGTTTTCTCTTTTTACTACAGGACTGTAGAATTGCATACGAGACTATCTTTTTTTTCCTGAATTTTCCTTTGCTGAGGGTGCATTTACGTGATGTTACTATTGTGGAAGAGTTAATTAGTGGTAGTTAATTTATCTATTATGTTAAGCATTTTGCTGGTTAGTTATTTTGTCTGTATTTTAACTGTAGTGTAAACTTAACATTTAACATCAGGTAGTTTGACCAATCAAACTGTATCTGCAATGCAACACCTTACGCTTGCCTTTAAGAAAAGGCTAGGATCTAGACTGTCTTTTGAATATATTTTGAGGGGGTTTGGTTTTGTCTATAACAATCCTCACGATTTCCATTCATTACATGGAAATGTAGAAAGAAGGGAGCCGCATGTCCCCTCAGACCTGCTTTGCTGTTCACTATTATTATTGATCATCCAACTCAAGAGCCTGTTCTTGCTTTTCCCCAAAACCTATGATCCTTTTTACTCCTCTTTGAAGTCCCACAATGTTTTGGCCTTGATTATTTTGTGTTAGTGAATTCCACAGGTTCAACACACTCTAAAGAAGTTTCTCCTCATCTCAATCCTCAATGTTTTATTCCTATCCTCAGACTGTGACCCCTGGTTCTGGACTCCCTGATCATTGGGGACATCCTTCCTGCATATTCCTGTTAGAATCCTATAGATTTCCATGAGACTCCACACACAACCCCTTCCCCCCACCACCCCCCCAAAAAAAAAATTCCAGTGAATGTAACCCCACCTGATTCATGTAGAAATAACACACTAACATTTTCATTCTGACTAGTAAAACTATTCTCATAATTAGCCATACATTCTGTTTAGTACATGAACAAGGCTAGTCTCATACGTACTTATAAAACTTGTTCTTGAATTAAAGGCTGTTATTAGTTGTTTGGACTGCCTATGTTGGTTTCTTACTCTTAACTTCCAAACCAAACTATTCTTTCTTCCTTTTTTTGGTATTTCTCTTAAGTATTAAACAAGAGTTTAATGGTTTTTTTAATTTCTGAGGATTTGGTTATTACTGGCCAGGCCAATGTTTATGATGTCCCTAGTTGCCCTTGAGAATGTGATGATGGTGAGCTGTGTTAAAAACAAAACTCTTGTTGAAGCCTGCACCAGTTTTACTTTAAATAATCAAATTGTTAATGAAAGACAAAGGGTGTGAAAACTTTCAATAATTGAATGTTCTTGTTTAGTTGTATGCAATGTGATGGGCATTAATTGGAGAATCACTTGAGATAGATTGAAACTGGTGGCTGGGTTCCTTTTTAACAAAAAAGCTCCAATTCTAATCTTGAACTGGCTTTCTCCTTGACAAATCATAGAGAATCCACACTACTCATTTGTACATCTAAACAGTTAATTAAACATAGAAACGTTGTGGGGTAGGAAATCTATTTAAAATAAAACTGAATTAATATTTGACAGTATTAAAGATTGACCATAAAAACATGGACAAAATGCCTCAATTTTAGCCAGCAACAATAGGTGAAATGGACTTTTGTCATTCTGTGCTGTAATTTCTATCATTAAGATTATAGAAAATTTGTGAAGATGTTTGGGTTGGGTTGGGTTGGCACCTTGAAAAATGAATTAAATTAATATCACTTGACAATGGGATTAGAAGTGGGATGCTTGAAACAAAATCTGATTTGCGTTTATACTCTGCGTGCCTACAGGAAATCCAAAGCATTTGTAGCCATTGTTGTAATGAAATAATTTAATTGTCTAACACCACAAGAAAATTTAGGATTCTGTATTTATTTATTTTTCCTCTCAGTGCCAGGTCCTGAGCCAGCAGCCTGTGCTCTGTCCAATATGAAGCTCCTGTTTGTAAAAACGCACATAGCTCTCTGCCCAACTACCAACCTAGCACAGCATCTGCCTAATCTGACACTGGCTTATCTTTCCAGCCACCTGTCCCCAACTTAGCAGTACATATGGGATTACATAGATAAATGTTGTAATGTTGCCTTTAAGCTGTCTAGTACACTGGCAGTATGAGTATATATTTGTATAACTTTGGACTCTAAATCATTTTATAAGTATTAACTAAATTCAGTTATTGTTTTTAATTTTCTTTATTTTTCTGATTTTTATCAAGCTGTTAGTATTGCATGATAGGACTAAATCATCTTGTCCTAGAAAACACATCTAAGTTTTAGTTAAAATATCCATGGGATGTTGAAATCAACAAAAGCAACAATAAATGCAGCATCATTAACTGTCTTGAGCCAGTAAAATCAGCTACATGGCATGGGAATTTGTGGGCTACTTGATGTCAGAGTAGCAAATAGTTTCCCTGAAGTGCATTGATGAAGCAGTTCAGTTAGTAGTTAATGAGGTAACTTTGTGCCTCTTGTTTATCTATGGTATTAACACTGAAATCACAAGCTTTATTGAATTAATGTTTGCATGCTGCTGTATGGAGTTATGTCTTCTGTCGAAGCACTGAAATACACAATCGATGTTTCTACTTTTGAAATTTATATTGGTGGATTAGATTCTTGGCCAACCTTCAAAACAGTCTGGATTATAGTTCTTATTTTAAATACAAGAATTTAAGCCTTGCAATTTCCAATGTATTACTCACTGTAGCAATGCTATAGCTTGTGATTAGATCCTGTGATAGGCCTTGAATTCAGCCTTTTGGTTTAGACCAAGAGCACTACCAACTGACCGAGTCCATAGTATAGTGAGTGACATGGACTTGCATGTGCATGGCACATGGAATAGCTTCATAACTACTGATTTTCACAATGTCCTTTATTGTAATTTCTCACTAAGTACATGTCATGCAACTTTTATTTGTGTTCCTAGATGTTCGACAGGGATTAATTGGTGTGGGTTTGATAAATGTGGAAGACCGTTCAGGGCTGCTCACGTTGGATAAAGGTAAAAATGCATTAAAACATTTGACTCATTGCTTTTTCTTAAAATTCTGGTTCCCTACTCTAACAATGTAATGAATTCATTTCAGATTATAACAATATTGGCAAATTCTTGAATCGAATCCTTGGTATGGAAGTACACCAACAGAATGCACTGTTCCAGTATTTTTCAGACACTTTAAATGCTGTCATTCAGAATGCTAAGAAGAATGGAAGATATGATATGGGAATTTTGGGTAAGTCATTGATTGTCAACTGTCATAAAGAGAAGTTTGTTGCATGACAGTTGCTGATTTGCTTCTGTTTACGGACAGATCTGGGTTCCGGAGATGAGAAGGTGAAGAAACTAGAAGCAAAGAAATTCTTAACTCCAGGGTATTCAGTATCAGGACATGTTGAAATTTATACTGTAAGTGTCTGACCATTTGTTGCACTGATTTGTATTTTGCATGTTCTGTTCATTTCCTTCCCTGTGGGCGAGAGATGTTCACCTCACCTGAGAATAGTTCCACAAGGTCTTCCAAGATTATGCCAGTGTATCAATGGAGCTAGCTTATGTCCTCGGGAGGTGTGCCCATGTGCATACTTATAGTGAAAATCGATGGGTAAGAATGAGGAGCATGACATCACATAACGCAACATCCCACATGTAAGACTATTGTTACTTTTCCTGCTTCTACACCTGGGATAAGCACAGATCAGGATCTCAACTCATTATACCTAGATCTTTGTAGGTTGTTGTTCCACATAAAACAGTATCCATTCCCAAACACAGAATAGAATCAGGCTATTCAGCCCATTTGAGTTACACTGACCCTTCGAAGAGCATCCTGCACAGACCACTCCCTCGCCTCAATTCCTGTGATTCTGCATTTCCCACAGCTAACCCACTTAACCTGCACATCCCCAGACACTATGGGCAATTTAGCAAGGCTAGTCTGTCTAACCTATGCACTTTTCAGTTGAAGGAGGAAACCTGGGCAAACCCATGCAGACACGAGGAGAATGCGCAAACTCCACAGAGACAGTTGCCTGAGGCTGGAATTGAACCATGGCCCTCTGGCACTGTGAGGCAGCAGTATTTACCACTGAGCCACCATGCTGGCCCATACTGTAACATTGCACAATATAAGCAGATTGTTAGACAAAAACAAATGTCTCAAAACTCATTAAAGATGTAAATGTCTGAATGTCTTGTAAATTAATATAGAGTTAACTTTTTCAAACACAAATGGGTGTTTTTGTACAATTATTTTTTTAGATAAGTGTTGAAAGAGGCATGTCCTGGGAAGAAGCTACAAAGATTTGGGCAGAGCAAACTGGAATAGACGATGGCTTCTATTTGTCAATGCAGGTAAACAAGGAGAACGACAGGAGAAATCACTGTAGTTATTGATAATGCATTGGTATTTAAATTGTCACGTTTTGCTACATTGAAGTAGTGATAGTCATCCTTTAGTAAATTGGAATTGATTAAGTTAAGCTGCATATAATATGGTTCATCTTACTCTGCCTGTCCCTCATTATTACTCGTTCTTGGCCTGAGTTTCATGTGAACTACATTTCAAAGGTAGCGAGATATGAAATTTGATCATTGAAAACTGCATCGGTAAGATCTACCATTTTGTTGATGCATTCATGACTGTATGTAAATAATGTTCAAGTTTGCAGCCACTGCAAAAATTGACCAAGTGATTGGTGAGGAAGGAAGATGTAGTCTGAAGGAAGATGTCCATGAATAGGTCAGGTGAGCAGATAAGTGGCAAATGGAATTCAATCTGGTAAAATGAGGTGATGCTTTTTTTTGGGGGGGATGGTTTTTAAAAAAGGAGTGGAATGCACTATAAGTAGGAGGTATAGAGGAACTGAAGAACTCAAAGTCTTAGTGAATTTCCACAAATCCCTGAACGCAGCAGGATGTTTCACTAAGGTGGTTGAAAAGACATTTAGACCCTTTTCTTTTGTGATTTCCATTCTGTAAAATTCTGCAGGTTCTAACTAATGAAACAATAGGTTACAGCCAGAAACACAGGTAAGAAGAAAGGACATGGTTTCAATTAAATTCTTCAGAGCAATTAAAACATGAAATCATACCTTTATGGACTTAACTGCTGAATTCGCAGCATTTTCTTTTGCATCTTTGTAGATAGGAAATGAAAATGGGGGTGGTTAGAGATATTTCTGTTCTGTTACTACATTTCACAGAGGAAACAGACTCTGTGTACCAAGAGTCGAGTTACTTGACAGGAGAATGGATTTGAGAAGGCTTGTCAAAGCTGAAAGAAGTAACAGGTGTGGATGATGGAAGTTAGGTTTGAATCTTGATTTATTTGTTCATTTTATCTGGGTATTGCTGGCTGGGCCAGTATTTCATTACTCAAGGTAGTTAATAATCAACTCCATTGCAATCTGGTCCAGAGTCAAACCGGTAAAGATGGAAGATTTCCTTCACTAAAGCACGTTAATTTAATAAAGCAGATGGGACCATTGACACTTCATGTCATTAATGTTTCATTCCAGGTTTTTTATTGATTTGAAATTTCACGTCTGCTGTGGTGGGATTTGTACATGTTCCCAGAACTTTAGCCTGGCACTATGGATTACTACTGAAGTGACATAACCCCTACTATGCCTATCTGATTCGTACAATTAAGAATTCTTTACACTTGAGATTTTTACAATTATGGAAAAGACAATCAGTAAAATTGGCAAGTATTCATAATATTCACTTGATTGGAGGTAATTAAATGTACTCCCGATTCCTTCTGAACAGTGTTTTCTTTCTTTTGTTTTAGAAGCTTTGCTGATTGTTCATAGTTCTTCAGAATAGAGAAACTCAATTGAGTTTGGAGGAAGATGAGTCACCTAATTTAACAATTGACTCCCGAAATTCTGGTGGTTTTGTGTGCTTACACTTGTAGAAGGCTACTTGAGAAATACCATTTTGGGGCAGTTTTGTTCTCAGACCAGAGGTTTGGTCAACCAAACTAATTAGGATAGCAAAATTGGACATTCAGCAGTATTTGCTGATTTCCTCCTCTTAGGTGAGACAGAACGGAATTGTAAACTTTTTTTTAAAAACAAAGTTGACTGACTTTCCTTTGGTTCTGTAATAGAGTGCTTCATCTGGAACAGGAGTTTAAATAACTCTGAACAAGAACTGAAATTGAAATGCATGATTTGGTATCAAATACTGTCACAGCAGTTGGTGAGCTTTTGTGTAGACCCTGACCACTTGAGCTTTATTCTTAAATTGCAGCAGACCTACAGTAAATTGCAGGTGCACTGAAATTATTCAGACTTACTATCCAGAATTAGTGAGACCAGCAGTCCCATCCATTGTCACTGGTGAGTGGTGAATTCTCCATGACTAAACACTGAGTGTTGACTGGTGCAGCTGCAAAAGCTGTACAGCTCCAGGAATTGCTCCCCAACTCTAAAGCATTGAATCAACCTCCAAGAGATCACTGTCACTTATGAAGTAACATAAAATGTACATTACTAAAACTGTATGACTTGGTTTTGTCAGGACAGCGTGGGCCCAGAAGGGGCTAGTTTTTAATCCTTATCGTTCAACTTTCAAATTGACTTTTGAGTTCTGGTATCAGAATTTAATTTGTCAGTACTTAATTATATGAAACTATTGGTGCTTCTAAAGTTTATAAAATATGCCTAGCACAAAAACTGGCTGGACAAAGGATGTATTCTGTTGTCAATGGTGATGGGCAGTCCGCTCCACATTATGGTTTTACATTTGTAGAATTTAAAGTTCATTTGTTAGAAACATCAGTGAGATGTTCTGAAGATGAAACATTACAGGCATTATATACCCTGTATTGTCTTCTCTCACACCTCAAAGATTTAACCCTGCACTTCTGCTTGTTCCAATGTTTAAGGAAAGGCAACTTGACTTTCAACCTTTTTGCAAAAATTGGTATTTTATCAGACGAGAATACTGCACGTGTCTCAAAGCCTAAACTGATGATGAGAACTTTCCTTTTATGTTGGCTTTCTGGTTGAAATCAGTTCTTCCTTCTTGTCAAGGCACATAAGATTGGGTGTTTGAATACTTATGATTGGTTGTATTGCTGAATTTGCCATTGAGACAGTGACTAAACCAAATGAATAGCTGATTTGAACATACTCTGAGGATCAATCTTCAGGAATTGTTACTCTGCCATTCTGCCCACAAATGCAGAACTTCCCCAATGGCAGGAATGATGTAATCTCTATCTCTATGATAGTTTCTGTGACATTGATTCAATTTGTGACACCTTTGGAAGTTTCAGTATTTATTTTTTTAACCTGAAAAATTGCACTCAACTTTTCTAAAAGTTTTGGGAATTGCAATAAATGAATAATTTAGGTAAATACCATTGAAAGCAGCTGCCTTTTTGAATGTTTTCTGAATTTACACTTCTGCACATCAGAAGTGAGAGGCCCATGAAGTCCAATGATACCTGTTAAACAATGCATTGCATTGAACAGTCTTGCGCTCCTGCCCCTCATGTTATTAATTATAACTTCTGGGGTTAAAATGAACTTGAAATCACATCCTGAGATCTAAATTAGCAAACAGGCAATTTTGCTGAAGTTAACTTATTGTTTTATGTATGTTTTTACTGCAAAATACAGCGGGCATATTGTCTTAGGTCATTATAATGTATCTTTGATGAATAACAATGTTCATTTTATTGTTTGTTCCAGATAAGGAATAATAAAAAGACAGCAATTCTGGTTAAGGAAGTTAACAGCAAGAAGAGATTGTTCATGATGTACAGACCAAACACTGGCAAGCAACTCAAATTAGAGACTTACATTGAACTAAAAAAGAAATATAAAAAGGTGAAAGAACATGGACTAAAATGAGCTAATTAAATGTGCACTGTGTTAGAAGTGAGCATACTTGTATTATGACATGAATCTTTGGAACTAATGTCTAAATCCTGAAAAAGTCTGTTCTCTTGTTGCAGGGCCAGGCATAGATGAAACACTGCTGCATTAGTGTTCTTATTGTAACTTTTGGAAGTGAATGTATTGACAACTGTCAACAGATATAACAAGGTGTAGAGCTGGATGAACACAGCAGGCCAAACAGCATCAGAGGAGCAGGAAAGCTGACGTTTTGGGCCTAGATCCTCCTTCAGAAAATTTTCTGAAGAAGGATCTAGGCCTGAAGCGTCAGCTTTCCTGCTCCTCTGATGCAGCTTGGCCTGCTGTATTCATCCAGCTCTACACCTTGTTATCTCAAATTCTCCAGCATTTGCAGTTCCTACTATCTCTTGACAACTGTCAACAGATCTGTTGTTATAGTAATAATTCTGCAGCTGATCAAAACTGGGGCTGTGGATGTTGGGTCACTTTCTTAAATGGAGATGTATTTCTGGTTTAACTTCTAATTTTGTTATCGTCACAGGTAACATCTGCGGAAGCAGAGTCGCATTGGGTGGAACAGTACAAGTCATCTGCAGACACTTGTACTCACGCATATTGGTTAGTAATGTCATTAAAGATTGGTTAAAATGTTTCTAATTTGCTCTTTATTTTCATTTTTCTCTCATTGTCAGTGGTACAAATCCTCGATCCCTCTACTTTTACAACATGCTGTCCATCTTCCACTTCACTGTCAAATCCTCAGGTGTGTCACTGCCAACACCTCTTCCTGTGTGTCCCATCATTCCATATTTGGACTTTACAGTCAGGGTTCTGCTTGTTACTGCAGTAAAAATGTTCAAACCAAAGACTCATTTTAAAATTTCAGCAGTTGAATACCCCTCCTTGTCCTTCTGAACTTCTGTTCTTTTGACAGTATCTTTGTGTCCAATTCATTGGGACTGTTGTGACATTGTTTCACTCTTGTCTAACCCATTCTAATCAAAACATCTGCAGTATTTGCTTCTCTTGCCTTCAGGAGGCCTTGCAGGTAAGTACAGTAGTCTATTCCTGGTGCCATTGTCAACATACATCATTCCATCTGAAGACTTGTTATTCAGCTTCTGCATACCCACTGATAATACCCTGCTCTATCACATTTTATCAGTCAAAATTAAGAAGCCAACAATCTCAAACTGCTATCTACTCAGTGGCCTGTGTTACAAAGAGGCGTTATATTTAAATTAGTTTTGAAGGATTGTGGGAATACCTGGAATGGTTTATTTAAGATGCTGTTGAAAGTTCTCTGTGGTCATTAGAGTTTTTTTTAAACAAGGCTTCCTGTGAATCACATGAATGGTAATAATTACTTTGCTGAAGACCCCTTCTGAGCACAGAATGAGGAAATTTCATAAGTACTTCTTCCAATATTTACATACAACTTGGATTTCAACAGTTTTGCAAAGAGTTTGTTAACCTGATGAGAATGCAGCATCTGTTTCAAAGCCTAAAATAATCAAATTTCTTCTATGCTGGCTTTCTAGTTGAGATCAGCTCTGATATCTTGTTAAGGCACAAGATTGTGTATTGGAATACACTTATCACTGGGTGTGTTGCTGAAGTTACCACCAAGGCAAATTCCAGTAGGCTATCAAAATGCAACTAGCGAGGCTAGGGGAGTATACAGTCATTCTTGTCCCACTGCTCCATGGGTCACAGCATGAAAATTTAAACAAAAATCTTTCTGGCTACAAAGACAACCAATTAAGTATGTCATGCAAATTGAGTTTTAGACATCTATTGAACAAGTTTCTTAATAAATACAATTGTTGGATTTATCAGGAAAGCAAAATTGATTAATGTACATTGTGCCTGAACAAGAAATTAGAACTGATCACAACTAGAAAGTAAGAACAAAAGTAACTTATGGTTAGGATTTTAGGCTTTGAAAAAGATGCTGTGTTCACGTCTGATAGAACTCAAATTTCTGCAAAACTGTGAAAAGCAATTTTGTTTTTCTTTAAATATTAGAACAGACACTTAAGAAATTTCCTAATTTTATGCCCACATTTGAACAGTAACTGACCTGGAGATGTTCTTTTCTTTTTTTTTCCTGGTTTATGTGGAAAGAAGCTTGCTCAGAACAAGCTACCCAGCTGACCTGTCTTTTCTGTAGAGAGAACCCCCCTCTTGATTGCAGGGTGAAGCTTATTTGCCCTTTTGAAAGAGTGATTATAGAAACTTATTTCCTGAGCAAGCAATGTCTACAACAAGTTCTGAAGAAGGGTCACTGAACCTGAAACATTAACTCTGCTTTTTCTCCACAGATGCTGCCAGACCTGCTGAGTTTTTTTTTCAGAAATTTCTGATTGTCTTTCTGATTTCCAGCATCTGCTAGTGCCAAATGTACTTGCGCATGATTAGTGATTTGACCACAAGTGCCAGCATGTCATAGGAACAGACTCTGAAACATTATGTAGTTTATCCTTCAGCCTTCAAGAATAACTGGCCAAAGTGTTCTGTTTCTAGAAAGCTAGTCTTTACAAGTAAATCTGTTTTCTATTCTCTTGTGAAGTGTGTGTTTGGGGGATATTTAGAGGGATAAACAATTGTACTTCTACTGACTTTGTGTGTTAATCAGTTCCTGTTTTGATAAACCAACAATTATGTTTATTAAGAAACTTGGTTGATTGTGTTTATGTCACATTTAATTTGCATCCTTGGTATCCAGAAAATGTTTATATTTCAAGTTGTGACCCAATGAAGTAGTGGGATGAGAATGACTGACTGTGTGCATTCCTCCAACCTCAGTCATGATGACTTATAGTCTATTGGAATTTTTAAAAAAAATGTATTTGCTTCCATTGTTGACAAATAGTAATTTTTCCCAGAACTGCATTACTTTGAAAACCATTCTAAATCACTACTGTCTTGCAATAGTCTTGAATCGTAAGAAGAATGACTTAGTTAAGCGCAATATTAAATTTTGTGCTCCTAGCCAAAGTGGTCGTTGTACAGTGGATATGAGAATATGGGAGGGACTGCTTCAGATGCAGAATAACTTGAGGTGCTTAAAAGTAGAGCTTCTTGGGGGCTGGGTGTTGTAAAGTATTGAGCTTAAGGATTCAGGATTAAAAAGATAAAACCAGCCACATTTGAGCTATAAGTTTCATAGATTGTGTTAATGCTGTGAATGAATTGCAAATGCCATTGGAATTGTCGGGGAGAAATGGGCAAAGCCGGTTTAACCTTGTTTATCTTGGTTTTGATTTTGCTCGGATTATGTTGCCTTGAATGCAGATTTCCCCTTTAAGTTATTCTTTTCATTTATGGGATGTGACTATCACTGAGCCAGTATTTATTGCCCATACCTCATTGCCCTGGAGGTGGTAGTGGTGGGGTGTAGGTAGACCCACAGTGCTGTAAAGGAGGGAGTTCCAGGGTTTTGACTCAGCAACACTGAAGGAATGATAATATATTTCCAAGTCAGGATGGTAAGTGGCTTGGAGGTGAACTTGCAGGTGGTGTGTCCATGCACCTGCTGTTCTGTTCTTTTTGTTGTCAGAGGTCATGAATTGGGAGGCAGTGTCGGAGGAGCTGTGGGTGAGTTGCTGCACTACATCCTGTAGATGGTTCACACTCTGCCACTGTTAATGTTGAATGAAGTGAATGTTGAGCGTGATGGTTGTGGTGCTGCCTTGTCCTGGATGGTGTTGAGGTCCTTGAGCATTGTTGGAGCTGCACCTAGCCCAGCCAGTGAGGAGTATTTTGTCACGCTCCTGACTTGTGTCTTGTAGATAGTGGCAGGCTCTGTGAAGTCGAGACTGCTCTAGAGTTCCTAGTCTCTGATCTGCTAAAGCTTTTTTAATTCAACTTCTGGTCAATGGTCACCCGTAGGATGTTGAAGGAGGGTTTCAGAGATGATGTCAATGAGCATCAATGGACAAAGGTTAGATTATCTCTTGGACAGTTTGCATGTCCTTATGTTGTCTTCCTTAGGCAGAGCCTCTGCAATTATAATAAGCCTTATCAATAAAGTCCTTGTAATATTATCTGTAGGCTTGGATGTCAGGTGGGGATGTTTGGATCAAAGGTGTATGTGCTGGAGCTGTTTGTCATCTTTGAATGTGGTTCTACGTTAGCAATGTTAATTCTGTTTAAAGTGCAAAAGTTATTTGACTTTGATTCAATTTATCTAAAGTGCAGAAAAGTCTCTTATTCTTCCAGATGCAGGACAAGTATGTCTACCACAATAATGATGTCCCAGTTTATTTTGAAACCCCTGTCTGAATCTAATATCCTTTGAAGAGTTAACATAATCTTTTTGTAATACTTTTCTTTATATCCATTTAGGCGTGGAAACTGCAAAAAAGTAAGCCTTGGAATGGTTTGTGAAGTCGGGCTGAGGTGCCGTACTTATCATGTCCTCTGTGGTTCAGTTCTAAGTGTCTGGACAAAAGTTGAAGGAGTCTTGGCCTCAGTCAGTGGGGCTAATGTAAAAATGCAGATTGTGCGATTAAAAACAGAAGATGGGCAAAGGATTGTAGGTGAGTGTGATCATTGGATTACCATTATACTGCAAGTAGGAACATACAGTTTGCTTAATAGTGAGGCTGTGTTGTAACCTGTCAAAAATATAATCGAGCACTATTTTTAACTGTCTTTGTAATGAATGTTACATTTTTGTTTGGGATCTTCTAGAATTTACAAATAACTTCTAGAAACTTTGTAAAGTAAGGACATTTTTTCTGATGTTCCATCCATGTTTTCACAACCTGCATACTGAATCAGTGATGTGGGTGAATGAGTTTTGCTACTTGGAGGAGAATGGAGAATCTCTTTAACTTTGTGTTAAGCTATTGATTTTTAAGCCATTTATTTTCCTTGAAAGCTGGCAACATAGCCGGTAACCAGATGAAGATAAAATTGCCAGTTGCAGAAGTCTATCTTGTGGGTTCTACCTGCTTCTCACCAGATCAGAGCCTTCGAAGATTTGTGTAATTATACGAGCCATTGTGCTGTCTGAAATGTTATTTCCAGGTAGTTGGGGATTGGGCAACAAATGTTGGCCTTGGCAATGATGCTTGCTTTCCCTGAAAGAATGACGAAAAATACAACCTCTGTGTTTTTAGGGGAGGCTTTTCTGGACTTTGACCCGGCAAGGATGAAGAAATGATTATGCATTTTAAAGCCAGTTGGTCATTCTTTCAATGAGCCTCTTTCTACATAGAACTTTACTTGCTGGTTCCTGTGTGATGCAGTGTTTCCTTGGATTAGTAGTATGTAGCCTGGTGTTGCTAGAAAATGTCCCTAGGCCACTGGCATCTACTCAAAGTAGCGTTATTCGTTCCAGGTAGTTTATTCGTTCTGGTGCATTCACTTTTTTTAAAAGAGTTTGAATGTTCACTTGAGCCATACTTGGAATTCCTGTGCGAAAAGTACTTGCATATTATAAGAAAAGTAAACCACAGCCAGCTGATGCAGCACAATCTAGGAACCCTGCAACTGTATACTTGTGTGGAGTGTTGCAGATGTTGATAATGCACTACAGAACCAAGTTGCATACACAAAAGATTGGAGGACAGCTATCAAATGAAAATAAGTGCATGAGAATAGATTAGCAGGTAACAGAAGTCCTTTGTATGAATTGTCAACCAGTAGTCAAAAGCAGTAGAGTCAATTAAGGACCAAATAGGTGATCTGTGGAAGCTAAGGGCATGGCCTTGTCCTGTTCCCTTCTTTGGCTAAGGAGCAGGATGCCATTGTCACAAAGGATAAAATTGTAAGGAAGTTGAACAAGATGAACATTGACAATACTCAATTTACATGTGTCACCTAAGTAGGGACTGGCTGAATCGATCCTAAGAGCAGATTTGAGGGGTTTTGCAAAATAAATGTGATTAATACATTTAGGGAAGATTGGGCAGGGGAGTGTTTCATAGATTTGACACAAGTATGACAAGCCTGAATAGTTTTTGTATTATTTTTAATTGATTTGTGTGCAAGAGAACCCCTTCAAGAAATATAGGATCAGAATCAAAACACCCTCTGTTTACGTTGTAATCTGGTTAGCCAAAAACAGATTGAACTTGCAGTTATGAAGAAGAATCATATTGGACTTGAAATGTTACCTCTGTTACTTTTTGCATGCTGTCAGACATGCTGAGTTTCTCGAGCATTGTTTTTATTTAAAATTTCCAGCATCTGCAATATTTTACCTCTACTTTAATAAACTGTAGCTGAATTTCTGTAGCACGTTAGCACTTTTATGAAGAACTTGATGCAATCTTGAACTTGTACTTTGAAGTGGGAATGACTGATGTGAAGGCCAGAGGTTGAAACTTTTGCTGGAACAAGTTCACGTGCTGCAGTCCTTTCTCGCCAGATTTGAACACCCTGTTCTCTTGCAGTCTTACAAAGCATTCAAGGAATCAAATCTATTGTGTGCCATCTAGTTGTTTTGGAATGTGAATTCTAAATAAGGGTTTAACTTCCTTTCACTCACATCTCCTCCTTTTTAATTGGGAGATTGTCAACATACTTTTCTTTTGAGGGTGCATATCCAGGGATTTCCCTTGGGCTTGCACGTTGTTCTTTCCAGCCCAGCTCCATACTTGCAGTGTCCACATTTTGGAAAGCAAACATTCTTGTAAGTTTTAAAGTCAAATATCAAACCTGAGTGTGCATCAGATTTCTCAATCATGCTCTGAATCCACTAGTCTCATTACTCTTTCTTAACCTGGAGAGTGATGAGCTTTGGAATTCGCTGTCACAGAACACAGCCAAGGCCAAAACATTGTATGATTTCAAGGAGGTAGATTAGCATTTGGAGCTAAAAGGATCAAAGGATATGATGGAAAAGCAAGAACAGGCTATTAATTTGGACAATCAGCCATGATCATGGTGAATGGCACAGCAGGGACGAAGGGCTGAATGGTGTCCTCCTATTTCTATGTTACCAAGGATCGGAGTGTGACTAGGACAGAGCATTGTATCACTAGGACTGTGGCTGATTTCAGACCATTGAAAAGTTTTGTGTGTGAACTAAACAGTCACAAAAGATTTGCTTAATTTTTGTCCACCTGTCTTAATGTTTGAATGTTTTAGCTTTCTGTATTTTGGTTGGTATCTCTGGTACAAATGTGGTTGATTATTTTTTTACTGAAATTCTTCGGCTTGATGTAACCCTGAAATCTGATCCAAAGGGTACGTTTCACTGCAGAAACTTGTAGGTAGTGACTGTATGAAAGTAATTTTAATTATTGAACCTATGTTTTAATCTTTGTTTTACAGGTTTGATCATTCCTCAGAACTGTGTGTCTCCATTGATAAACATTCTGTCAACGTCGGACCAGTCACAACAGCTGGCATTGCAGCAGCAACAGATGTGGCAGCAGCTCCACCCTCAGAGCATAAGTCATATGAGCAACACATAGTGACTAGCTACACGTACCAGAGCTAATCTTACTTGAAAACTGTAACTTACAGGAGTGCGCCGCCATGTGACCTTCACTCTTTTCAGGAATTCAGGGTCATGTTCCAAAGAGATTCCTTAATTAGTGAAGTATTGGTGAACACTGAATCTGGGAATACCCGTAAATCAGAGACAGGTTCTGTTTAACAAACGGGTGAAAGTTGAAGGCCAAGGTGTTTGGACATTTTACTTTTTTTTTCTCCTTCCCTTTCTATGACTCTTCATGTTAGCACTTTGTTCTTTACTGACAGCTGCTATAATTCTCCACTTTCATTTCTACTATTCAAGTAATGGAAAGCAACGTGTGCACACTTTGTACACATCAAATGCTTCACCTTGAAATCAATTTCACTTCATTTCCTATGTCCTATTTTGTATCATAAGTGAGGACAATTTGTAGGTTGTTACAAATGAGAGTGCACTGGTTCTAGAGATATGCTGAGGGCTACGTTACTTACTGTGTACGTATCTAGAATGTTCCATGTTAAATACATGCTTATTGGATTTAAAACCCTGTACAATACTTTCCATCTTTAGGCTGGGTTTGTAAACCCTGCAGTCTTAAGTGAACAAGCATTCTTTCAGGGTTTCTTTATCATGTATGTCCTATGAGCAGGGTGTAAATATGATACAAAAACAATGCAGAAATTCTGGCCTATTTAAAGAAAAAGCAACGTAATTGAAAGTTTATTGGGGGAATTAATTACTTTATACAGAAGCTGTTTTGAATATGTTGATATGCTTTCTTTCTCCACAATGTGTAATTTCTGGGTAACTGCAAAATGTATGTTCTGTATTTGTGTTTCATGGCACAATCTTAAATTATCTGGTGATTTTATATTAAAATTCTGAGAACCTCTTTAACAGCTTCATATTTAATCATCTATTGGTTACTTATTTTCTACCAAGCAATTTTATGCAGCACTTAGTGTAGTTTAGACAACATCTTTCAACACAGTGGAGAACAGTTTTAAATAAACTAATTTTGTGAAGCCTAATGGCATATTCTGGATTATGGTTAATGAGTGCATGCAAGTTGAGGCTGGTGTGAGGTTTAAATGCCAGCACCTGAGTCATAAAATATCAAAGCTAATAAATCAAGTAAGAAATATACATTTTGTACACATTTTTTGATTCTCACAGGCTGGTTGCATGTTTTACTCATCGATGAACTGGTGGCTTAGTTGAATTGTAAAATGTAAGCGGAGGGCCTCTGAACAGAACAGCACTATGTGCAGTTTCCTCTAGTTTTCGCACAGTTCAAAGCTGTTAAGTATTTAACACAGCGCAGATATTACTTCATTTAGTAATACTTGTACTGTACAAATGTGTATAGTTTCAGCTAATGATATCAATATTATGTTTTGACTATAAATAGTTTTGTCAACTTTATCAGAATAGTGAAGGAAGTTTGCCATTTCATGCCGGCACAAGTTGCACTACTAAAGATGCTGAATTGTTTGTAACTGTATATTTAAGTTAGAATTGTCAACAAGTAAGTTGCTGCTGGACACTGAACTCGCAGCAAGCTATTAATAAATCATTGTATTAAAGGAAACTAGTGGTGTAGAGTTTTTAAAAGTTGGGAAAGATGGTCATGTGCTTTCTGCAGGATACAGTGGGATGCTGTTTGTATATACCATGACCAATTAAAAATAGCAGGAACTTCATTGTGAAGTGGATGTCCTACCTGGTTCATCTATTATTGGGCTTAAAAGAACTGAAATTATGGAAATTTGGGAAGAAAGGTTGAGTTTTTCTGTTTCTGCCTTTAGGACTATTGCTCTTATTAGATGCGAAGTTCCTTGTCCACTCTGTGCAACTGGGGATTCTTTGCTTCTGGAATTAACATCTTTTGCACCAATTGGTTTCTGCGCCATTGAATCCATGAGCCTGTCATTCTTTTTAAGGCTTTACAATATTGGCCTTATTTTCGCTTGAGATTGATTTGTTTTATTCTCCATTTGTCTATGTTTCGTACTTAAATAGAATAACTCAAAGATATAACCGCAATTCACGATACCTTATTAAGAAGAAAGTTATTTACAGTTCCTGGCAATTATTTCACTGGAATGAAGGACATGCTTTTCCAAATCTACAGAGTCTATATTCAGTGCTTACTTTTCCAGTTTCAAGTTTTCCTCAACTACTATCCTTTTCAAAATGGCTGGTGTGCTGCTAAGATAAAACCATAAATACGCTGATGCTAATGGGGTTTTGATATGTTACAAAATTCTTAAGAATAAAGTTTCTCTGTTTTTCCCATATACACTACCTCCTGCTCACGTGAGCTCGTGCTCTCTCTTCCCTCCCCCCGCCCCCGCCACCCCAGACAAACGCACAGACGCACACAGTCTCTCACCCCTAGCATGTGGATGCTGATCTGAAATTGAAGAAGGAACATTCTGTTCCTCATCAATGAGATAGCCTTAGCATGGAGATTTACTGTGAGTATTGTTTGATCAAATGTCTGGAGTTGATAAGCCAAAGTTGTGTCTGAGAAGGGAATTCTATGGCTTGTTCGGCTGTTTTGCAATGTTAGCTGTGGTGGTTGAGCATGGAGCCCAAGAGAGAAACTTTGATAGCAACAAGGATTGAGATTATACACACAATGCACATAACACGCAGCAGGTTGAGCACATCTATGGCAAATCAAAGACGGGCAATATTTCGGGTTGCTGACTTTTCTTTGCAAGGCTGAGAAAGCAATGGAGTTTACAAACCAAAACATTCAACGTGACATGCATTTTTACATTCCAATTTGAAAGGGGTAGATATTGAAATCGTAACATTTCAAATCTAGGTTCTTTAAGGTGGAGAAAACCTTTGCTGGAATGTCAAATCACCTTTGCCATTGCTGTTGACTAAGTTTTTTTTATATATGTGAAAATAATTTGGTTAACACTTACAAATCATCTTTTCAAAATGCATTTATTTCCCTGCTCAGCTGAGTGCCTCTTTATATATCAGCATGTTTAAATGTTTCTGTACAGCTATGTTGAGGATTAACTGATGTCAGAAATATCCTTCAGCTCCAATGGTATCTGATAATTCCACAGTGATTGTCTTATCAAATGCAGCACATAATGGAGCTGTGTTCAGGTCTCCAAAAGATGTGGCCATAGATAATTCCGAAGTGCAGACTGGGACAGTCAGGCTGTCTGAGAATCTGGATGTTACACTGTAAGATAAATTATTTCATGAAAACAAGCTTCTTGAACCAACCAATCATTGTTGATATTCACCTTCCAAGTTTTATTCTTTCATGAGATGAGTGTTGCAGACAAAGTCAGCATTTGTTGTTCATCCACAATTGTCATGAACCGCTGTAATCAACATGGTGTCGGGACACCCACAATGCTTTTAGGAAGGGAGTTCCCCAGGGTTTTGACCCAGCGACACTAAACAAAGTGACCTAGTTCTAAGTCAAGATGGAATGTTGCTGAGAGAGGAACTTACTTGTGGTCATGTTCCCATGTGTCACTGTCCTTCCTCTGGTTGGGGGTGTGAATTTAAAGGGGACTTAGTGAGTTGCTGTTGGTACACACTTGCCACTACGTGTGCCAGTGTTTGAGGCACTGCTGAACATATGGCTGATATTTTCTGTATGGTAGTGAGCTTTGAGCGAAATTGGAATTGCACTCATAGTTGTGACTTGTGCCTGTAAATGGTGGAGAGAACTTGAGAAGTTAGTTGCTCACTGCGGAACTCTTAGCCTTTGAGCCACAATGGCTTTGTCAAGTTAGATTGTTGGCCAAATGGTAACCTCTAGCAGATGAGTAGGGGATTCAGCAATAGAAGTTTAAAACTAGCATCTACAGTGGAGAACATGAAACTTAAAGCTATCTGATTCACTAATATTCTTGAGGGAAAGAAATCTTGACCATCTTTGTGCTCTGGCCCATGTGTTACTTCCAAATCCACAGGAATCCCTTTGGTCATTTCAACGAGCAGTTGAGAATCGATCAAGCCACTCTCAACTTGAAAGGATAACGTACGTGTCTGGCCAGTGTCCCTGAAAGATACATGATATATGAAAGAATAAAGAAAAGGTAGTTCATTGAATGTAATGGCTAAGTGGTTAGATCTACTTGTTGGAAATGGTAATTGCCTGGTACTTGCTCAGTATCAGTGTTACTTGCTGCAAATTGCAGACTTGGACTGCACTTGCAGAAAGGTTAAACGTGGTGCAGCCAGCAGCAAACATCCTGACTTCTGACCTTGTGATGGAGGCAAGGTCAGGAAGCATGTGAAAATGTTAAGCAATGATATCCTGGGGTTGGGATGATGGGCATCCAACAAATACAGCAATCTTCTTTTGTGCCAAGTATGTCTCCAACTAACAGTATGTTTATCATTGTGAGAGGACATTGTAAACAATGTACAATGAAGCTACTGAGCTCACTGTGATGCAAAGACTATGCATCCTGGCAAAATTGTGAGCAGCCTGTGCAGAAATATTTCTTTTTTATTCATTGGTGGGATGTGGGTGTTGCTGGCTGGCCAGCATTTATTGCCCATCCCCAGTTGCGCTGGAAGGTGGTGGTGAACTGCCGCCTTGAACCACTGCCATCCACCTGCTGTGGGTTGACCCCAAAGTAGAAATCTGGTTGCTATGCAGCTCTGATGGATCAATGCCTGCAACACTGAAATCTGTGCTTTTCAGGGAAGCTCAAGATTCCTGAACTACTATGATTTGCTCTACCTTGCTTGTGTATATTATTGTTTGCAGAGGCTTTGTTCTGATGACCTGCTGGTTTTCTGTTAGCTCAAACACACACCACCAAGTCACGTTTGCATTATGTCATCTGGAAGTTTAAGATTTAATTCTTTACATCTATGACTTCTCAGACATCCAATTTGTCGTCTTGGTTAGTCATTTTCTAATCAACAGTTTCAAATGTTATTAAACATCTCTATAGCAGGTGGGACTCTAAACTAGACCACTGTGCCACAAGAGCCCCAGTCTTGGTCATGTGCTTAGTGTGTTTTCTAGCCAGTTGACATAGGAAGTGAACTAATTAGATTACAAACTGACCAACTTAATGTGTAGAGCAACGTGCACCTTTCTACTAGTGCCACATGCAGTGCTGTCATCTAACTATCTTAAAAGTATAATGCCTTTCTGAGATCTTAGAATACTGCAGAGGTCTGTCGTAGGTATTAGAGATTATGTATAAAGCATAGAAAATATCAAAGTAATGAAACCTAGTCATTATAAACAGATTTGGGGATTCTTGTACGTAAATCTTAGAGCTAGCATCTAAATTTATCAGGTACTAAGGAAAGCAAATGAAATGTTGGCTTTTATTAGACAACAGCTGCTTCGCTAGGATGATCCTAGACATGGAAGAATTTTCTTATAAGGAAAGATTGGGCTGGACTTGCTCTTACTGGAGTTTGAGGAGGAGAGGTGATCGTATTGAAGTATTGTGGGACTTCATAGCATAGATACTGAGATTTCTCCTTGGAGTGTCAATCTGTGGAATTCTTTACTGGTATTGGAGCGGTGTGTGATATTTAAGTAGGCAGATTTTCACTGCATACAGCTGGGCTTTGGACTTTAGATTTTCTGATGTATTTATTTAGATTACAAATTTTAAATTAGTGTTGTGAACGCAGTCCAGACCATCATGAAAACTAGCCTTCCTTCATTTGACTCTGTTTATACTTCCTGCTGCCCCCCACCCTGGTTGTACTCACTTCCACCCTCTTCCATCAGCCAGAAGATGCAAAAGTTTGAAAACACATACCAATAGATTCAAGAACAGCTTCTTCCCTCTGTTAGCAGACTTGTGAACATATTAGTTGATCTTTCTCAGCACCTTCTCTGCAGGTGTAAGACTGCAGGTTCTGCATTCTGTTCTATTATATAAGTTATAATTTTGTCTGGTTAGCATGCAAAACAATTCTTTTCACTATCTCCGTACATTTGACAGTGATAAATCAATCAAAATTTAGAGTAATGAAACTTCTCTGATTCTGAAGAATGCTCATAATTATTTGAGGTCTTAATTCAGTTACACTAGCCTTTTTTTAAAAAAACACACAACACAGAACAGGAACAGGCACTTTGGCCCTCCAAGCTTGCACTGACAAATTTTGCCCTTCCATACAAAAACTTTCTTCACTGACAGGATCCACATCCCTCTATTCCTTTCCTATTCATGTATTTGTCCAGGTGCTTCTTGAATGCTGCTAATATGTCTGCTTCCACTACCACTGGCAGCTCGTTCCAGTCACTCACCGCCCTTTGTGTGGGGAAAAACTTGTCTTTCACATTTTTTTTTTTAAACTTTTCCCCCTGCCCATTGACCCTGTGTCCCCTAGTAATTGACCCTTCTACCCTGGGAAGAAGCCTCATACTTTCCATTCTTTGCATGCCATTCACAATCTTTTAAACTTCCATCAGGTCGCCCTTCAACCTCCTGCATTCCAGTGGAAAAAAGACCCAGTATATCTAACCTTTTTACATAGGTAAAATCCCCCATACCCAGTCCAAAACATCCAGTTCTTTCTAGTAGTGTGATGACCAGAACTGTACACAATAGTCCAAGTGTGGCCTAACTAAAGTTTTATAAAGCATAATTTGTCTATACTCTTACTCAGTACCCCTACCAATGAAGGCAAGAATGCCATATGCCTTTTTCACTACCTTATTTACCTGCACTGCCACCTTCAGTGATCTGTGGACTTGCATGCTGGGATCCCTTTACCTATCAATACTGTTTAGGCTTCTACCATTTACTGTATACTTCCACCTGATGACCTTCCACTATTCATCACCTCACATTTGTCTGAATTAAACTCCATCTGCCATTTTTCTGCCCATGCCTCCAGCTGATCTATGTCCAAGTTAAACTGCACAGCACAGGAATGGGACCTTTGCCGAGAATGTTGGGCCGAGAATGACACCAAATTGAACTAATCCCTTCTCCCTGCCCTTGGTCCATATCCCTCAATTTCTTGCATATTCATGAGCTTATACAAAAGTCTCAAATGCCCTATTTTATCTGTTTATTCCACACTCCTACCACTCTGTTTTTAAAATAAAACTTGCCCCCTCCACATCTCCTTTGAACTTCCCCCTCTCACCTTAGTTACATGCCCTCTACTTTTAGACATTTCAAGCCCGGGGAAAAAGATTCTGACTGTTGACCCTATCTATGAATCTCATTGTTTTTATAGACTTCTATAGAGTCTCCATTCAGCCTCTGCTACTCCAGCGCAAACAGCCAGAGTTGTTTTTGATAGTTCATATCATCTAATCCAGGTAGCATCTTGGTAAACCTCTTCTACCCCCTCTCCAAATCTTCCCCATCCTTCCTCTAACATGGTGACCAGAATTAAATGCAGGATTTTTAAGTGTGGCCTAACTAAAGTCATATAAAGCTGCAACGTGACATCGAGACGATTGCACTGAATTCCCTGAAGTATAATGGCAAACGTGTCATACGTTGTCTTTATCACCCTATCTACTTGCATAGTCACTTTCAGGCAGCTGTGGATGTGAACCCTAAGATCCCTCCATATCAATACTGTTGAAGGATCTGCTATGAACTGTATACTTTCCCTTGACATATGATCTCCCGAAGTGCAGCACCTCACACTTACACAGATTAAAACTCCATTTGCCATTTCTCCTCCTGTCTCTGCAACTGATCTGTATCCTCTGACAATCCTCCTCACTATCCTCAACTCCTCCAATCTTTGTATTGTCCATAAACTTAATAATTACACGAGCCACAGTTTCCTCAAACAGCAGAGGTCCTACCATTGATCCCTGTGGAATACCACTAGTCCCAACCCTCCATTCTGAAAAGCATCCTTCCACTATTACCGTCTGTATCCACCTTGCAAGCTCACACCGATACCATGTGACTTCACCTTTTGTACCAGTCTGTCACGAGAGACCTTGTCAAAGGCTTTACTTAGTTGATGTTGTCTATATGAAATTGCTTTTCTCTCATTAATAAATCCGTTATCAGTCCTGGGGTAGTAGAAACTGCAGATGCTGGAGAATCTGAGGTAACAAGGTGTAGAGCTGGATGAACACAGCAGGCAAAGCGGCGTCAGAGGAGCAGGAAAGCTGACGTTTCGGGCCTAGATTTCTGAAGAAGGGTCCAGACCCGAAACGTCAGCCTTTCTGCTCCTCTGACGCTGTTTGGCCTGCTGTGTTCATCCACCTCTACACCTTGTAATCTCAGATTCTCCAGCATCGGCAGTTCCTACTATCTC
>NC_063355.1:46245213-46249417 GCF_021869965.1 Rhincodon typus | reverse complement strand
TCACCATGACTACAGCAAAGTATACAAGTTAATCATTAAACCCCTTCAGGCACACAAAAACCTCTTATGCCACTCGTTCAAAATTCAAAATTCCAAATTCCAAACTCATTGGTATTAGAATATCACAATTATATCATGTGACTGTATGGATTGGAGAAGGTGAATGTAATGAACCTTGATCTTTTCTCATCAACATGTTCCTATTTTTGACTCTCACAGGACAGTGGATTAAACTTTAGATTTTACACCAGAGTTCAAGGCTTCTCTTCAATTACTCCCATTGTCTCTCTTTTTTGAATTTAGTTACAACCCATATGAGGGACCCAATGAGAATCCAGAAGCAGAACTTCCCCTTAAAGCTGGGAAATACCTGTACGTTTACGGAGACATGGATGAAGATGGTTTTTATGAAGGTTTGTTGTTTCAATGTTTGGAAACCGAGATTTGATCAGTTCTCTGACATTCTTTATACTGTCATTGTTCTGAACTCTCCTGCTGCATTGAGCACAAGAGCAACTATTAACCACGATCAGAATCTCTGTGTCTGCCATTGCTGGAGGTTCTGACAAGAAAATGAACATGCACAAGTGGAGGAGTCCAAAACCAGAGGGGCATAGGTTTAAGGTGAGAGGGGAAAGATTTAAGAGGGACCCAAGGGGCAACTATTCACACAGAGGGTGGTGCATGTATGGAATGAGCTGCCAAAGGGAGTGGTGGAGGCTGGTACAATTACAACATTTAAAAGGCATCTGGATGGGTATATGAATAGGAAGGGTTTAAAGGGATATGGGCCAAATGATGGTAAATGCGACTAGATTTATTTAGGATATGTGGTCAGCATGGACGAGTTGGACTGATGGGTCTGTTTCAGTGCTATACAGCTCTAATCACAGTCTTCTCACTGTTATCTAAATCCAGGCAGAAGTTATAGAAGCCTATGTAGCACCTTTTAGGAATCCCAGGCTGTCCCAGAGAGTTTTACAGCCAGTTATCGTTCTTGAAGTGTATTTATTTGCAGTAATGCAGCATCACAACAGCAAGTCTGTGTCTATGCAACTCCCACAACAACGGGCAGATTCTGCCCAGATTTTCTTTGAGGATGTAAAAATAAATATTGATCAGGACACTGGAGACACTCCCTCCCCCTCCTCCGCTCCCTCCCCCTCCTCCACTCCCTACCCCTCATCCGCTCCCTCCCCCTCCTCCGCTCCCTACCCCTCATCCACTCCCTCCCCCTCCTCCGCTCCCTACCCCTCATCCGCTCCCTCCCCCTCCTCCGCTCCCTACCCCTCCTCCGCTCCCTCCCCCTCCTCCGCTCCCTACCCCTCCTCCGTTCCCTCCCCCTCCTCTGCTCCCTATCCCTCCTCCGCTCCTCACAGACCCACTCCCACACTGTCCATCAGGGCCCTCACACACACTGTCCATCACGGGCCCACTCCCACACTGTCCATCACAGGCCCACTCCCACACTGTCCATCACAGACCCACTCCCACACTGTCCATCACGGACCCACTCCCACACTGTCCATCACAGACCCTCTCCCACACTGTCCATCACAGCCCACTCCCACACTGTCTGTCACAGACCACCTCCCACACTGTCCATCACAGGCCCACTCCCACACAGTCCATCAGGGCCCACTCCCACACTGCCCATCACAGGCCCACTCCCACACTGACCATCACAGACCCACTCCCACACTGTCCATCACAGACCCACTCCCACACTGTCCATTACAGACGCAATCCCTCTCTATCCGTCACGGTCCAAATCCCACACTGTCCATCACGGGCCCACTCCCACACTGCCCATCACAGGCCCACTCCCACACTGCCCATCACAGGCCCACTCCCACACTGTCCATCACAGACCCACTCCCACACTGTCCATCACAGACCCACTCCCACACTGTCCATCACAGGCCCACTCCCACACTGTCCATCACAGACCCACTCCCACACTGTCCATTACAGACCCACTCCCACACTGTCCATCACAGGCCCACTCCCACACTGTCCATCACCGACACACTCCCACACTGTCCATTACGGACCCAATCCCTCTCTATCCATCACGGTCCGAATCCCACACTGTCCATTACGGGCCCACTCCCACACTGTCCATCACAGACCCACTCCCACACTGTCCATCACGGTTCCAATCCCACACTGTCCATCACGGGCCCAATCCCACACAGTCCATCACGGGCCCAATCCCACACTGCCCACTTGCTGACCCGTTTACCAGTCTCCTGCACCAACAGGATGATGGCGAGCATTAATCACTCGCCTTTAATAGTGCCTGTTGGGTGATGGGCAAACAGGTCACATGGTACTGTCTCCCCTGCAACATGGATTGAGAAAGATCCTGAGGGGAGAGGAGGAGAAACCTCCTCGAGGCAGCGAGTTGTTGTGGTCAGGGATGTACTGAGGCGGGGGGGCAGCATGTTCATCAGGAATTGGGGAACAACATTCAGGGCAATGGTGAAAGATCAGGGCAGTGGGAAGATAGTCAGCAGAAGGATAATGGGCCAAATAGTCTCCTTTTTGATCCGATGGCATTTGTTGTGAGTTTGAAGTTGCTGCCTTGTACTGAAAGCTGTTCTTTCCCTCTCCCTGCAGGTGAACTGATGAATGGACAAAGAGGACTGGTCCCCTCGAACTTTGTCGCTCTGTTACAGGATGAGGAATTGTTCCTGCTCCATTCTGTGGACACGGAGATGGACAATAATTTACTGAATTCTGACCTGGGCCTCCATCTCCAGAGTGACAGTGTGCTTCAGGACACCAAGTCAGAGAGTGTGCTCCCCAGTCAAACAGAGACCACATTGTACAAGAATGGCACAGGAACACTGGACATAAACATTGATGAAATTGGTGAAGATATTGTGCCTTACCCCAGGAGAATTAACCTAATTAAACAGCTCGCCAAAAGTGCGATCATAGGATGGGATCCTGCAGCGGTCCCTCCCGGGTGGGGGGCTGTGAGCAGCTACAATGTTCTCGTCGATAAGGAAGTGAGAAGTAACGTCCTCTCGGGAGGGAGAACGAAGGCCCTGATCGAGAAACTCAACCTGGCCAATGTCACCTATCGTATCTCGGTCCAGAGTGTGACCGAGCGCGGTGTCTCCGATGAGCTGAGGTGCACCATGTTGGTCGGGAAAGATGTATGTGTGGCTCCTTCTCACCTGAAGGTGGAGAACATCACACAGACATCGGCCGAGGTCTCCTGGTTGCCCAGCAACAGCAACTACAGTCATGTGATCTTCCTCAATGAGGAAGAGTATGATGTGGTGAAGGCCGGGAGTTACAAGTACCAATTCTTTAATCTGAAACCATGTATGGTCTGTAAGATCAAGGTCATGGCCCGGCCTCACCAGGTACCATGGCAACTGCCCCTGGAGCAGCGAGAGAAGAAGCAGAGCCTGGTGGAGTTCTGTACACTGCCTGCAGGTTTGATATCTCCACAGCATGCTACGGTCATCCTGGCTCAACCATCAGCTTCATCTCCCAGAACACACACTGAACCACAGGCACACTGAGATGCTCCGATCCCGCTCACACACAGACACAGGCCTCTGTCCACCAAGGTGCAGGGATCACATCCTCCCACACCTCTCTCTCTCTCTCCGCCCTTCCCCCAGCTCCCCACATTTCTCATCCAAATTCTCTCTGTCTTCACACTCTATCCTCACTCTCTTTCTCTCTCCACACTCATTACTCAGTCTAACTCACTCTGTCTCTCTCTCTTTCCCAATTCCATACTCTGTCTCTCACCCTTGGTCCAACACATTCATACATTTCTCTGTCTTTTTCTCACTCACACTAAGTATCTCTCTCTTACTCTGTCTCTGTCTCTCTCGCTCTCTCTCACTCTTCTCTCTGTATCTCTGTCTCTCTCACTCACTCTTTTCTCCCTCTCTCTCTCTCTCTCTCACTCTCTCATCCCTAACTCATGGTTCCACAGCCAACTCCAAAGATGCAAGCACAAAGGTAGTATCTCACTCTGATTGAGGGAGTTCCACACTGTCGGAGGGTCAGTGCTGAGGGAGCGCCGCACTGTCGGAGGGTCAGTGCTGAGGGAGTGCCGCACTGTCGGAGGGTCAGTGCTGAGGGAGCGCTGCACTGTCGGAGGGTCAGTGCTGAGGGAGTGGGCGCTGTCGGAGGGTCAGTGCTGAGGGAGTGCCGCACTGTCGGAGGGTCA
>NC_063355.1:46223374-46245203 GCF_021869965.1 Rhincodon typus | reverse complement strand
CTGTCGGAGGGTCAGTGCTGAGGGAGTGCCGCACTGTCGGAGGGTCAGTGCTGAGGGAGTGGGCACTGTCAGAAGGTCAGTACTGAGGGAGCGCTGCACTGTCGGAGGGTCAGTGCTGAGGGAGTGGGCGCACTGTCGGAGGGTCAGTGCTGAAGGAGTGCCGCACTGTTGGAGGGTCAGTGCTGAGGGAGCGCCGCGCTGTCGGAGGGTCAGTACTGAGGGAGCGCCGCACTGTCAGAGGGTCAGTGCTGAGGGAATGGGCACTGTCGGAGGGTCAGTGTTTCAGATGTAACATTATACTGAGGTCCTCCGGTTTCTATGTCGGGCTGTGACCGTTTATGAAGAGCGGGGAGCTGTTCCTGGTCAACATGATGAGAAGGGGAATCTCTGACTTTTATCATTGTTGTTTGTGGGATCTTGCTGTGTGCAAATTGTCTGTCGTGTTTCCTCAGTCAAAACAGTGACATCTCTTCAAAAGTAATTAACTGCCTGTAAAGTTCTTAGGGACCTTCTCCAGTTGTGACGGGGTGATGTAAATGCAAGTCTTTTTACCTTTTCCACACAGTATTCCCAATGTTCTCCATGTTCCCGGGGGCAGGCAGATTCAGCCAAACCTTCTTATGCTTTATGCTGGAGAATTTTCTTGTTCAGCGATCAAAGCGTGTGTTTTCAGCCATTGGCCTGGCTCTTCTCCCTGTAATTACAGTGCACTGTTCCCACATTTCTGACCCCACATTCTCTGCTGAACTTCCCTTACCATCTCAATGTCTGATTGATCAGGAACACGCTGTTGGTTCTTGTTCGATCTGTTTCCATGCTGCATGACTCTATCAAACATCATGGCAGTGGGAGAATAAACATGATCACTTTACATTGTATATTTAGTATGTAAACACCATGGCTTGTTTTCAGCATTGATCATATAACTTCAAACACAAATGGAAAATGTGGGAAGAATGCAGCAGGTCTGGCAGCATCTCTGTGGAGACAGAGAGAGAGTGTGAACATTTTGAGGTGAAACCCTTTTGTCTGAACTGGGTAATTTTTGAGGTGGACAATTTGTCAATAGCTACAATATTGACTTGATAGAGGTGTACAAAATGATCAGAGGTATAGATAGAGTGGACAGCCAGAGACTTTATCCTAGGGTGGAGGTAGCTATTACGAGGGGACATAGTTTTAAAGTGAGTGGAGGTAGATATAGGGGAGACGTCAGAGGTAGGTTCTTTACTCAGAGATTGGTAGGGGCGTGGAATGCATTGCCGGAGAGGGTAGTGGAGTCGGCCTCATTAGGGGCATTTAAGCGGCTATTAGATAGGCATATGGATGATAGTATAAGGTAGGGGTGGAGGTTAGATAGACCTTAGGTTTAGGGTAAAGCTTCGGCACAACATTGTGGGCCGAAGGGCCTGTACTGTGCTGTACTGTTCTATGTTCTGTGTTCTACATTCTACGTTCTACGTTCTACGTTCTACAGGGGAAAGTGGTATGGGGAGAACAAAAGACAAGGAAAAGCCAAATCTCCAGATGATGGAGATTTGACACAAGCACAAAGAATGCTGGAGAAGCTCAGTATTTGTGAAGAGAGAAGCAGAGTTAACAATTTGAGTTTGGTATGACTCCTCTCTCTCCAACACGCTGCCAGACCTGCTGAGTTTCTCCAGCATTCTCTGTGTTTGAACAAAGGAGACGGTCTGTGATAGAGGGGAGGCACAAGAGATTGTATGACAACGAGAGGATAGTAACAGAAGAAGCAAAGAAAGAGATTCAACTCTGGGACAGGTGTAAATAGCTCAGGCACATGGAGAGAGGGACACTGAAGCAGTATCTCGGGTGAAAAGACCCCAATTGCCCAGGAGTGTGGTAGAGAAAGATTGGGAGCTTTAAGGGGTGACAGATCACTCACCTGATGTGGATCAAAACCGAATTCCCAAACATTTACTCCAGGAGCAGTACCATTCAGGCCATTCAGCCCCTCGAGCCAGCTCTGGCATTCAACAGGACAACATTGCCTTGACCTCGCTTTCCCACCAATATTCTTTGGTTCCTTTGTTACTCAAAAATCCATTACCTTTACCTTAAAACTATCAAATAACATTCCTCCTCCACTCTCTTTGGCAAGGGATTTTCAAAGGTTCATCAGTCTCAGGGAGACTCCTTATTTGTAAAGGATTATCACTTGGTTCCAGTCTCTCCCGCAACGGGAAACATCACCTCAGCATCCCCTGAGGATCTTCAATGGGACAGTCCCCATCACTGGGCTAGGAATCCAGGACTCCAGAATAATGATCTGGATTTGAATCACACCACAGTAGATGGTGACATCTGAATTCAATAAAATAAAAATTTGGAATAAAAAGCTAGCCTCAGGGTGAACATTTAACAATTATTATACAAACCCTTTTGATACTCCACCACCCCTTTGCAGAGGGAAATCTGCCTCCCTTACCTGGTCTGGCCAACATGTGACTCCAGACCCACAACAATGAGGGGGGAAGGGTATCGAAATGAACAGAAAACTTGTTGGCAGAGAGGAAACAAAGAGTAGGAATTGGTGGCTCCTTT
This sequence comes from Rhincodon typus, assembly GCF_021869965.1. Lineage (NCBI taxonomy): Eukaryota > Metazoa > Chordata > Chondrichthyes > Orectolobiformes > Rhincodontidae > Rhincodon > Rhincodon typus. The sequence continues at coordinate 46,242,638 of NC_063355.1, read as the reverse complement.
TCAAATTGGCAGGCAGTAACTAGTGGGATGCCACAGGGATTGGTGCTGGGACCCCAGCTATTCACAATATATATTAATGATTTGGATGAGGGAACAAAATGTAACATCTCAAAGTTTGCAGATGATACCAAGTTGGGTCGGTGGGTGAACTGCGACAAGGATGCAGTGATCCTTCAGTATGACCTCGTCAGGTTGGGTGATTCGGTAAATCAATGGTAGATGCAGCATTATTTGGATAAATGCGAGGTTTTTCACTTTGGAAGCAAAAACAAGAAGGCAGATTACTACCTGAATGGCTGTAAATTGGGAGAGGGGAATGTGCAGCGGGACCTGGGTGTCCTTGTGCACCAGTCGCTGAAGGTAAGCATGCAGGTGCAGCAGGCGGTAGAAGGTAAATGGTATGTTGGCCTTCATTGCGAGAGGTTTCGAGTACAGGAGCAGGGATGTGTTGTTGCAGTTATACAGGGCCTTGGTGAGACCACATCTGGAATATTGTGTGCAGTTTTGGTCTCCTTTTCTGAGGAATGATGTTCTTACTCTCAAAGGAGTGCAGCGAAGGTTTACCAGGCTGATTCTGGGGATGGTGGGTCTGACGTATGAGGAGAGATTGACTGGGTTAGGGTTGTTTTCACAAGAGTTCAGAGGAATGAGGGGGGATCTCATAGAGACTTATAAAATTCTAACAGGACTGGACAGGGTAGATGCAGGGAGGATGTTCCCGATGGTGGGTGTGTCCAGAACCAGGGGTCATGGTCTGAGGATTCGGGGTAGACCATTTAGGATGGAGACGAGGAGACATTTCTTCACCCAAAGAGTGGTGAGCCACAGGAAGTAGTTGAAGCCAAAACACTGAATGTATTCAAGAGGCGGCTAGATATAGCACTTGGGGCAAATGGAATCAAAGGTTATGGGGGGAAAGCAGGGTTAGGCTATTGAGTTGGACAATCAGCCGTGATCATGAAGAATGGCGGAGCAGGCTTGAAGGGCCAAATGGCCTCCTCCTGCACCTACCTTCTGCGTTTCTATGATTCTTAACTGCCCTCTGGGCAATTAGGGATGGGCGATAAACGCTGGTCTGGCCAGTAACACTCACACCCTGTGAATGAATAAAGAAGAACATAAGATCACCCCTCATTCATTTCAACTCCTAATGATTAAAGCCCTAACCTGCTTAGCCATTTCTTATCAGTCAGGTCCCCATCCCAGGAATCAGCCAAGTGAACTGCCTCCAATATCAGTGTATCCTCTTTTAAAAAGAGGGACCAAAACTGCCCCATAATCCAGCTGCAGCCTCATCAATGTAATTATAACAAGACTTGTCTGTTTTTAAATTCCAAACACACAGTGATCAAGACCAAAATCCATCTGCTTTCTTCATTACCTGCTGTACCAACATGTAGACTTTGTGTTTCATACACACAAACTCCCAGATCCCACTGCACTGCACCTTTTTTTAGAGTCTTTCACCATTAAATAACGGGCTGTGTTTTGATGCTTCCTCATACTTCACACTTTCCTGCGTTACACTCCATCAGCTGAGTTTTAGGCCAGTTACTCAACCTATCAATATCCCATTGCAATCCCCAATGTCTTTGTCATCACAACATGCCCTCCCACCTGTTTTTGTATGAAATTTGGAGAATCACATTCTGCCTCTCTTTCATGTGACTAATATAGATTGTAAATAATTGATACCTGTGAGTTTGGGAATATTTTGACCAATGTCTCCACGATCCCTGCAGCCACTTCCTTTAAAACTTTTAGATGCAGACCATCAGATCCTGGGGACTTTAGTCCCATCAGTTTGTCAAATACTTTGTTCCTCATGATGCAGACTGTTACAAGATCCTTCCTCCCATTTGCACCTCACTGATCTGTTATCTTTGGAATGTTTATTGTGTCCCCGCACCATGGAAGATGTTAGCTCAGACAATGTAGAATCTGTGTGGGTAGAATTGAGAAATATCAAGGGGCAAAAAAGATTAGTGGGGGTGGTATATGATGAGGTTGGGAACAGTATTAAACAGGAAATCAGAGATGCATCCAGTAAAGGACTATCTGTAATTATGGGTGACTTTAATCTACATATAGATTGGCCGAACTGAATTAGCCACAATACTGTAGGGGAGGAATTCCTCGAATGGAAACAGAATGGTTTTTTGGACTAATACATTGAGGAATTAACTAGAGAACAGGCCGTCCTAGACTGTGAGTGAGAAAGGAATAATTGGTAATGTAGTTGTGAGGGATCCCTTGGGGAAGAGCGATCATAATATGATAGAACTCTTCATCAAGATGGAGAATGAGATCATTGATTCTGAGACTGGAGTCCTGAATCTTTATAAGGGAAACTACGATGTATGAGACGTGAGTTGGCTGTGATAGATTGGGAAGTGTTACTGAAAGGAATGACAGGGATAGAATAATAGCAAACATGTTTATTCCTGTCTGGTGCAAGAGTGCAAAGAGAACATTGACCGAACCATAGCTTACGAGGGAACTTAGAGATAGTATTAGATGTAGAAAAAGAGGCATATAAATTAACAAGAAAAAACAACAGACCTAAGGATTGGGAACAGTTTGTAAATCAGCAAAGGAGGACCAAGGGATTGATTAAGAAGGGAAAATGGAGTATGAGAGTAAGTTTACAGGGAACACAAGAACCGACTGTAAAAGTTTCTATCAGTATGTCAAGTAAAACAAAAATTGGTGAAAGCTAATGTTATGTCCCTTACAGTCAGAAACAGGGAATTTATAATGGGAGAACAAAGAAATGGCTGATGAACCAAATTCTTACTTTGCTTCTGTCTTCACAAAGGAGGACAAGAATAACATCCCAGAAATGATGGGAAACATGGGGTTTACTGAGAGGGAGGAACTGGAACCAATCTGTATTAGTAGAGAAACGGTGCTGGAGAAATTGATGGGAGTGAAGGCTGATAAATCCCCAAAGCCAGAAAATCTACATCCCAGAGTATTTAAGGAAATAGCCCTAGAAATGGTGGATATATTGGTGGTCATCTTCCAGGATTCTATACACTCTGGAACAGTTCCTACAGATTGGAGAGAAGCTAATAAGGTCAATATTTTAAAAAGGAGGTAGAGAGAAATAGGGAATTGTAGACCAGTGAGTCTGATGTTGGTAGTGGGGAAGATGTTAGAGTCCATTATCAAGGATTTTATAGCAGAGCACTTGGAAAACACTTGGTAGAGTCAGACACAGTCAGCATGGATTTACAAAAGGGAAATCATGCTTGATAAATCTACTGGAATTCTTCGAGGGGGGGCCCGTGGAAGTGGTTTATTTGGACTTCGAGAAGGCTTTCGACAAAGTCCTACATAAAAGATGAATGTGGAAAATTAAAGCACAGTGATTGCGGCTAGTTTATTGAGACTGGTGGAAAACTAGTTCGCAGACAAGGAATAAATGGGTCTTTATCAGAATGGCAGGCAGTGACTAATGGAGTACTTCAGGAATTGCAGCTATTCACAATATATGTTAATGATTTAGATGAGTGAACTAAATGTAATATTTCCAAATTTGGAGAGTGAGCTGTGAGGAGGATGCAGAGATGCTTCACTGTGATTTGGACAGGCTGAGTGAGAGGGCAGGTATATGACAGATACAGTGTAATGTGGATAAATCTGAGGTTCTCCACTTTGGGAGTAAGAACAGAAAGGCAGATTATTATTTGAATGGCTGTAAATAGACAGAGGGGAATGTTCAACAAGACCTGGGTGTCCTCGTGCACCAGTCACCGAAAGTACTCGTTGTTTATGGATGCTGGGAGCAGGGGCTGTGATTATTGTGGTGTATGCTCTGAATGCCCACAGGGTAACGGATGCTGTTCTAACCCTCCCAACCCCAACTCCACTCCCACCCCTCCCAGGTCCCCCAGCACCCCCTCAGGACGTCACGGTCCAGGTCGGATCAACCCCAGGAACCATTCAGATCAGCTGGAAGCCGCCATTGCTGAGTTTATCAGGAACGTCAAATGGAGCCAAGGTTACTGGCTACAGTGTTTGTGCTAAAGGTCAAAAGGTAACTAGCCAATAAACAGGTTGGGGGGGCTTCAGTTTTAATAAATCTGTAATGTCCTGGTACCAAATATTCAATCAATCATGTCAGACTCATTCAATCTAGCGCTCCAATATTAAATTTCTGGGTGGGATGCTGTTTGGAGGGGCAGTGTGGACTCGATGGGCTGAATGGCCTGCTTTCACACTCTAAGGATTCTATGAAATAGCTTTTTATTGTTTCACTGGCTGCTCTCTCCCTCTCTCTCGGTGCAGTTTTAGGACATTTGTCATTGTCTAGCCCAAGGTATTTGAACGCTTTGTCAATGTCACAATAACTCAGATCATTGTCCCCTCACCAAAGTTCAGCTTGGAGCCAAGTTGGTGAGTGACATGCCTCATTGTAGAGAAACAGACCATTCAGCCCACCTGCTGGATGCTGTTACATATGCTTCCCACAAACTCCCCCCTCCCCCCACGGGGCTCTCTGATCCCACTCCCTGATGTAGCCTCCAGTTCTGGTCCAGAAACTCCTTATACCAACAGTGCCCACAGCCTCGAGACAGGGTGGGATCAGTTCCAGGTTGGAATCTACAATCAGAGCACAGCCAGTGAACAATCCAACCGGACCTGATCCCATTCCAACCCACCAAGTTCTCCGAACCTGCTCCCCTCCCCCCAAGGCAGAGCACCCCCTACTCCTCCCCACCCCAACCCAGCTCCACACCTTCCTTCTCCCAACGCACCCAGTCCCACCTGCAGCAAGGTCCCAGCAGGGGCACGTGTGGAACATGCACCCCCGCCCACCGCACGGGATTGAAGCTGGTTTCGGAGATCCCTCGAACCAACTGATCCCTGATCTCCTGGATCCAGAAACAAATTGCTGGAGAAACTCATATGGGATGTGAAAAGTTGCTGAGTTTCTCCAGCGATTTCACTTCATTTCAATGTTCCCAGTAACAGCTGTGATCTGACCCTCTGTACGGTGTGGTCTCTGTCCCAGCAAGAAGGCAGTCCCAGCTCCCTCCTGAAACTCCCAGCACGTCAGCAGGCCCTACATTCCCAGTGCTGGGATCCAGCCGGAGGTGCGGAATACTCCAGCAGTCAGTCTATTCCCGCTCCAACACACTTCACTGTTTCCTGATCCTACCCAGTGTGTAAAAGCAGAATTTTCCACAGGGACAACATCCAGGCCCTTCCTTGTGAAGTCAGTCTCTGATGATCTTGGGCTTATCCTGGAGCAGGTCTTAAACTTTCTTCCTTTAAGCTCCGGAATTCCAGCCCCAAGCCTCCCACCTTCTCTCTCTCTCTGTTCGCTCCTTCAGAACTTCCCTAATTAGCTGTGTTGTTACTGATTGCCCTGGGATATTGAGAATGGTTTAGAGCTGGCATGTGTGAAGCTGCTGGAGTGTGATACAGGGTTAAAGGGGCTGAGTTGATGTGTCTGTTGTGGTTTCTTTCAGGTTGCAGAAGTGATGCTGGCCACAGCCAATGGTGTGACTGTTGACTATTTACGAATACAGAACCTGGAAACGAGGGAGATTATCGTACGGACTATATCTGCCCAGGGCGAGTCTGAGGACTCATTCGCTGCTGCTATCCCAACCGAACTCCTGGTGCCTCCAACACCCCCGTTCCGTGCTGCTCCCAGAACCAAGCCATTAGCAAGTGCCAGAGCTCCCGATACCAAAGACCAAGTGATAGGCCCAGGCCTGAGAAGGGATGAACCTTGGGAGCAAACGCATTCTCCGTCTCCTCTCCACGGCAGCTCTTTGGAGCCTTCGCTGCTGAACCATCAGGGCCGGCCTGTCAACAGGACTGGCAGATCTCCCTCTCCACAGAGAATCCTACCACAGCCCCAGGGAGCACCCATCTCGAACACCATCGCTAAAGCCATAGCCCGCGAAGCAGCCCAGCAAGCGGTGGATATTAGCAGGGTAATCTCCTCAGCTCCTCACTGCTCATGCACCAACTCCTTCCCATCGCTCGGCTCTCCCCGCAACTTGGAGTCAGGCACATTGCTACCGGGGATCAGCTGTAGGACGGAGGTGGGGGGGCGTTGTGGGGAATACCTCTCTGTCATTCCCCCAACAGAGGCAAGGGGGTGGAAAGCTGGCAGACCCCTATCCCACTTCTCCCCCTCACCCTCCCCCTTCACTCCCCCATTCTGTCCCCACCTTCCACATGCCCCCACAATCCCCTCCCCACTTCCTCTCAGTTCTGCCCTTATGTCCCCTACGTGCCTCCTAACCCATTCCTGCTGCTGTATAAACCCATAATGTATTGGATTCCTCAATGTCAAATGCCCAGAAACCTCTCGATTCTTCTCCCAGCCACTGGTCTCAGGAGCGTTTCCGTTCCTGAGCAGTGCCCTTTTTATTATCATTTCTCTGAGCCTTTTGTTTAAGGTCATGAGTGATTTAAAGATGGTCCTTTCAGGTGCAGAATTGGAGGTTCTCTGGTTAGTCAGACATTTGTGAAGCCAGTACCACCAAAAATATCAAGGAATAGGTAAACTGATGTCAGACAAACTGATCATGAGGCTGATGGAATCTTGTAATACCCCGTCTGGGTCACTGATGCCCTGTCTGGGTCACTGGTGCCCTGTCTGGGTCACTGATACCCTGTCTGGGTCACTGGTGCCCTGTCTGGGTCACTGATACCCCGTCTGGGTCACTGATACCCCGTCTGGGTCACTGATGCCCTGTCTGGGTCACTGGTGCCCTGTCTGGGTCACTGCTATCCCGTCTGGGTCACTGATGCCCCGTCTGGGTCACTGATACCCTGTCAGGGTCACTGATGCGCCGTCTGGGTCACTGATACCCTGTCTAGGTGACTGATACTCTGTATGGGTCACTGATGCCCCACCTGGGTCACTGATGCCCTGTCTGGGTCACTGATGCCCTTTCAGGGGGGAAATCTGCTGTCTTTATCCCATCTGGCCTCCACATGACTCCAGCCCTACATTGATGTGATTGGCTCTCACTGCCGTGTGAAATAACTGGGTGGGTCACTCACTGACCAAAGCCAGTGCCACAAGAAATGGGCAGCGACAACTGGCCTTACCAGCAATGAACGGTCTAAGAATTAATAGCTTCTGAAACAAAACAGTAGTTTGATTTGCAGAGTTTCACATCTAGAATCAGTGAATTGCTATAGCAGAGAGAGGCCATTCAGCCCATTGTGTTTGTGCCATCCCTCCAAGTGAGCTGTGTTCACTTTGTGTTGTGTTCATTCCTACTTTATAGATAATGATCCAGTTCCCTCTGACTGCCCTATCGAAATCTGTCTCCATCACCTTCTCTGGCAGTTTATTCCTCGCTGCCTGAAAGGTTTACCAAAACCCTCTATGCCCTCTGGATCTCAATCCTCTGACCAATGAGAACAGTTTCTCCGTCTTTGCTCTGTCCAATACCCACAGGAGTTGGAAATTGATTAATTCCCCTCTCAGACTTCTCTTGTCAAACATCTCCAATATCTCCACATCATCGCAGTTCCTCACCCCAAGGACCACTCTCATGAGTCTTTCCTGCTCTCTCTTCATTAATATCCTTTTGCTGACAAAAGATGTGTTATGTTGTAGTTAGAGAGTACCTGTGAGGATGGTCAGTCTCCACTCGGGACTCTGCCCACTCTCCAATCGACACATGGACTTCTATCCCCAGGGTCAGTCCCAATGCCCACCTGCACCTAGCCAGCACACCTCTCCCTCTTCATCTGTCCACCCCCGCAATACACCCTACCCCCTCCACCTCTCCTCACTCCTCTCCATTTCATTCAACCCGTACCCCTCCCCCCATCCAATCCTCCATCCTATTCCCCAGGGCACTACCCTCCCACCCTCCTTCCCCTTCCACAACTACTCCCCACCACACCCCACCAAACCACCTCCAACCCTCACCCATCACATGCTATCACCCTCAGCCACCCTCGGCCTCCTCCAGTGTCACAGCAACTCGGAACGCAAATTTGAAGACTAACACCTTACCTTCTGCCTGGGTACCCTACAGCCTGGAGGACTCAACAATGAGTTTTCCAAATTCAAATAACCTTCCCACCCATCCCCCAGCTCCCTTTCCAGCCCATTCCACCTTCTGACCCTCCCTTCTAGCCACCAGCTGCATTCATCCCTCCTGTTGACCAACCAGGTCGTACCTACCACCAGTACCCACCTACCACCACCATTCCTCCTCCACCCCTTCCCCCTCTTTATCTGCATCTCCCCCTACCCCCACATCCAGCCCTGAAGAACGGTGATACCCAAAACGTCGACTGCTCCCTTCCTCCAGATGCTACCTGGCCTGCTGAGTTCTTCCAGCCTCCTGTTTGTCTACCAATCTTCCTATTTGATAAAAATCTACTATCCAGTTCAGTTCAGGTACATTCCTGACATCACTGAAAGGCCAGCTTTATTGTCCATCACTAATTATCATTCCGCCTCGAACACTTAGAGTCATAGAGCTGTACAACATGAAAACGCACCCTTCAGTCCAACTCATCCATTCCAACCAGATATCCTAAATTAATCCAATCCCATTTGCCAGCATTTGGCCCATATCTCTCTAAACCCTTCCTATTCATATACCCATCCAGATGCTTTTTAAATGTTGTAATTGTACCAGCCTCCACCACTTCCTCTGGCAGTTCATTCCATACACGCACCACCCTCTGTGTGAAAAAATTGCCCCTCAGGTCCTTTTTAAATCTTGCCCCTCTCACCTTAAACCTATGCCCGTCTAATTTTGGACTCCCCCAGCCTAGGGAAAAGACTTTGTCTATTTACCCTATCCATGGCCCTCATGATTTTATAAACTTCTACAAGGTCACCTCTCAGCTTCTGATGCTCCAGGGAAAATAGCCCCAGTCTATTCAGCCTCTCCCTATAGCTCAAACCCTCCAACCCTGGCAACAATTTCGTAAATATTTTCTGAACCCTTTCAAGTTTCACAACGTCCTTCCTATAGCAGGGAGATCGGAATTGCGCACAGTATTCCAATAGTGGCCTAACTAATGTCCTGTACAGCTGTAACATGACCTCCCATCTCCTATACTCAATGCACTGACCAATACAGGCAAGCGTACCAAACACCTCAATAAAAACCAAAAGAACTACAGATGCTATAAATCAGGAACAAAATCAGAAGTTGCTGGAAAAGCTCAGCAGGTCTGGCAGCATCTGTGAAGGAAAAAACAGAGTTAACGTTTCGGGTCCGGTGACCCTTCCTCAGAAGCAAACGACTTCTTCACTATCCTATCCACCTGCAACTCCACTTTCAAGGAACAACGAACCTGCAATGCAAGATCTGTTTGTTCAGCAACACTCCCCAGGACCTGAATATTAAATGTATAATTCCTGCCCTGATTTGCCTTTCCAAAATGAAGCACCTCACATTTATCTAAATTAACTTCCAGCTACCACTCCTCGTACCATAGGCCCATCTGATCAAGGCCCCGTTGTACTCTGAGGTAACTTTCTTCGCTGTCCACTACACCTCCAATTTGGTGACATCTGCAAACTTACTAACCATACCTCCTATGTTCACATCTAAATCATTTATATAAATGACAAAAAACAGTGGACCCAGCACCGATCCTTATGGCACATCACTGGTCACAGGTCTCCAGTCTGAAAAACAACCCTCCACCACCACCCTCTGTCTTCTACCTTCGAGCCAGTTCTGTATCCAAATGGCTAGTTCTCCCTGTATTCCATGAGATCTAACCTTGCTAACCAGTCTACCATGAGGAACCTTGTCGAACACCTTTTTGAAGTCCATATAGATCACGTTCACTGCTCTGCCCTCATCAATCCTCTTCGTTATTTCTTCAAAACACTCAATCAAGTTAGTGAGCCACAATTTTCCACGCACAAAGCCATGTTGACTTTCCCTAATCGGTCCTTGCCTTTCCAAATACATACAAGTCTTATCCCTCAGGATTCCCTCCAACAACTTGCCCACCACCGATGTCAGGCTCACTGGTCTATAGTTCCCTGGTTTTTCCTTACCACCTTTCTTAAATAGTGGCACCACATTAGCCAACCTCCAGTCTTCCGGCACCTTGCCTGCAGCTATCGATGATACAAATATCTCAGCAAGGGGCCCAGCGACAATTTCCCTGGCTTCGCACAGAGTTCTAGGGTACACCTGATCAGTGCCTGGGGATTTATCCACCTTCGTGCGTTTTAAGCTGTCCAGCACCTCCTCTTCTGTAATATGGACATTGTTCAAGGTGTCGCTATTTATTTCCCCACATTCTCTACCTTCTATATCCTTCTCCACAGGGAAAACTGACACAAAATACTCGTTTAGTATTTCCCCTGTCTCCTGAGGTTCCACACATAGGCAGCCTCGCCGATCTTTAAGGGGCCCTATTCTCTCCCGAGTTACTCTTTTGTCCTTAATGTATTTATAGAATCCCTTTGGATTTTCCTTAACCCTATTTGCCAAAACTATCTCATGTACCCTTTTTGCCCTCCTGATTTCCCCCTTAAGTATACTCCTACTGCTTTTATACTCTTCTAGGGATTCACTCGATTTCTACTGTCTATACCTGACATATGCTTCCTTCTTATTTTTGACCAAAACTCAATTTCTCTCATCATCCAGCATTCCCTACACCTACCAGCCTTGCCCTTCACCTTAACAGGACTCTCTGGACTCCCATTATTTCATTTCTGAAGGCTTCCCATTTCCAGTCAGCCCTTTACCTGCGAACATCCTCCTCCAATCAACTTTTGAAAGTTCTTGCCTAATACCATCAAAATTTGTGAAAAAACAGAAAGCATTTAAAGTGTCAGTTGTTCAGAGAGAGGAACACAGCTAAGAAAGAATGGTCATCACTTTCACCCATTAACTCAGTTTTTTCACTCCCCCAGACTGGGTTTGATCATATGTCACTCAATACTGATCTGCTCATTGTTTTCAGGCTGAGAAACGCAGTCTGTTCAGCGAGAGAAGCCAATCTTCACACCAGGAAAATTCTGATGATGAAGACGATGTTTACGATGGACAAATCCTCAAAAGGCCCGGTGCTTCAGTAGATGATTTCCTGAGAGGCTCGGAGCTGGGCAGACAGGTAGGAATTGAGCAACGCCTGCTACAGGTCCAGGTTCAAACTGCTCTCTCTATCAGTGAAAGTCTTCACAGTTAGACACTACACTTTATCTAACTAGGTTTCTGGTCTGAGGAAGTTCCAGAAATTACAAAAAAGTTTTGGTTCCAAATCTCATCAAGCAAATGAGAGTGTGTGAACACGTTCATTATGATTAACTTGCAAATAGGTCAGTGAGTTCAGCGGTGTAATAAAAACAGCAACAGTGATGAAAAGTCACATTAATAGTGCTCTGAGGTGGCTCTTATTCACCAACACTGAGTACCAACACAGTCACTCAGCTCCTGACCTCATTCCAGCCTTGGTTCAAACATGGGCAAAAGAGCTAAACTTCAGAGGTGAGGTGAGAGTGACAGCCCTTGTCATCAAGGCTGCATTCAAATGGGGGAGACAATGGCCTAGTGGTATTATTGCTGGACTGCTAATCCAGAGACCAAGACAACATTCTAGGTTCGAATCCCACCACAGCAGATGGTGGAATTTGAATTCAATAAATATCTGGAATTAAGAATCTAATGATGACTGTGAATCTATTGTCAATTGTCAGGAAAAACCCATCTGGTTCACTAATGTCCTTTAAAGAAGGAAACTGCCTTCCTTACCTGGTCTGGCCTACATGTGACTCCAGACCCACAGCAATGTGGTTGACTCTCAACTGCCCTCTGGGCAATTAGGGATGGGCGATAAATGCTGCCTGGCCAGTGATGCCCTCATCCTGTGAATTAAACAAAAAGTGTGGCATCAAGGAGCCGTGGCAAAACTGGAATCAGTGGGTATCAGGGGGCAAACTCTTTGCTGGTTGGAGTCATACCTGGCACATTGGAAGATGGTCGTGGTTGTTGGAGGTCAGGCATCCCAGCTGCAGGACATCTCTGCAGGAGTTCCTCAGGGTAGTGTCTTCGGCTCAACCATCTTCAGCTGCTTCATCAATGACCTCTATCATAAGGTCAGAAGTGGGGATGTGCACAGTGTTCTGACCATATGTCCTGCTTCCTCAAAATCCATGCACCATCTACAAGGCACAAGTCAGGAGTGTGATGGAATACTCCCCACTTGCCTGGATGGGTGTAGCCCAGCAACACTCAAGAAGCTCAACACTATCCAGGACAAAGCAGCCGCTTGATTGGTACTACATCCGCAAGCATCCACTCCCTCCACCACCGACGCTCCGTAACAGCAGTGTGTACTATCTACAAGATGCGCTGCAGAAATTCACCAAAGATCCTCAGACAGCACCTTCCAAACCCACGACCACTTCCATCTAGAAGGACAAGGACAGTAGATACATGGGAACACCACCTCCTGCAAGTTTCCTTCCAAGCCACTCACCATCCTGACTTGGAAATATATCGCCGTTCCTTCAGTGTCACTGGGTCAAAATCCTGGAATTCTCTCCCTAAGGGTATTGTGGATCATCCTAGAGCATATGAACTGCAGCGGTTCAAGAAGGCAGCTCACCCCACCTTCTCAAGGAGCAACTAGGGACAGACAATAAATGCTGGGCCCAGCGATAACCCACATCCTGTGAGTGAATAAAATGAATTTTGGATTACAAATCTCTGGAACCTGCTGATTGGTTTTAAACCCTGATAACCCAAGGAAGAGCACTAGCTGAACAGAGAAATGTTGGATTGGAAAGAGAAAGGAAATAAAAGACTATGCTTTGATGCCTGATATAAACAGGACACTGAGGGCCTGCTGCAGGCACATTAATAGTCAGAGGTTTGTTTGAGGATGATTAGGGACCAAAACAGACATTTATTGGTGGAGGCAGACAACATGACTGAGGTCCCCTTGGTGCATTTTACCAAGGATGATTCTCAGTGACAGTAAACAGGGAGGTTGCCAGGAGATTGGCTGAGATGAAAAATAGGTAATGGGGAGGGACTTCAGGAATGAACCCCCAGGAATGGATGGGATGTAGCCCAGGTCAAGGGAAACAGCGGTGGGAATTGTTGAGGCCTTGGCCAGGAGCTTCCACAACTCCTCAGGCCCAGGGCTCATGCAGAGAGCTGGAGAAATACAAATGTTACATGTTGTTCAGGAAAGGGGGAAAGGGACTGGGAGTTATAGGCCAGTCACTTTAACATGAGGCAGTGAGGAAGCTTTCAGAAACAATAATGAGAAGAAAGCGACCAGCCATAAGAGGAGACCAGCCTGGTAACAGAGAGATGGCATAGGGTTCGTAGAATCATTGAATCCCTACTGTTTGGAAGCAGGCCCTTCGGCCCATCGAGTGCACGCCAACCCTCCAAAGAGCATCTATGTTGTTAAGAATAAATAGTGTTTGATTAAGTGACATCAAGTTGAAGTCTGACAAACATACAAATGAAGATAGGAATTGGGAGCAGTCACCCTTCAGACCTGCTCCACCTTCAGTAAGATCTCGGCTGATCTGTTTATGTACCGAATCACAGACTCCCTTCTCCCCCAATTAACACTCGATTTCCAACCTCCCCTGGTCAACAAGAACCCACCTGCCTGCATGTTAAAAATACTCACTGACCCCACCTCCACCACTTTCAGAGCCAGAGAATTCCAAAGTTCCACAACACTCAAAGAGAAAAGAATTCCCCTCATCTCTCTCTTTAAAGGGTGATCCCTAAATTTACCTACAAGAGGAAACATCTTTTCCATCTCCACTTCATTCAGGATCTTATTCACTTCAATACTGTCACCCCTTTACTCTTCTAAACTCCAGGCTGAGCAAGCCCAGTCTGTCCAAACTGTCCTCATAAAACAACCCACTCTACTCGTTATATCCTGTCAATCAGACAAAGACCCATTTCTGCAGACTCTCTGTTTTCTGCTAGCCAGCCAATCCTCTCTCCAAATTAATATGTTACCCCCACACTGTGATCTCCTACTTTTCACAATAATCTTTGATGTGGCACCTTGTCAAATACCTTCTGGAAATCCAAGCACAGTACATCAATGGGCTCCCCTTTATCCACAGCACAGAATCCTTCTTCAAATAATTCCAATAAATTGGTTAAACAAGATTTCCCTTTCACAAAACCAAGCTGAATCCTCCTGATTGTCTTGAATTTTTCTAAATGTCCAGGTGTGACCTCTTTAATGTCTGATTGTGACCCCTTCCCCAGGCCCGATATCACCTAAACTGAGCGACAGTTTACTGCCTCTCTCCCCTCTTCGATAGAGGGTTACATTTGCTACTTGCCAATCCAACAGAATATTTCCAGTGTGGAGTGAAATTTGGGAAATGAACAAAAAGCCATCTGTGACCTCACTGACCCCTTCCTTTAAGACCCAAGGATGTAGTCAGTCAGAAACCAATGGCTTATTAACCCTCATCTCTCCACTGGGAAAGTTTACAAGTCCATTATTCAGGAAGTAGTAACAGGCTGTTTATAAAATCATCATGCAATCGGGCAGAGTTCACAGGGCTTTGTGAAAGGGATAAGATTGTGATAAATATGTTAAGCAGTTTGTAAAAGCTGAGGGACAGAAGCCCCATTGGCACCAGATTAGCCACCCCCAGCAGGTCAGAGGTCAGGGTGACAGCCTTCCTCTGGGTCTTTCAGCTGTTCCACCAACATTCCTTCTCGGGGAGGCCAGGGTGAACAATCTTCCCCCATCCCTGCTGTAGCCCACACGGATTTTCCTCCTGATCCTATCGTTTCAGCATTGGGATTTTGAAGTGTTTAAAGTCTTTGTCCTTATTTAAGGATGTGTTGAACTCACGGTGGGATCATTCTTATATTCAACCGCCTGATGTAATTGGCTGGAGCTCTACCTGGATACATCCTCACTCTTCCTTCATGCCACCCAATCACCATGGAGATGAGGCAGGGTTTGTAAAAGAAGCAAAGTCAGTTTCAAACAGGAACTAAAGCTTGCTTTTGATTGGTGGCTGTGGTCTGGATATCCCTGCAGTATTAGTATGTGATAAAGCAGGCCATTGGGACACAGTGTCCATTCACTCCCACATTGTAACACAGACTCTGCAAAGACCATTCACTGGGTAATCTGCTCCAGGGCAAGTTTACCTTTTGCATTTTCTTTGTGTCAACAGCAACATTTTGGCCATCAAGACGATTACCAGACAGAGAGCAGCCGGGGTTCAGATTTATCGGATATCCTGGAGGAAGACGAAGAGGAGCTTTATTCCGAAATGCAGCATGAGGAAGGGGGTAGGAGGAGGCACAGTGCAACTTCACATAATGCACTGAAGGTAAGACACATTCTATATGCAGAGACACACTGCACTGCACTGCACAGCACTGCCAGAAACACAGGAGTGAAACAACTCAGGCTGGTTCTGAGTTAATACTCTCTCTGTCCTCCTTCCTTAAATATTGCCATGTCCTCAGTTACTGAATCTTTGGTGTTTTGTTTTCTGAGTTTCAGGAAACACGTTGTGGAGTCATAAAGTTGAACCTGCCTCACTATTCTCCTTCACCATCTCATGGTACCAGCTCCCTCCATGAGGCGTGGTTCTGCTGTTGGTGTTTTACCAGGATGCTTGACCCTCCCAGGGTTGCGAACTAGATAGGAGTTTACAGTTGACTTGGAGAGTGCTGGCTCAGTAAGGAATGTGGATGGGCGTATTATATTGATCAGTTCAGAGAGTGGACACTTGGAGTCCATCTTGGCTGAGATTAAGCTGCGCCAAATGACAGGGCTAATCCCCGGATGTGATCCAAGATCCCATTAGAACCATCACCAAAAAGGAATGATGAGGTCAAAGACACATTCCAAAGCTTAACAGAGTGATTATCTTAATAATGAGGGGTCTGGAATATAAAGTGGTGTTGTTTTGTTGCAGTTATACCAGGAGGTAGACACACTAGCCAAACAACATCACCAAATTTGTAATCCAGAGACTAATGTTCTGCAGACATAGGTTCAAATCTCACCACGGCAACTGGTGGGATTTTAATTCAATTAATTAACCTGGAGTTGAAAATTGTCCTCAGTGATGGTGACTACAAAATGATCATCCATTGTCGGAAAAACCCACCTGGGTCACAGTTGTCCTTTTGTGAGGGAAATCTGCCATCCTTACCTGGTCTGACCTACATGTGATCTCAACCACCTTCAGAAATGGCTGAACAATCGTTCCGTTTGAGGGCAATTAGGGATGGTCAACCAGCACTGGCATAGCCAGCGATACCCACATCCCATTAAAACAAACTCTGATGTAGACTACGGGCAAGATTTCCACCAGGGTCATATGGGGGTCATGCTGTTGTGGAGCCCAGTGGCCATTAAACACAAATTGACCAATGTGTGGTTTCGGGGCATTGCGCTGGAACTGCTGCTATCCAGTGAAGATGTGGACGGGATCGTGGTGCTGTCAGCCAGTGGGAGGCTGACCATGCTAGAATACACAGGGAGGGAGTCCTGAAATACAGGAGACCTGTCTCCACTTTCACTATCTTTAATGGGGTGGAGGCTGGTACAATTACAACATTTAAAACACATCTGGATGGGTATGTGAATAAGAAGGGTTTAGAGGGATATGGACCAATGCTGGAAAAAGGGACTACATTTATGTAGGATATCTGGTCAGCATGGATGAGTTGGACCAGAGAGTCTGTTTCCATGCTGTACAGCTCTATGACTCTAACTGAAAGGTATCTGAGCAGTTGGGGAAGGCGGGTGTGTGTGTGTGTGTGTGTGTGTGTGTGTGGGCTAGAGGGCCCTTCACTGACCTGTGGTTACTGGTTAAAGCTGTGAGGGGAGTGGGGAATGCTTTCTAAGAGGCCACGTGGAGGACTGGCTCCTGCTGCTGGGAGGTGCCGAGTCTGTTCCTGATCCCAGTGTAGGCCAACTGGAAAAGTCCCAAGAAACTTGTTCCCTGAAAGCTGCCACCCAGGTGGATACAGTTGTTAAGAAGGCGTATGGTGTGTTAGCTTTCATTAATTGAGGGATTGAGTTCAAGAGCCGTGAAGTTATGCTCCAGCTATACAAGAGCCTGGTTCAGCCACATCTGGAGTATTGTGTCCAGTTCTGGTTGCCTCATTACAGGAAAGATGTGGAAGCATTGGAAAAAGTGCAGAGGAGATTTACCAGGATGTTGCCTGGAATGGAGGGAAGGTCTTACGAGACAAGGTTGAGAGAGCTAGGGCTTTTCTCTTTAGAACAACGAAGGATGAGAGGTGACTTGATAGAGGTGTACAAAATGATCAGAGGTATAGATAGAGTGGACAGCCAGAGACTTTTTCCTAGGATGGAGGTAACTATTACGAGGGGGCATAGTTTTAAAGTGAGTGGAGATAGATGTAGGGGAGACGTCAGAGGTAGGTTCTTTACTCAGAGAGTGGTAGGGGTGTGGAATGCATTGCCGGAAAGGGTAGTGGACTCAGCCTCATTAGGGGCATTTAAGCAATTATTAGATAGGCATATGGATGATAGTATAAGATGGGGGTGGAGGTTAGATAAACCTTAGGTTTAGGGTAAAGGTTCGGCACAACGCCGTGGGCCGAAGGGCTTGTACTGTGCTGTACTGTTCTATGTTCTATGTTGTAACTCCTGACCCAAGGGCTGCCCATCACATCAGCCTCAGCGAAAATGGGCCAAGACTGGGAACGTGCCAGGAATCCTCTGTGCCCATCCGTATGATGCCCATAGTGGCATGTAGTGTTCCACATCTGAAGCAGTCTGTACAGACCTGGGCACCTCTCGTTGAGAGGGAGGTAGTGTTTGTGAGATGAGTGTACATCCAGCTGAACCTTAGCAGGAAGTAGACTATCTAGGAAGGTTGGACAAAATGGATTATATTCTCTGGAATGGTTAATAGTTAAAGGGTGATTTAATTGAGATATATTTTGGGATTTTGAGTGGAATTGAAAGAACAGAGGAGAAATATTTTTCTGTTAGTGAATGAATCCAGGCCAAAGGGACAGGATGTTCAAATCAGGGCCATTCAGGGAGAAATTCAGAAACACCTCATCAGACAGAGGATGGCTGCAATATGGAGCTGTCCCCCATTAAAAGCTCGAACTCTATTCATCATTTTAACTCAGTAGAATTTTGCTAGACAAGGGTATAAATGTGGGAGGGTTTGTGTGGTAAAGGGGTAATGACCCTACCTCTCAGCCAGAAGTCCCTGGTTCAAATCCCACCTGCTCCAGAGGTTGATTAGGGAATATCTCAAAAATGATGTGGAGCTGCCAGAAGTGTCCCATTCAGAAACAGATCTGCCATGATTGCACGCAGGATCCCGAGCTTCAGTGACATTCTGTTGGAGATGTGATACCCTGTAACAGACTAGCCAGCCAAGGGCAGTGAGAGGAGCAAATAAATTTGATTCTGTTTGAGTGCAAGTTGGTGGATTTGAACAGGAGCAATCAGGAGTCTATCGTAGAATCCCTACAATGCAGGAAGAGGCCCTTCAGCCCATTTTCTGCACCAACCCTCCAAAGAGCTTCCCACTGCACCCCACCCCCCCTTACCCTATCCCTATAACCTTGCATATCCCACGGCCAATCCACCCTAACCTGCACATCTTTGGACTGTGGGAGGAAACCGGAGCACCCAGAGGAAACCCACGCAGACGCGGGGAGAATGTGCAAACTCCACACAGTGACCCGAGGTTGGGATTGAACCTGGATTTTATGTACTGCCTGGATAAGAAGTATTTAAATGTGGGTAAAAACAGGAGAACATGGGGTCCAGATCCATAAATCAGGAAACATTATGATGCAGGTTAATAAAACCAAGAGAAACAGACCAAGCAGTGGTGTATCTGTCTACAGGCTGTAACACTAGCAGTTTTGGAACTTTGTGATCAGATCTAGTCCCAGTTATAGACAGTACACTGGAGAAAGATTTCCCAACATAAAACTAAGGGGCCCCACTACATCAGGAAAAACGAAACAGACTGGAAATGGAGAAGAAAAGGCACAGTAGTAATCATTGATGGAGGTGATTGGAAAGATGAAAGAGTTTGATAAGCTGTCAGCTGTAGAGACACTATTTCCACTTTCAGAGGAGGCCCAAACCAGGGTCATCAACATAAAATATTCCTAAATAAATCCAATGGGCAATTCAGAAGGTCATCTTCCATGGGTGGGGTAGGGTGCGAATGGGGGACTCGCTCCCACAGGGAGTTGGGGGATTGGGGGGACTCGCTCCCACAGGGAGTGGGGGGATTGGGGTATCGCTC
>NC_063355.1:46212228-46223274 GCF_021869965.1 Rhincodon typus | reverse complement strand
GAGTGGGGGGATTGGGATATCGCTCCCACAGGGAGTGGGGGGATTGGGGTATCACTCCCACAGGGAGTGGCGGAATTGGGGTATTGGTCCCACAGGGAGTGGAGGGATTGGGGGACTCACTCCCACAGGGAGTGGGGAGTGTGGGGCTCACTCCCACAGAGAGTGGGGGGATTGGGGGTCTCGCTCCCACAGGGAGTGGGGGGATTGGGGGACTCACTCCCACAGGGAGTGGGGAGTGTGGGGCTCACTCCCACAGAGAGTTGGGGGATTGGGATATCACTCCCACAGGGAGTGGGGGGATTGGGGTATCACTCCCACAGAGAGTGGCGGGATTGGGGTATCACTCCCACAGGGAGTGGGGGGATTGGGGGACTCACTCCCACAGGGAGGGGGGGGGAATAGGAAACTCGCTTCCCACAGCAGTCAGTTGGGGGGGGTGTGCATCGAATGGATCGTTGAATGGAAAGCTGTTTGAACACGAGGTAGAAAGAAACAAGAGACTGGGGGGGCAGCATGAAATGAAATAAACTGGACGGAGACTCAGGTGAAGCATCAGCACTAGCAGGGAGCAGCGGGCTGAATGGTCTGTTACTGTGCACTAAATCCTGTGACATTTTACTGAGAGCTGCTCAAGAATGCTCTAAGCAGAGATCATTCAATTCCTGAGATATCCGAGCCTCCAGCAAAAGTGTGATGTGAAGGGACCCCCAGGCCAGGGACAGTGTATCTCAGAGGCTTGCACAGGAAGGATCTGGGAGATAGGGAGGGGAGATGCAGGGGCTGTGGTTCGGGGTGAGTGTGGGCTCGGTCTCTGTACACCTCATGGGGATTGTACGATTGCAGTTAGAGTTCCCAAGATCGGCCATTGTTCCTTATCTCCATTCAGTCAACCACTTGTCATGGCACGTGCCTCAGAGATGAACCTGCAGGGGGCGGTGTTCCTATGTATCTGCTGCCCTTGTCCTTCTAGATGGAAGTGATCGTGGGTTTGGAAGATGCTGACTGAGGATCTTTGGTGAATTTCTGCAGTGCATCTTGTAGATGGTACACACTGCTGTTACTGAGCGTCGGTGGTGGGGGGAGTGGATGTTTGTGGATGTGGTGCCAATCAAGCGGGGGCTGCTTTGTCCTGGATGGACAAGCTTCTTGAGTGTTGTTGGGGCTGCACCCATCCAGGCGAGTGGGGAGTATTCCAGTACACTCCTGACTTGTGCCTTGTAGATGGTGGGACAGGATTTGGGGAGTCAGGAGGTGAATTACTCACTGCAGTATTCCCAGCCTCTGACCTGCTCTTGTAGTCACTGTACTTATATGATGAGTCAAATTGAGTTTCTGGTCAATGGTAACCCCCAGATGTTGATAGTGGGGGATGCAGTGATGGTAACACCATTGATTTTCAAGGGGCAGTGGTTAGATTGTCTCTTATTGGAGATGATCATTGCCTGGTATTTGTGTGGCGTGAATGTTACTAGACACTTCTCAGCCTAAGCCGATATTTTGTGCAGATCCTGTTGTATTTGAACATGGACTGCTTCAGTATCTGAGGAGTCACAAATGGTGCTGAACAGCATTTTTTCCCGAAACCCATTGATTGCAGTGTTGCTAGGGCTCCCTGATGCCACACTCGGTCAATGCGGCCTTGATATCAAGGGCTGGCATCTTCACGTTTCCTCTTGAATTCGATTTTTTTTATCCATGTTTGAACCAAGGCTATAATGAGTTCTGGACCTGAATGACCCTGTTTGATCCCAAACTCAGTGTCAATAAGTTGATCCATTTGACAGCACTGGTGATGACACCTTCCATCATTTTAGTGATGATCGAGAGGAGACTGATGGGGCGCTAATTGGCCGGGTTGGATTTGTCCTGGTTTTTGTGTGCAGGACATACTTGAGCAATTTTCCACATTGTTGGGTAGATGCCAGTTTTGGGGCTGTACTGAAACAGCTTGGCTAGGGGAGCAGCAAGTTCATTACTATGCCGGAATGTAGTCAGGGCCCATAGCCTTTTGCAGTATCCAGCGTCTCCAACCGTTTCTTGATATCATGTGGAGTGAATTGAATTGGCTGAAGACAGGTATCTGTAATGCTAGGGCCCACTGGAGGAGATTATTAATCAAACCAACTGCTGTCTAAGCTGCTTCCAATTTGAAAGCTCTTCACTGTTGACTTATCCGAGTATTTCCAGCTGGATGCTGGAGTTAGGTACTGATGTGTTTGGAATTTAACGATGCAGTGCGATATTGAAGTCGGACCATGTTGCTGTGTAGTTAGACAAAGGTTATTGTGAGCAATTGTGCCCACTGTTTCAATGTGACAATCACAGTCTCCAGAAATCTGCAATGTTTTTGATTTGATACTGACTGATAACATTAATTTCCTTGTTGTTCTCCTTGCCTTGTGTTATTGCAGTACCTGCCCAGAGAAACTGACAGCTCAGGACAACGCCATTCAGCCTTGTGCTACTGTCCCACTCTCCCTGTTCATTCTCCATAACCCTGCAACTTCAACAGTACAGGATACATTTGCCAAAATTTCGAGTTATTTATCCTGGTGAGGGATTTTGTCCAATGGGAATGAATAGTAGTAATCTGTCTGCTTGGATCTCTGTATCCAGTGCCCAGTGCACATCCCTGGGGGAAACACTCAGTTAATCACAGTGCTTCTTGCTCTATTGTTTCCCTTTTGCAGTCACATCCAGATTGCTCCTTTTGTTGTGGCCATGGGTGACCCTAACACCATCCACTATAATTCATTAAACAGGTCACTGCAGGGCATTGCTAATGTGGGAGATTCAACATCTTGTTGCTGGCCTTTTTCGAATGTTTTTGCTCTAACCCAGGGCCTGTGAGCATGTGAATGTTGCTAAATGTCCTGAAGTCAGGGAGTAACTGAGCAGGTAGCTTGCTTTCCATTCTGGTTCAGGGGCACAGCTCAGTTCTATGTGTTGCAATTTTGCTTGCGTTATGCTATTGTTATCTTAGTTTGCCTGCCTGATTGAATAAGTCATGGAGCAGCGAAGCCCCTTGTATTTTTTATTAAGCTTCAGGCTCTCTGTTTAATAGTTGGAGTTATTTCTGTACCATGATTGTATTTTTACAGAACCCCATTAAGAGCATGTGATCACCCACATGGGATGGACTGCATGCTTCCTGTTTCCCACTGGCTCTAGAAACTAATTCTGTCTTTATTTTCTTTTCCCCATTTGATTGTTTGACCACATTTTCTATTGTCTTGTTTAACGAACTGCTTTGTAGATCTCCAATCAGAATAAAAGAGTTGGAGAAGTTCAGAAGGAGAGCCTTGACATTTCATCACAGAAACTTCATTATAAAAAACTTTTCAGTATTCCCGAGCTAGCCGAGGAAAGTGGAGAAAATGCAGAGACACAGCCTCCCAAACCTGTAGAAGGCAAACCCAACTCGGCTGCTAGACAGAAGATAGAAGTGCAATCAAAGATGGAGAAAGGATTGCAGAGTTATAGACCGGGCAAGCCCTGCGTGCAAGACTACAGACAGCCCTTAACGTCAAAGAGACCTTCTGAGGAGCAGAGCTCATCTCCAAAGGCTACGCCCAATGTGGATGATTACTTGTGGGAAGATAGGGTTAGCAGACTAAGTAGAGAGGCCACAAGGAGCGCAGTCAGTGCATTAGACTGTGCAAGTGGGGAAGAGGTTGCACAATCCTTGAGTAACACGACTAACAGACAGAGCTGTGTAACCCTGAGGCTTACGACAACAGGACAGGACGATGATTCGGGATCTGCTGGCTGCCTGGACAGATGTGCCCCCGTGCAGACAAGGGCCCGCAAAAGACCCTTACAGAGGCAAGTTAGCATTGAAGAGGACTTCTTCAGTGCAGAAGCTTCAGGCGGCAGGTCCCTGTCAGTTTCAGATGTTGCGAGTAGGGATACACGAAAGTACAGAGCTGAGAAGAATGTGACAGAGAACAATAATGGAAGGGACATGGTCTGCACAGAAGAGAAGCAGGTTGCCTGGACGACTAAATTAAAAACAAGTAACTCTAGTGTGCCAGATGCAGTTACAGTATGTGTCCAAAGGGACAAGGAAAGATTACTGGTGTGTGGAATTAGCATCACTCCTGCCATCTGCTTGCCAATCAATCTTGTTAATTATTCTCCTTTTTCTTTTCTCTGCTTATTTATTTTCTTTTCTTGGTATGCTTTATGAATTATTTCTCCTATGCTTGGCTTGGTCTGCACTAAATGCCCACAATCATCGTTGTTGATATCTTCATTGCTTGCAAAGAGCCCAATTCCTCACAGGGTCTGTTTGTACCCATTGGCTGTCACTCTTAATTTGACCAATTAATTTGACTAGTTGCTTTTCTGTAGACTAGAATTTACCCCAGTCAATCTGTTTTTGTTTTAGTTTCTTTGCAGTAGAATGAAAAGGGGATACGTTCCTGGTGTCTCAATTTACCTCCCTGTGTCTGGATTTCTCTCTCCAGATTTTAGGCAATCCAGCGGGATCCGGGCGCAAGTTGGACAGAATGGATCATCTGGGCCGACGGGCATCTCATGGTAGTGCCCAGAGAGGAAGGCCCATGACTGTGCCATCAATTGGTGAGTTAACCCCCCAAATCACAGGGTCCATCAGGTCATTAACCCCCCGAATCACAAGGTACATCAGGTCATTCAGAGATAGTAAGAAATGTAGATGTTGGAGTCAGAGATAACACAGTGTGGAGCTGGATGAACACAACAGGCCAGACAGCGTCAGAAGAGCAGGAAAGTTGATGTTTCGAGTTGAGACCCTTCTTCAGAAATGACCCGAAACGTCAACTTTCCTGCTCCTCTGATGCTGCCTGGCCTACTGTGCTCCTCCGGCCCCACACTGTACATCAGCACATGTTTTTATTCATTTGAGGGAAATGGTGTTGCTAACTTGTCAGCATTTATTGCCTGTCCATAGTTGCCCCTTGAGAAAGTGGTGGTGAGCTGCCTTCTTGAACCGCTGCACTCCATGTGCTGGGGGTTGACCCACAATGCCCTTGGGGGGAATTCCAGGATTTTGACCCAGCGACAGTGAAGGATCGGTGATATATTTCCAAGTCAGGATGGGAAGTGATTTGGAGAGGAACTTGCAGGGGGTGGTGTTCCCATGTATCTGCTGCCCTTGTCCTTCTAGATGGACGTGGTCGTGGGTTTGGAAGATGCTGTCTGAGGATCTTTGGTGAATTTCTGCAGCAGATCTTGTAGATAGTACACACTGCTGTTACTGAGCGTCGGTGGTAGAGGGAGTGGATGTTTGTGGATGTGGTGCCAATCAAGCGGGGGCTGCTTTGTCCTGGATGGTGTCAAGCTTCTTGAGTGTTGTTGGGACTGCACTCATCCAGGCAAGTGGGGAGTATTCCATCACACTCCTGACTTGTGCCTGGGAGATGGTGGACAGGCTTTGGGGAGTCAGGAGGTGAGTTACTTGCCGCAGTATTCCCAGCTTCTGCCTGCTCTTGTAGCCCCTGTGTTTATGTGGTGAGTCCAGTTGAGTTTCTGGTCAATGATAACCCCCAGGATGTTGATAGTGGGGGATTCAGTGATGGTAACACCATTGAATGTCAAGGGGCGGTGGTTGGATTGTCACTTCTGGTGATGGTCACAGCCTGGCATTTGTGTGACATGAATGTCACGTGCCACTCGTCAGCCCAAACCTGGATATTGTCCAGATCTTGTTGCATGTGAACACGGACTGCTTCAGTATCTGAGGAGTCACGAATGGTGCTGAACTTTGCAATCATCGGCGAACATCCCCACTTCTGACCTTAAGATGGAGGGAAGGTCATTGATGAAGCAGCTGAAGATGGTTGGGCTGAGGGTACCACCCTGAGGAACTCCTGCAGAGATGTCCTGGAGCTGAGATGACTGACCTTCAATAACAACGACCATCTTCCTATGTGTCAGGTAGGACTCCAACCACCGGAGAGTTTACCCCTGATACCCATTCATTCCAGCTTCTCTGGGTTCCTTGATGCCACACTCGGTCAAATGCATCCTTGATGCAAAGGGCTGTCACTCTCACCTCACCTGTGCAATTCAGCTCTTTTATCCATATTTGACCCAAGGCTGTAATGAGGTCTGGAGCTGAGTGGCCCTGGCGGAACCCAAACTGGGCGTCACTGAGCAGGTTATTGCTGAGCAAGTGCTGCTTGATAGCGCTGTTACTGACACCTTCCATCATTTTACTGATGGTCGAGAGGAGACTGATGGGCCGGTAATTGGCCGGGTTGGATTTGTCCTACTTTTTACATACAGGACATACTTGGGCAATTTTCCACATTGTTGGGTAGATGCCAGTGTTGTAACTGTACTGGAACAGCTTGGCTCGGGGAGCGTCAAGTTCTGGAGCGCAAGTCTTCGGTACTATTGCTGGAATGTTGTCAGGGCCCGTAGCCTATGCAGTATCCAGTGTCTCCAACTGTTTCTTGATATCACGTGGAGTGAATCGAATTGGCTGAAGACTGGTATCTGTAATGCTGGGGACCACTGGAGGAGGCTGAGATGGATCATCCTTTGGGCACTTCTGGCTGAAGATTGCTGCGAATGCTTCAGCCTTATCTTTTGCACTGATGTGCTGGGCTCTTCCATCATTGAGGATGGGGATATTTGTGGAGCCTCCTCCTCCAGTGAGTTGTTTAATTGTCCATCACCATTCACAACTAGATGTGGCAGGACTGCAGAGCTTAGATCTGATCCGTTGGTTGTGGGATCACTTAGCTCTATCTATCACTTGCTGCTTTCACTGTTTGGTGTGCAACTAGTCCTGTTTGTTGGCTTCATCTTCAGGTATGCCTGGTGTTGCTCCTGGCATGCCTTCCTGCACTCTCCATTGAACCAGGGTTGATCCCCTGCCTTGATGGTAATGGTTGAGTGGGGGATATGCCGGGCCATGAGGTTACAGATTGTGCTGGAGTACAATTCTGCTGCTGTTGATGGCCCACAGCGCCTCATGAATGCCCAGTCTTGTTGCTAGATCTGTGCGAAGTCTGTCCCATTTAGCACGGTGATAGTGCCACACAACACGATGGAGGTTATTCCCAATGTGAAGGGGGGACTTTGTCTCCTCAAGGACTGTGCGATGGTCACTCTTATCGATACTGTCATGGACAGATACATCTGCAGCTGGCAGATTGGTAAGGATGAGGTTAAGTATGTTTTTCCCTCCTGTTGGTTCCCTCACCACCTGCTGCAGACCCAGTCTAGCAGCTATGTCCTTTAGGACCTGACCAGCTCAATCAGTAATACTGCTGCCGAGCCACTCTTGGTGGTGGGCATTGAAATCCCCCACCCAGAGTACACTCTGTGCCCTTGCTATCTTCAGTGCTTCCTCTAAGTGTTGTTCAACATTGAGGAGAGACTGATTCATCAGCTGAGGGAGGACGGTATGTGGTAATCAGCAGGAGGTTTCCTTGCCCATGTTTAACCTGATGCCATGGGACTTCATGGGGTCCAGAGTCAATGTTGAGGACTCCCAGAGCAACTGTATACCACTATATACCTGACTGTATCCCACTGTGCCACTCCCTCTGCTGGGTCTGTCCTGCTGGTGGGACAGGACATATCTAGGCATGGTGATGGTGGTGTCTGGGATGTAGTCTATAAATCTCCTAAATAACAATGCTCATTTAACAACCCAGTACAGGCATGTGAGGCTGACTGGTCTCTTTCTGTGCTGTGACATCTCAGTGATTCTATGAATCATGATGCTAAGAAATGGGAGGGAAGATTTCTCTTACTAAAAGTCCGAAGTCTCTTCCATAAACAGCGATTGTTAATTTATAAAACTGAGATTAATCTGACTTCATGTTGAAGCTTGAAAATAGCTGTAGCCCCAGAGAGAGAGCAATGTGACATGGTGGGCCAGTGTTTAAACTGCAGATAACAAGGTGCAGGGCTGGATGAACACAGCAGGCCAAGCAGCATCATAGGGGCAGAGAGGCTGACGTTTCGGGCCTAGACCCTTCATCAGAAAAGGGGGAGGGGAAGGGGGTTTTGAAATAAATAGGGAGAGAGTGGGAGGCGGATAGAAGAGGGATAGAGGAGAGGATAGGTGGAGAGTTCATTAGTGAGGCCACACCCACATCACAAAAACACCTCCTCCCATACAGTATAAATGTTCTTTACCCTTCACTTGGTATTTCTTGTGAATTGTCCAATGCCTTCTTTTACATTTTAGCAGTTTACAATGTTGTCCGCTCTAGGTCTTATTAAATATAGCAGCAGCCTGAGATTTAACATTTACGTTTGAAGCAATTCTGCATCCTAAGCATTGTTATCTCCATGATGTCCAATCTTGTCCTGTATTTTTCCCTTCTCTGATATTAAATCCTTTCAGCAATATTGTTTCTCCTGTCATGTCCACTTAAAGAGTTCATTTATTCTTCTTCCTTTGAATCTTTTCTGATAAATAACAGTGCTATATCTGTGTGCTGCTTACTGGGGATCGTTTTCTGGTTTCTGCCTTCTGCATGTAAAATGGATGTTGTTCTGCTTTCTCCAGCCAAGATAATGGCTTCCTGTCTTTTCATGGTCAAAACTTTTCACATCCCCACCTTTCACAGCCCAAAGGACCAGCATGTCCCATTCCATAATTCTCCAAAAATGTTTTATAGATGCAGGCTAAATAAACCTTTTTGACTTGGAGACAGTGAGGCCTGTAGATGCTGGAAGCTAGAGTCAGTAAATGTGGAGCTGGAAAAGCACAGCCAGTCAGACAGCATCCGGGGAGCAGGAAAGTCAACATTTCGGGCCAAAACTCTTTGTCAGGACTGGGGAGGGGGGAATCCCCAGAAATAAATAGAGGGAGGGGGCGTGGGTAGGTGCGATGGAGATAGGTGAATGTAGGTAGGGGGTTATTGTGGTTGGTCAGTGGGAAGGGGGGAGTGAATGTCTGAGTCGGAAGATGGAAAGGTTGGGGGTGGAGAGATTTTGAAGCTTGTGAAGTCAATATTGAGGCCATTGGGCTGTAAGCTCCCAAGGTGAAATATCAGGTGTAGTTCCTCCAATTTACATTTGGCCTCACTGTGACAGTGGAGGAGGCCAAGGATGGACATGTCACCAGGGGAGTGGGAGGGAGAATGTTTACATTATTAATCTGCGGCTTTCTGACTACCTTTTTCAGTTAAAAACTATCTGCTTTATCTTTTAAATAATCTGTTTGTTGCAGCAGTGATGTCTGTGAGATTCCCCACTGCTACAGCCTTAGTATTTTAGTTAAATCTATGACCCTTCCTTCCACTGCTGTAGACAGGTCTCATGGTGTGAACTCAGTGTGTAACACTCATTACACTTATTGTGAATGGTTAGTACTCATTTCTTAACTTCTGTCTCTCCCAGCCTGGTACTTTATGCTATTAATTTGAAGTTTCTCCGCTTACTTACAAGGATTTTTAATTTTACTCATGGAACTCTGAAACAGGCCCTCCCCAGCTGATCTTTGAATCAGGATGCCTCTATAAATCCCATACTCTGAGACTAACAATGTGACTGGTTTCCTAAGCTCTTACTGGCACATACTATCTTTCCTATTCCTCTTACCAGGATTTGAAGTGAATGCTTTAGGCTGGAGTGCTGTTTCTGTGTTGACGTTTTTTCTTCCAGACGTTTTGAACAAACATTTGCAGCTGCTGAATGATTGAGTATTCTGAAAAAAGGAAAGTATATAAAATGGGGAAGCACTCTTGTCTTCTGAAAGCCATTCTTCCTTCTGTTGTTACCTTGTGGCATTTCAGTAACGATGCCCACTACTGGGCAGAAACGTTCACCAACACCTAATGGTTGGGTTTGAGTTCTGCCACAACCCTCCTTTCTGCTCTTTGAAGTAAACAATGACAGTTTAGTCAGGCCTAGTGGTATTATCACTAAACTGTTAATCTGAGACCCAGGTGATGTTCAGGGGATTTGGGTTCGAATCCCACCATGACAGATGGTGGAATTTGAAGTCAATAAAAATGTAGAATTAAGAATTGGGTGATGACCATGAATCATTGTTAGAAGAACCAGTTGCTTCGCCAATGTCCTTTAGTAAAGGAAATTGCTGTCCTTACCTGGTCTGGCCTACATGTGACTCCAAACCCATAGCAGTATGGTTGACTCTCAACTGTTCTCTGGGCTTTTGGTGATAGATAATGAATGTTGGCCTAGTCAGACACCCATATCCTGCAAATGAATAAATTTAAAAGAAACTCCTGGTGGGGAATCTTTCTGTACTGGGTCTAAGGTTTGTTCAGTTAACAGTGAGAGAGGATGAGCCATTCATGAGTCTTAACAAGAAGAAGCACTGTCTTAACAAGACATAATTTACTGAATGATAGCAATATTACAAGTGACATTATTCATTAGAAAAAAACTATATCTGTTGGGAGCCAGGGATAACATCTGTCTCCATCTGGATTTCAACCTTGATTCCCTTGAAATCACACAACATCAGGTTAATTTGATATCACGACAGAAAGGTTTACGCTGAAAAAAGGCTGGAGCTTCTCAAGAGTAAGACAATACAGAACTCTTGTTAAAAATTCAAAGCAGTTTGGTGGGACCTGGTTGAAATTATTGAACCTTTACAGGGAAATGTGTAATGTCTTGGTAAAGATGATCATGGCACCAATTCAGTGAAAGGGCTGTGTTTTAATGCAGTTTGCTTTGACTTTGTAACATCTGATATTCTATCTCCATACAGAAATCACAGTGGACAGTAACAGTGAAGGAGGCCATTCCCGTTCAGGAAGTGAAGGGAATATCTCTCTGGCGA
Organism: Rhincodon typus; assembly: GCF_021869965.1. Classification (NCBI taxonomy): domain Eukaryota; kingdom Metazoa; phylum Chordata; class Chondrichthyes; order Orectolobiformes; family Rhincodontidae; genus Rhincodon; species Rhincodon typus. The sequence continues at coordinate 46,212,509 of NC_063355.1, read as the reverse complement.
GAGATGATGTTTATTATCGTAATGTTGCCAGTCGAAGGAAATGGCCAACTCAACGCAGCATGGCATCTGACATTCGATACGGTAATTAATGAGCAGGCCTCTTCAATTCTCCATTTCAGCTCTTCAGAGTCTTCTTATTATCAGGGATGAGTGAAATTGATCACTGCAACAGATCACTGGAATTGATCACTAGAAAATACCTCCCAGCTCTGGGGTAGTAGGAACTGCAGATGCTGGAGAATCTGAGATAACAAGGTGTAGAGCTGGATGAACACAGCAGG
>NC_063355.1:46114646-46187228 GCF_021869965.1 Rhincodon typus | reverse complement strand
CCTTTGTCCAGGTTCTTTCACTTCTTCACAGGGTGATTGGTACATTACAAAGTGTACTTTGCAAACTACAAAGTCTCTTAGACACTGGTTAAAGGTACAGCTTATACTAACTGGTTGGGAAAAAATGTGTCTTTCTTCAGGCTTCATGTACTTTTACTGCAGAGAGATCGAGACCTGTTTTTTTCAGTATTCCAGAGACTTCTCACCCTTTATTATAAACCCCTGAGCTTTTCTCCTGTCCAGGAGCCAATAAGAAAGCTGTCGCCAGGCATCCACAACTAGTCACATTTGCAGAAACCAATCAGCTACTTGTTGCCAGACCTAGTGATGTCATATCTGTCCACCCCCACCACTGCTTGCAAAGCAGCAATGTAAACACAATCTCAGTGCATCACAGTGACTTCTTTTCAAAACTGTAGCAATTCTTTTCTCGGTCTTTGGTTTTAAAAAAAAGTCTTTTTCCATTTTAGTCCATAATCAGAAAATGTAGGAAAATAGAAACTTGCACTCTTTATTCTGTAAATATTCTCCCTGCTCATCTAAGTGCAACATTAGGTTTTGAAACTCAGTCAAACATTCATAATGGGCTTGGCTGTCAAAATAAATAATTATAGCTCCAGACAATGTGGCTTATTGAATTTGAAAAGAAATATAATTTTCTAAGTTCAAGCTGCAAACCAATTTTGTTTCCTAAGTAAAATCTGTCTGAATATTTAGACCATGACAAGAGGGTTCACAAAGACTATCTTAACCTGCTTTTTCTACTGGGAAAAGTACCCTAATCAACTCTTACACATGCTGGCCAACATAATGCTGAACCTATCTTTACAATACTGATCAATCAATGGATTAAAAACACTGTGCACCATCTAAGTTGTCAAAAAAAGTAACATTTTCCTGTTAGATTGTTGCCATTTTCTCAGCTTCCTACCCCCAGGATTCATGACATCCACTTTGGGGTTTCCAGAGGATTCCAAAACATGGATAACCCCCCTGGGGGACACAGAAGTTTCACACCACCCCAACCCCCCAACCCAGTCCCTGGATGGTCACTGGCAGCCCTGACATTGTAATCCGTGGTGCATAGGTTCACAACCCGAAGCTAACCTAAAGCTTTCCCTGTCTATCAGGAAAGGGCCTGGATAGGGCTCCGTTAGAAAGGAACATTCAAATTTTTGGTCCCATGCCTCAATGTTTCTGAATTGCAGACCCATTCCTGACTTTTCTGGGACATTAGAGTCAGCCGAAGGATTTAGTTCTCATTCTAGTGCTCCAGCTGTGGCCTCACCAATCCTCTGAACAGTTGTAGCATAATTTCCTTGCTTTTATTTTCCATCCACCTTGAAACAAAAGCCAGCATTTGCTTTGTCTTCTCAGTTCCTTGCTGTACCTGCACATTAATCGTTTTTGTTGATTCATGTACAAGGAACACCCAGATTCCTGTGTCACCACATCGTGGGCCGAAGGGCCTGTACTGTGCTGTACTGTTCTATGTTCTATGTTCTACCACATTCTGCAGTCTTTCTCTGTTTTAATGATATGCTAGACTTTGGAATATCCTGAGGTTATGAAAGGCACTGTAAAAATGGAAGCCTTTCTGCTAATGACCCAAACGTTATTACGTTGTGTAAGGATCTATATAGATGCAGGTTTATCCACAGGGGTGGAATGCCAGTGTTTGTAGCTGCAAGGTGAGGTCCAATTTGTTACAACTTCCCTTGTCTCTGGAAGCAGTTATCAAAGAACAAACACAAAATAATACAAAAATGTATTTTAACATAAACAGGACTGAGCCAAATCCTGTTCCTGTTTCTCTTTCAGGCTGAATTAACGTTTTGTGCCGGGGACATCATCAGCGTCTGGGGAGAACTAGATGAAGATGGATTTTATTATGTAGGTTTATCCTAAACAATATTTCACACAAGCTAAAATATGTCTTTATTTTACTGAACTGAGAAAAGAATTACCTTCATGGTGCAGAAAATCTTCTGTATTTCATTGTGTATGCCTGCTGCATTTCTTCCTGATAACAGGAACATCTTCCAAAAGGTTGTGAATCAATTTGCGACAACAAAATATATTTGAAATGAGGGACAGAAAACACAGAAAAAATCATTTATGTAATTTTCTCTTCAATTGCTATTGGATCCAGGGAACTGATCGAACGATCTCCGTCATTCTCTTTAATAAGTCCCAAAAGCTGTACGCAAATATACATTTCCAAGCTCCCTTCAAATCTCCAGCTTGTTTCATTTTTCCTTTTATGGGATCAGACTACCCTTGCATTTAACTACATAACAGTGACTACACCTCAAAGTGAATGATTGGATCAGATGGGCCAATGGGCCAAGGAGTGGCAGATGGAGTTTAATTTAGATAAATGTGAGGTGTTGCATTTTGGAAAGGCAAATCAGGGCAGGACTTATACACTTAATAGTAAGGCCCTGGCGAGTGTTGCCCAACAAAGGGACCTAGGATGGCAGGTTCATAGCTCCTTGAAAGTGGAGCAGTAGGTGAACAGGGTGATGAAGAAAGCGTTTGAAATACTTGCCTTCATTGATCAGCACATTGAGTATAGGAGTTGGGACGTCATGTTGCAGCTGTACAGAACATTGGTGAGGCTACTTTTGGAATACTGCATTCAATTCTGGTCTCCCAGCCATAGGAAAGATGTTGTTAAACTTGAGAAAGTACAGCAAGGGATGTTGCTGGGATTGGAGGGTTTGAGCTACAGGGAGAGGCTGAATAGGCTGGGGCTATTTTCCCTGGACTGTTGGAGGCTGAGGGGTGACCTTATAGAGGTTTATAAAACCATGAGGGTCATGGATAGAGTGAATAGCCAAGGTCTTTTCCCCTGGGTGGGGGAGACCAGAGCTTGACCGCATAGGTTTAAGGTGAGAGGGGAAAGATTTAAAAGGGACCTAAGGGGTAACTTTTTCTCACAGAGGGTGGTGCGTGTATGGAACAAGCTGCCAGAGGAAATGGTGGAGGCTGGTACAATTACAACATTTAAAAGGCATCTGGATGGGTATATAAAAAGGAAGGGTTTAGAGAGATATGGGCCAAATGCTGGTAATTGGGACCAGGTCAGATTGGGATGCCTGGTTGCTACAGATGAGTTGGAGTGAAGGGTTTGTTTCTGTCCTGTACCACTCACTTGGAGCACCCTCACGGCCTTTTCTAAACATTCGTTCTGTTCTGGGTTTGCTGCATCACCTCAGTATGAGGCAGCTGGAGACATTCTCCCCATCCAGGGTCATCCAGATGGTGGCTGCAGGCATTTCCATGAGTTTGTGCAAAAACAGTGAGTAATAATTTGACAGGGCATCTATTATTAGTGCAGGATAGTTTGATATGTCCTAGTTTAGTGTCAGGCTTACACTGTGAGCAGGTGCTGAGGGCCCTATTCATGAAGTTGCTAATTCAATCGATCCTATAGTATGTGGGACTGTAGGAATCCCCATGTGTGCATTGGCCAGTGAGTGTCTTTGTAAACGTATTGATAAGGTTAAAATGAAACACAGTCCTGTGAGTGAATTCCCTCTATTGCAGGATGGGATTGAACAGATTGGAAGGAGTTTCCATCATTAGGTTCAAGATGTGGAAATTTCTTTGTTCTTCAATTTGATCTGGTGTACTACCTCACTAGATATCGCACCATAAACAATAACCACAGGACCATAAAAGAGAGGAGCAGAAGCCCATAACATGTATTCCACCATTCAATGAGATCATGGCTGATCTACAGGTGCTAAATCCCTCTGAGTCTCATACTGTTACTTTGTAGGAAATCCATGAGTGGATCCATCAATCCACCAACTCCAAGCTGCCATCAAGTCAAAAAGATGTATTGCCCATACACGAAGGGTGATGTAAGAGTTTAATTGAATTCCTACAGTGTAGAAACAGGCCCTTCGGCCCAACAAGTCCACACCGACACTTGGAGCATCCCACCCAGACCCATCGCCCTATAACCCACCTACACTACACATCCCTGGGTACTATGAGCAATTTAGTATGGCCAATCCATCTAGCCTGCACATCTTTGGACAGTGGGAGGTACCCAAAGAATACCCACGCAGACACAGGGAGAATGTGCAAACTCCACACAGATGGTCACCCGAGAGTGGGATCAAACCCAGGCCCCTGGTGCTATAAGGCAGCAGTGCTAACCACCGAGACACCGTGCTGTCTTGGGGTCTTGCCAGGTTTGTAGGCTAGAGAACCTAATGATGGGTGGACCATAACATCACATCCTCTTGACTATCTGTGGGTGGCAGTGTGCTGATGGTACTCGACCAGCCAGCACTCTCAAAACTCAGAACATCATTTCCAACACTAAATACGATAGTGCTATTGGGCAACATTTATTAAATAATCCTGACTATGCTAAAAGTTGCCCCAGAAACCAATTTCAGATCATCAGCCAGGCTCATAGTGTGATTCAAATGCATGTGCTTGAAGCGAGTTATATTCACACAGAGGCAAAAGGAATATTGTTTCACTGAGGACTGAGCCAATCCCTGCTGGATCCCCATGACAATGCCCAGCCCAGTCAGTGCTGACCTGCCTCGTTTGAATTTAACCAGTTAAATAAGACTCTTGACAGCTCCATACCAACCGTAATCCAACCAACCAGTGTGCTCTTCTCATTTGTTTTAATTTATTTATCGTGTTGGAGTTGTTGGTTGGTTCGCCGAGCTGATTGGTTTTCATACAAACATTTAGTCTCCCTTCTCAGTGACATAGTCAGTGCTGAGTAGCCTCCATTGAAGCGCTGTTGTTCTGTCCCACTCTGAATTTCTATGGTCTGGTCTGTCGTGGTGGGCAGTCTTGTTTCTGGTTTTGTACTGTATGTAGTGCTATTTCAACTTGTTTGTTAATTGCATCGATGTTTGAAAACCAGGCCCCCAGGAATTCTCATGCTTGTCTATGTCTCGCTTGTCCTAGCACTGTAACATTGTCCCAGTTAAATTGATGTTCTTCTATGTCAGAGTGTACATACCACTACAGTACAAAACCAGAAACAAGACTGCCCACCACGACAGACCAGACCATTGAAATTCAGAGCGGGACAGAACAACAGCGCTTCAATGGAGGCTACACAGCACTGACTATGTCACTGAGAAGGGAGACGAAACATTGGCATGAAAACCAGTCAGTTCGGCGAACCAACCAACACCTCCAACCACAACCCAAGCTACAGATCTTCGTTAAAACATTATTTATCCTGTATAAGTTGTTACTCCTTTGATAAAGTTGGTTTTCTTGCATCTCAATCCTGATGCGTGCAAGGCAAAAAGCCTCAACTGCACATTTCTTTTTAGCAATGTTTCAGTTCTATGGTGCCAAACAATTAATCATAGACATCAACGCCATGTGAATCAATCAGAGCAGTGGAATTCTTATAAATTCACAGCCTGGAGTCTGTGCAAGGTGCATTTTCAGAAACCATTTGTTGAGTTCAACTTCTCCCTGAAGATAACTTTGATCTGGTTTTCTTGATATAATCTATGTTTCTTGTTGAAGAAGCTCTGGCCTGATCCATACATTCACTCATTTTACCCACTTATACTCCACACCTATCGATACTCTGCCCACCTCGGGTTTTTAAATGTTTAATTGACAATGCCCATCACACCCCTCCCCCCATACCTTCGCCCCACCCCACCATCCAACCCATTACTCCAACCCCGCCCCTCCCCCCCACCCACCGTAATGTAGAAAAGTCAATGCCATTCTTCACAACAGCTTCCTACTAATGTTACCTGGAAACTGACCCTTGGATTATACACAGCCACAAGGAGAAGGGAGCTAAATGAATTTTCCACTGAATTGTTGGAATGTGGAAGGCACCAGCTGAAAGGATGGTGCAAGACAATCCAACTGGGGCTTCTGGGGGGGATTTGGATACATTTGCTTGGCTCTGGGGGAAGAGTAGTGTAGTGGGTGGGATGAGGTGGGGGGTGGGGGGGGAACTAATTATTCAGAGTGCTAGCACAGGCACAATGGGCTGAATAGACTCTCTGTCCACTGTGAGGTCCTTTGTACTAATATTGTGTCATTCACTTACAGGGGGAGATCAATGGCCAGAGAGGTCTTGTTCCTTCAAACTTCCTGGAAGAAGTTCCCAATGATGTTGAGGTCTATCTCTCTGAAGCTCCCTCCAGATACCCTCAAGACCCACCAGCCCGCCTGAAAGGGAAAAGGGCAAGTATTTTACTCTCAACTGGATTTAAGTAAATTATCAACTCATCCAGGTTTTGCTTCATTTCATGGATTTTTTGTTGGATTTATGTTTCTGTTGCCTTTTCAACATTCTTTTTGACATAAACATTAACCATCATCCTCTAGGATTAATATGTTAGTCAATTATGATTTTATTGCCTCACACCACAGTCACCGTATGGTTTGTAAATCACCAGATAAGCTCGTGGTGGAGTTCCAAACCGTTCTGAGGCAGCAAGTGCCAAAGGTCATCTCAAACTTCTGTGTGAAAAGCCCCTTATCTTCACCTGGTGAAGCCTCTGCGCCCCTAGTGGATCTGTTTACCACAGCCACCGGCTTGAGATTGTCTCCCACATTGTTCAGAGTTTGCAGACCCATTAAACAGGAGAAATATTCTTCCTCTTCCCAACACTTCCCTGCCCAGGGGCAGCTGATCCAATATGGCCACCCTTTATCAGGGAGACAACCTGGATGTGAAAATGACAGCTGCTATTTTTACAACAATGTCATTTTCTTTAGCCACCACACTGTAGTTGCCCTAAAACTTCCCCTTTCCTTTTAAGTTCTAATCATGTGTTTCTGCAGTTAGCCTACAGCTGACTAGTTCCAGCATTGGCTCAAAATAAAATGAACTTATCAAGTCCCAGTCTATAAGAGCTTGCTTTCTGCACCTCAGCTGATGTTTCAGTGATGCCTTCTATCAGTTTTACTCAGTTACTCCCTCCTTGCGAGCCAGATTCAACACTGCCTCTCATTTGGAACTCTGCTTTCTGTGGTGTGAATGATGCTGGTTCCTTAAAGTCATTCAGGATGTTTAGAAACAGCAACATAAGGACATGTGCAATAATGGATCTGGGGCTGGGGTACAGAGAAGGACATTAACACAGTGCAACAACACCATAAATACCAACGTCAATGTATTCGTGGCTTTGTCTTGATACAAAATGTGCAGACCATATTTCTACAGCATCCAGTTAACTCAATATTTTCATCAGGTATTAATGAGGCACCATATGCTATTTATTCTGATGTTGCTAAAGGTTGGTGGTTTCAATTTTATTGCAGTGACAAGTGTTCATTTTAAATCTTATTTTAGCCTTTTGTAAAATTCTCACTCAACTGTGGATGGGAAAGAGGGATAGTCAGAACCTTTGTTTAGTGAAGTCACTGCAGCATTTGCTTTCTGTACTATTGCTGGTGAATGCATTCCCTCCCTGGCACTTCTGTCATTTTAATTTCACAGTGCCTGTAGTTCCATACTTTTCAATGAAACAACTGACAAACTATTTCACTTTCAGACATTTAGGTCCTTGACTGTGTGACTCCCTTCAGGAACGGAGTGGGGGGATATTTTCTGCAACTTGTTGGTACAAATGCAGTCAGGTGCAAACACCATCAAAGTTAAGCCATCACTCAGTAACAGAATTTCTCATCACCCTGAGATTAACATACAGACAGTAAATCATTTCCAGACAGAGAGTGTCTGAGGGTTGTGTGTGCAAAATTAATTGTTCAGAAATTGGGAATGCGTGTGATAATGGACAGGAGACAATTGCTTGTCTTGCTGAGTCTGTCTGATGCATTGCAGCTGGAGTAGGTGGGCTTCTCTCTATTGGTTAAAAAGTCAGTGAGCCTCCACTTTATCTCTGTTCTAGGATGGCCCACTGTATTAAATGGCAGTCAGACCCATGCCAGGCTGGTGGGTGTTTTCAGGCTGAGGCAGCATCTCCAACCCACCCCACTCCAACAACCCCCAACTCAGTGAAATTCTAACCCACTGAGGGTATGAGCATTCAGGGCCATGGCTGCTCCTCACCACTTGGCAATACCACTGGGGAAGACACCAGGAGCACCGCAGCACCGAGGTCAGTGGGGGCAGGAGGCACACATGAGGGGGAAGGGGTTAACAGCAAAGGTAGGCCATTGACTTCCCAGTGGGATATCCTTTGGGATAGCAGCTTCCTTTCCCAGGCCCTCTGACCCTTGCCACCCTCCAGATGGCAAACACAGCAGGATGTGCTGGTCAACCTCCTTCTACTTGGATCCTGACCAATGGTAACAGCTGTTTAATGGGCATCATTTCAGGAAGACCATCCCTGAGCTTCCCAGCTCAGACTTCACTGGGCTGGAGTTGGGAATATGGTGGAATTCCTATCCTTTCACCTAGTTAAACATTTCTGTCCCCTACCCCCCACTCTTGCCCACCTCCAAGCTGCCCTGGTGGAGACCATCAAATTCCATGCAGTATTTGCAACACCAAACATGTCCTATGCATCCTCCAATCTCTTAAGAGAGGCACAAGATGAGAAACTCACTCAGACAATATCAGGAGAATAAGATTCCAGAAAGTTCCTCTTCACTCTGAAAGCCAGTTGTCATGGTGATAAACACCATCAATCCTAGCCAGCCTGCTTTTTGTCTGTACCCCACAGCTACCTCCCAGTCACTTCTTGCCATGGCATAAACTTCGTACAGAAATTAAACCAGTTAACGATTCCACCTTTAACCTGGATCCTGTCATGTTAATTGAAGAGAAGAGTGAACAATTCTAATGGAGCACAATACAATTTCCTTCATCCTGCCCCTCTGGCCTCACTCTCAGTTGTTAGTGGCCCAAAGTCTGGAATTTGGTCAGGAACTCTATGCAGGCTTTGGCTTTATTTTCCTCCTTTCAGGCATTGCCTGGAATTTGCCTCTTTTACTAAACTCTTCGCTCACTTCCTTACTCTCCCAATGTACCTCAGTGTCAAATTTTGCTCAATGCTTCTGTGATGTGTTTGGTTGATTTTATCGTGTCTGAGTACTGCGTTGTAATGAAACACATGCTGCTCTGTTGTCATCCTGGGAGTTTATCCCAACGATTCGCTTCAGTCTCAATGCTCTCTTTGAGCAGAATCCTTGGCGTGCATGCACTCAATGTTTTCTGTGTTTTTATGTCTGCATATGTACATTTACTATCACCAGTAGTATCTGACAATTGTTTGACCATGGATATGATTTCCAAATCTGGAAAGTAGAGATTACTCGATTATACATTAAGTATAGGTAATTAACAAAGTGTAGAACAGATCAATATGTGTCCTGAGTGTTTTGTTGCCATAGTCACAGATTAATGATAGCAAATTACACGCTCCATTAAAATAAAATCCTCAAGTTATCCAGTACCTGATATTGTGGCTTCCAAAATCATCACAAATAAATCCAAAGCATTGTTTTCCTGGGAATAACTGATTTTCTTTAACAGAAGCATATACCCATACTATCATCACAATCCAGTCATTACATGTCACAGACCAGCATAGTACACAGTGTGAGAAAGATGTAGCTCTGGGGGAAGGATAGCCCTGAATGGGGGAAAAGGGGGTAGAGAGGATTCGAGGATATAGACATCTAACTTTTGAAAGGAGCAGCAGAGGCCATTATAGAAAGCAGCAAAGGACCCTGGCCATTCTGAGATGGTCAGAATTGAAATGCAAGAAAGTTGTTAAACTTGTATCGAACTGTGATTAGATCATAGCTACAGGCAATCCCAGAGTCTAGGTTAAGATGGTGTAAAGGAAGATTGGTGAGGATGATTCCTGAATGGAGAGGTACTAAGATAGGGTGGTGTAGTCGCTGTGTTAGTAATACAGAGCCTTATCCTCTGGGGAGAGAGGTTCAAATCGAACCACAAACCAGCAACTTCTGTTTTTGAAAAGCTCAGCAGGTCTGCCAGAATCTGTGAAGAAAAATCAGAGTTAACATTTCGGGGCCGGTGACCGTTCCTGAGGAAGGGGCTCAAAATGTTAACTCTGATTTTTCTTCAAAGATGCTGCCAGACCTGCTGAGCTTTTCCTGCAATTTCTGTTTTTGTTCCTGATTTACAGCATCCGCAGTACTTTTGGGTTTTAATCAAATCTAGTCACAGCAGCTGGTGGAGCTTAAATTCAATTAATAAATTTTAAAAACTAGCCTATGGTATCCATGGTAACCAGCATGAATTGCTGTAAAAGCCCAATCTTTTCACTAATGCCTTAGAATGCAGGAAATCTGTTGTCCTTAGCCAGTGTGGCCTATATGTAACTCCAGACCCACACCAATATGACTGACTCCTAATTGCCTCCTGAAATGACCGAGTGAGCCACTCAGTTTAAGGGCAGGTAAAGATGGGTGACATGTGCTGGCCAGCCAGTGATGCCCACTCCACACAAAATAAAGATTAATAACTATCAGGAAAGATTACAGACTGAGTCTTTCTTCCTCTCAAAAACATACAGTACTCGAGTTAAAGTGTTTTTACAGAGCAAAGACTAGGACCCATTGTATCCACACTGGCCATCTATCTATTGTAAACCCAGTTTTTCACACTTGGCCCATAGTCTCATACACCCATAGTACTCACCTAAACACCCTAAATACTACTCAGATAAGACAAGATCTTGGTTGATTACAAAAGCAAATGCTAGCAATGCAGAAAATGTGTTTTACTGGTCAAGGGAGAGAGCCATAAATCCAAATCAGGAGAATCCTTTTTACCCTGAAAGCAATTGGATTTCATTAGCATACAGAGCAGTTAAAGTAACAGAATCAATCAGTACAGAAGAGGTCCTTCAGCCCTTTGAGTCTGTACTGCCAAAAATGTACTAACCCCTACACTAGTCCCACTTCCCAGCACTAGGCCCTTGATTTTTACAACATTGAGTGTTCATCCAAGTACTTTAAAAGTTGAGATTTCCTGCTTCAACTCCCCTCCCAGGCAGTGTATTCCAGACCCCACCATCCTCTGGTTAAAAAAAAAACTTTAAAATTATGCCCCCTTGTTACCAACAATGTGAGGGGGTTTTAAAGGAGATGCCAGTTCAGCACATGGGACAGAAAGGAATGAAAGGATCTGGTGATGGGGATAGGTAAAGAATAGTGAAGCATAAATTGAGTCCACTCGAGTCAGGAAAAGTGGCCAATTTCTGCTGGATACATTTCACAAATGTGGTTCCAGGGATGAGGAGCTTCCGTTAAGCAGATAGATTGGAAAGGTGAATATTGAGAGGAGAATTGACAGGGAGTTTGAGTCATTGGGAAGAAAGTGTCAGCATTGGTTGAAAGATTGATAACTAACAGGGACAGATTGACATGAGGAAAAACCTCTTGCACGCAGCAATTGGTTTGGATCTGGGATGCACAGTCTGAGGGGGTGATGAACACAGCTTCAGTGAAGTCCTTCATTTCTGACAATGATCCAGTTCAGTTAAGGAAATATGACAGGGAGGGGGGTCTGGGGTCTGGCGTTTGGCGAAGTGAATTACACCTTCAATGGGCCAGCACAAACATGAATGCAACCCTAACTCAGTGCGAATCAGAAACTGTCCTTTTAAAGAGGATGAAAAGCATTACATTTCAAAAATGCAATTTTTAAAAAAAAAAAAAAAATTGTACTAAAAGGAATTTAAGAAGCCAGCAAATATACAAATTTTGAACAATTACAATTGGAAATAAAAACTCCAGTGCTACACCTGACTGCACCCAACAGCCAGGTTAGAATGTAGCTATGACTGAAGCTCAGTCTTTATCAAGGTATAAATGAAATTTGAGGCTGTTTTGTTTTCAAGTGAGTAACAATGTTGTTTGGGGCTTCGGTTCTTCCATTTCAGTATCATCATTGCAATCTTTTCTGTTTTGTTTCTTTGCTCATCTGCTGGGAACAGAAGAAGAGTGTTCATTTCACATCTTAATAAACGCACTGTAACCTTCACGTAAGTGAACAACTGAAGATACCGATAGCAGGAGCTCCTCTGGGTCTGATGCAACCAAGTTACACTTAGAAATGATTGTGAAAGAAAAACACTCTTCCCCAAAAGTGATCTTGTGAAAATTCTTTGCTAGTCCCACACCAAATCCACCGCAAATAATTTTTTTGTATTGAACATTTTCATTTGTCAGAGGTCATGAGTTAACCGCGTTGGTCAGCTATTGTTTACTTGGTCTCTTTTTGTTTTAGTTCAAAAGCAAAAATTCAAGACTTTGGGGAAGACTTTTTCTTTCATGACCTAGTGTTTATTTTCTTTGCAGAACTAAGACAAGTAGACTTGTTCAGTTTGAGCTGCTGGATGCATTAGACAAATCTGCACTATGGTATCTTCAGGTGTGAGATATTTGGGTGCTGTAATTAAGTCAGAGTAGTCCTTTGTGCATTTTAAAATCCGTGTGCAGCTTCTGGTTTTCATTTACCCTTTAACGCAATCCCTTTCTACATTTTTTCTAAAAAAACTAATCAAATCGTATGATGCACACTAGGTCCCTGGTGAAAACATTCCAAGGAGGGCTCCGTCTCCAACTGTACATCCCCACCACCATTCTGGAGCTGGTGTAGTAGATGGGCCAGACAGCCCAATGTGGGCCAGAGATATGGCTTCAAAAAAGAAAAAGGGACTGTTATCAAAAGGAAAGAAACTGCTGAGGAAGCTTGGTGGAGTGAAGTGATTCTTGTGGATTCGGAATAATCCTGCACTTCCACTGTCTTATTTCCACACGGTGTAATAGCTGCCCTTTACATCCTTGCCTTAGAGATGCACAATGATCTTACTTTTTTATACCCATCATTCAGTAACAGAGAAGGTATACGTTGTATGTGCTGTCTGTATTCGTTAAACTTCTCGCCACCAAAAAGCCATTAGTTCCAAACTGTGAAAAGTCTTGTGTTTGCTTACCTGGGTCAGTGTCCAGTGTTGCCCTCTCTCCTGCCCCTCTGGAAATATGGCTGTACCTTTCCATCTCAGAGTGATCTTTCATTGTCTGAACAACAAAGTGGCATTCAACTGAAGAGGAAAGCAATTAGCAAGCCCCCACCACCCCTCTCTCTCTGCTACCACATACATGAAAATGCATGCGTTTCCCTCAAAATGTATACTTGATATCAGTTTTTGTGTCCAAAACTGGTTAAAATTGGTATATGTTCTTGATAAAATAATGGCATGCAAAAAAAAAAGCCAGTGCAAGACATATTTTAAAGAAACCATATCTTTAATGTGTTCACTGATAGAGTTTTACTCTAAAATGCCTCCTCCCATGAAATTGCAGTTGATGGGTTGTTTTAAGAGCAACACGGTTTTGTATTACAACAAAAAAACAATTGGTTGGCTGATTAATGTGTTTTCACATGCTGGCCAGTAGTGACATTTACACCTTACTAGGTGTGGCTATGGAAGTATGCAAATGACCATTAACCAGCCAATTAAACACAGATTTCGTACATGCCTTTAATTTAATATAATGACATTTAACTGATGTTTCTCTTTTGTACATTGGATCATTTGTAAATTCTTGGTTTTACTGTTTTTATACATTATTTACAGATTGCCTTCCTTTTTGTAAAATGTCCTTCCAATGAAATGATGCTACTCCCTCCCCAGGTTCTGACTACAACAATCAGACTACAGTGTAAAGTATTGTAAATTATTGCTGTATTCACATGCTATCCTTACTGAAGAGCTAACCAGTCTTTAATGTTTGTGGTAACAGCTGTGGGTGCGTGCATGTGTAAATTTATTCATGTGTAAAAAGTTTTTATAAATAAATAATTTGATTTTTTGTAGAATAACCTTCTCTATTGTATATGTTATGGCTTGAACACTTACTGGCAAATGCAGTTCCTAAGTTAGAAACTGATGTCTACAGACATTTCCCTCAGGAGGTTTTTTTTTTTCCCTCAACACTGACTCCAAATTACAAATAACGCTGGTGATTCACTGATCAAAATTACAGCACAGGAAACCATTCAGCTCCCCCCCGTCCCCCCCATATTATAGCATAAACGCTGCCCCTGCCACACTTTACTTCAGCTCTGAAGAGTCATCTAGACTTGAAACATGAGCTTGCTCTCTCTCCATGGATGCTGCCTGACCTGCTGTGATCTCCAGCATTTTTATTCAGTAGATTCCAGCATCTGCAGTAATTTGCTCCTCCATTCAGGCCTTTGTATCTGTGCTGATGTTTGCTGTCCCATCTGCATTTTATTGTCTTATTCCCAAAGAAGAATAATTTTTCTGTCAATGATTGCAAAGATTTGAACAGTCATTTTATAACAGCCAACAATACAATAAAGCAACAGGTCAGAATTTCTCATGAACGGGGTACATAACTGACTTTGCTCAGAATTATAAATACAATGAACAATTAAGAAAGAGTCAAGATTAAAAAAACCTGATGGTAGAGTTATTGCGGAGGAAGATGTTGAGCTCGTGATCAGGGTGTGTGTTAGTGTCAGGTATTAGATGTACAGTTAATAAGTACCTTATTGATGAGGAATGGGTGATAATGGGGAGAAGGACAATTTTCCCTTAGTGAACAGTCATGGTGAAAGACCAACTGCTTGATTCATCAAACATCACACTAGGATCAAAACTAGTAACAGGGAAAATCCAGGTCAAAGAGGAATAGTGGCTGGATACTGCCAACTTGGATTTCTGTGACTGACTGAGGGAGCTACAGAACATCATGTTGGAAGCTCAATTCCAATTGCCCTGACAACCATTCACACATTGATCAATGGAGAGTTACAAATCAAGATCAAAATATTTGTAAATGTTATTTCTGCCACCTTTAGAAAGATTTCAGAGTTTACGAACATGTAGAAACGACAGTGAAAACGCATAGTGCACTTTAGCGATGCAACACAATTAATCCCTCATCTGCTTTCCATAATAATGATTTCCAACTGTGACACTTTATAAATCAAAAATTAAAACGTTTTAAGAATGTCAACATTTTTGTGCCCTTTTTAATCAGTTGTACTAATCCTGACATTCTTTCACTTTAGGTGGATGGGACTGTCTAATAGACAGAAGTCAACTAGAACATAGTCCACAGGACAGCAACACTGAAATGTCTTCTGATCTGCTGTGCCTCTGCAAAACATGAAGGAACCGCCTTTTCTTTTGCTTTTTATTAAATTAAAAAATCGGGTCTGCATCGAGGATTTCTTCATCCCCTCTGGAAGGTGCTATTTTTTTTAAAAAAGGCAGTTTTTAAAAATATATATTTTTGTTACAAATTTCTCCAGCAACCTTCAAGCCCAATTGTTTTCAACTCAACTGGAGCAATGGATCATCACAATCTATGATTCGAAGGCCAATCAGCAACAGGGGCTAGACCCTACTCATCTTGTCCACACTGAAGATGCTGCAAACCTGCTGCCTGGAGCATTTAAATGTGGGTAACAGCTGTGCAATTGTATTCTTTGACGAATGCCATAAAAAGAGGACCCCTTTTGGAAATAGTGAGAGAGATTTAACAGTCGAACAAATTACAAAGTAGCTTAGTGAAGGGATAACCCCTGGTTTAAATAATTGCTCTTCCCTGACCCTGCATCATTCTTTCAAGCAAGGATAAAAATAACCAGTGCACAGCAACAACTACACTTTCACCTGCTCAGACGAGTGATGGAACTTTACATTATATCATCTGTATCTTCAAACAATGAAAAATTTTAAAAATCTGACTTTGGCACCACAATGATTTTGCTCACAGCATGAAGCTACTCTGCACTAGTTTAAGGAGACCTTTGGTTAAGACAGGTGCTATCATCCCCATTTTAAAAGCTTGATATCTCTTGTAGATTAAAATGCTCTTTAAAGACAAAACTTAAAACAACAGCACCTCACCTCACCTCCCCAACCCCACCCCACAACGATCCCTAAACTAAATAAGGACCAGATTTGCCAGGTTATGGAGAGCGTGGAGTGGGGAGGTGCTTTAACTGGATAACTCTTTCAAAGAGTTTTCACAACCATAATGGACTGAATGGCCTCTTCATAACAGCATTGACACCAATAATCCTCTCAGCAAAAACACAACACAGGGCATTCTGCATACAAAAGATTGTGCGCACTGGAGACAAGATTTACCAGGATGCTGCCATGAGGAAAGATTGCTAGACTGGGGTTGTTCTGCTTGGAACAGTGGAGGTTGAGAGGGGCCCTAATAGAGGAGTAGAAGATTGAGGGACATGGATAGGGTGGATAGGAAGGCGCATTTCTATTAATAGAGAGGTCAATAATCAGGTGACACAGATTTAAGGTCCCAGGGAGAAGGCTCAGAGGAGAGTTGAAAGAATTGCTTTCACCCAAAGGGTAGAGAGAGTCTGGAACTCACTGCCTGAAAGGATGGTTGAGTCAGAAACTCTTGTAACGTTTAAACAATATTTAGATATTCACTTGAATTTCCATAGCCCTCAGGATGTGGGGGGTCAGGTCCTTGTTGATACAAGCAGTCATAATGGGCTGAATTGCCTCCTCTGTGCTGTAAACATCTAACACACCCAATTCTGATCCAAACCCAACCTAGCTTTTTCACAACTTACCTTACACTCAGGCACATTAAATCTGAAGAGTTTCCTTGAGTGATTCCATTGGTCATCAATAAGTTTCCAAAAACTCCACTGTATGCTAAATCATTTTAATGTTAAAGAGAGGAGGATGAGCAGAACAGAAGACTGCAACACAAAGCAGAAACTCTGAACCTGGACAGCATTTCTAAGTACCTCTCACTGCAATGGTATTTGAAGTCTGTCCACATCAAGGATAGCAAACATGCTAATACCCTTTTAGCAATTTTATAAAAGGTAAAACAAAACCCAGTTATTGCTGTAAATGTTATAAATTAGGAAAATTAGTCTCAATACCACAAAACTAACTTTGCAATTTGCTTTTGGAATAAATATTCCAAGATCATAAGAAATAGTATTGAAAATTTACTGTCAGTTCCAGGATTGAAAGGTGTCAGTAAGTACTGCTAGAGAGAGAAAAAAAAAGAACTGCAGATACTGTAAATCAGGAACAAAAACAAAAAAGTTGCTGGAAAAGCTCAACAGGTCTGGCAGCATCTGTGAAGAAGAAAAAAAAAATCAGAGTCTGAGGAAGGGTCACCAGACCAGAAACATTAACTCTGATTTTTTTCTTCACAGATGCTGCCAGATCTGCTGAGCTTTTCCAGCAACTTCTGTTTTTGTAGTAGAGAGAACGTGCTTTCTGCACTGAGCCTATTCTCCAAAGTGCCATACCGGGAAGTTCTAGTTCTCATGGATGAGAACTTAACTTTGCATCAGGACAGGCTGTTTGTGGCAGGACTGCCCGAGCTGGTCACTACTGAACATCAGAACTATCCAAAAGCAACTAACTATCCAGAGACCAGATCGATTAGCTTTTGTTAGTAACAAAAACCCCTGCAATAGGGTGAGGGTTAGGAGGCTATGGTCTGACAATATCAGGAGTCACTAGGCTAGAGGTGAACTCTGAACAGGTGCCCCCATTCACAGAATGTTCCTCTCTTTTGCATTCAAGAGAGAGAGACTCTTGTTTTATCGTGATGAACAGTCGGCTGTGGCATGGAGAAATACATCCAGTCAGAAAAAGAATCTGTCACAAACCAGAGGAGATTGCAACAAATTCCGTCTGCCAACTTGAAGGTCACTGACTGTGAATGGTGACAAGACGATGTCTCCCAGAAACAATAATTAAATTTGCATTTATTTTTAGACATATTATAGAATCCCTACTGTGTGGAAGCAAGCTATTTGGCCCATTGAGTCCATATCTGCTGAAGAGTATCCCACTCCCCTACCCTATCCCTGTAACCCCGCATTACCCATAGCTAACCCACATATCCCAGAATGCTATGGGCAATTTAGCACAGCCAATCTACTTAACCTGCACATCTTTGGACTGTGGGAGGAAACCGGAGCACCCGGAGGAAACCCATGTGGACATAAGGGAGAATGTGCAAACGCCACAGTCACCCCACAGTCAAACCCAACCTGAGTCCCTGGCACCGAGAGGCAGCAGTGCTAACCACTGTGCCACCCTGGCAGCTTTCAAAATAGCTCAGTGCACTTTACACTCAAATTCTGTCAAACATATCTTCACTTATGAAAGGTGAGCAGAGCAGCCAACAGACACCCAGTAACCTCCTCAAGCAGCAAGGTAGATGTTCAGCTGATTAGTTGGAATGAGATTGGTTGAAGGTTACAAGGGCCCAGCTCATTGGAAGAATTCCCCTATCCCCCATGTAATGCAACGGACCCAGAACAGGAAGATTCCACCTTGAAAGACAACACCCACACGGACCCTGCAGTGCTACATGGAGATTAACCTGGACTCCACTAACTCACAGGCAGAGGTGCTGCCACTGAGGTCATGAGAATGACAGCTCCCATGTTGCAACTAGGGATTTGTTGGAAACTACCGCCTTAAAACAGCACAAATATACACGATCAATCTTCAAACCACTTCACATCGAGAACTGCTCAACATCCTCGACAATACAATGCTCTAGAAGCTGGACATCCTGAAGAATGCTTGTCTGGCCTGTCCCGTGGATTTGGGATTAACTGACAGTTAATCTTTCATATATGTGAGGTTACTGAAAGTAATTAACCTTACCAGTTATATTAGAGGCATCTCCAATCTAGACTGTGGGAGAAATCATCAGAGTAGTTACAAAACTCTCACTTTGGACTGGATACTACATTCAATTGGTTCAGAACATTAAAACTTATCCAAGTATCACTTAGAAATTTGGTAGATACCTCTGACATTCAACGGCATCCAGTGCTTTTAGACCGTCTAAGCATCTTTCATAGGAATCAATTAGTCCTCCCAATCAATGGCATCTCAACAGCAGAAACTGAAGAGGAGTCTTCTGCAAGAGGATTAGTTTCTGAACAGACATGGAATCCAATTCAGTTGGATTGGAATCACAGACTGGCAGGTAAAGCAGTAAATGAGCAATGGGAGGTTTTCAACAACTTGGGTAAAGTTTAAACAAAGTCCACAGGTTGTATAATCAAGGGCATACAAAGCTTAAGAGTTTAAAAATACATAGAAAACAAGAATAAATATTAGATTCACAGAAAAAAAAATGAAAAATTTTTTTAAAAAAGAGAAACAAGGGTATAAAAGAGATTTACTGCTTTCAAGTCAGAAGTACGATCGATAAGGGTCCAAAAAGGATATGATTCTGTGACAGTAAATCAATGCACGCTGCATATGTCTTCACAGAAATGCTGCAGAATATAGGGGCAGCAGCGGGGCAGTTGGATAAAAATTATTGCAGCTGTTCACAGTAAAGTCTCGCTTTGACTGGGCTACATCCTTGGTTACTGAGGAAAGCAGGAACAGGAATTGCAAGGGCCATGGTCACAGTCATGGAGTTTCCCTTGGCCAAGGCAAAGTGCCAGAGGACTGAACCCTGCTCAAAAACTGGGGAAGAATAAACCCAAAAAGTACACATCAGCTTAATTTCATTGGGTGGGGAGACTTTTATTTTTAAAAGGAGTCAACAATCCAGGTCAACTTGTGGAACATCATGGGTTAAAATAAGTCAACACATTTGTGGGAGGCAACAGTGTCTGAGGAACCTAATTAAAATCTTCGATAAAATATGGAGAGGGCAAAGGCAGTTGGTAAATTATCACAATAAACCTGTCAACATAAACTGAAGCTCCATGGAAACAAGACCATCTCAGGGACTGAAACTGTAATGAAGAATAGTTGCTTTACAAACTGGTGAGATACATATACAGCAGCAATCTCTAAACCCAGAATTTGGTGCTCTTTAGGCATTAATTTATAATCTAATCTTGGATATTCAAGTCATCATTTCAAAGTTTGAGGACATCACAAAATTAATGTCTGTCAAACAGTGAATACAATGGTGGTGAGACTTCAGGAAAAAATAAACAAACTGAAGATTGGGCAGACAGGTAGCAGATTCAATTATTTTGGAACACCAACTAAATAAGGCAGCAGATATAGCAGTGTGTGTCACATGCACACATCTTTAAAAAGTGCCAGAACAAATTCAGGTAGTGAAATATCCACAGGCAGTGTGTTGTTACAAGTTACATAAATCTAAAGTCATTGTCTTTTGTTCTTTTATCAATGTACAGTATTTTTAGAAAGAGCGATCACCTTGAATGCACTAGAGTGCTAGAAACAAATTCACTCACTTTCCAAAGGGAATAAATAAGGTCAGGGCTAGTTGAAGGGGAAACAGTGTAGGGCTATGGGGAAAACAGCAGCATTGGGAATATTAGGTAGCATTATCAAGGAATGACACAGGCAGAATGAACAAAATGGCCACCTGTTGTGTTGTACCATTTGGTTATATATTCTGTAAGCAAGAATAGTTAGTGTACTTTCTGTGCACATCATGTTTTGGCTTTCTAATAGCAGACAGGACAATCACAATGAGAAAACTAATGGATCAGATTAAATCTCTGCAGTCTTGTCACATCCAGACAGAGTGAACAGTTCAACAACTGATGAGAGAAGGCAGTTCTTGGAACATCCTCATCTTTAATGATGGTGCAGCCCAGCACATCAGTACAAAAGACAAAGCAGAAACATTTACGTCCTTCCGCAGCCAACCTGTCAAAAGGATGAGTCATCTCTGCGCAGAAGGTCCCCATAATCTGACATGCTAGACCTCAATTAACTGACTTGAGAATCACAAAGTGAACTAAAACAGTGTAGGCTGCGGGCTCTGACAACATCCCAGCTGTAGCACCTAGGTAACTAGCTGCTCTTCTAGCCAAGATGGTTCAGTACAGCTACAAAACTACATCCACTTGCAAAATTCAAATCATTTGTGTAACTCCCTCCTGATAGCTCACTATTAGAGAAAATGCTTTTAGATGCTTGGGCCCTAAACCATTCCATTTCTCAGTCTTCCTTTTAAGAAAGCAACCGTTTCAGCCCCAGGAGATCCTCGGGGCAGTGTCTCAAGTCCAACCAACTTCGGGGGGTGGGGTGGGGTAATGCTGCTTCCCTTCATTCCAAAAGGTCAGAATTGAGGACATTCATTGGTGTCTGCATGTTTACTTTCAGTCCTTAGATAACGAGCAAGTATGTATCAACAAGCAGCAAAATGGGATTCGCATTGATAAATTCTGAGTGACAGCCTTAATAAACAAGCAAAAGATCATCTTATAAAAAGTCTAACTTCATCCCTTTGATATTCATACACCAGATCCCCATTAAAATTCAGGGGTTGGGGGGGCAATGGGGAGAAAAGAGAGAGAGAAAAAAAGAAATCTTCCATTGGTCAGATTGTTAGCTGAAATTAATGTAAATGCCACGGTTACTGAAGCAGGAAAGAGGCTTGGCGGTGTTTCACGTTACCTTCCCAAACACACTCCACCATCTACAAGGCTCAAGTCAGGAGTGTAATGGAATACTCTTCACTTTACTGGCTGATACATTCCTCTTCACTCAAAGAAACTGGACATGATTCAGCCTGAAGCAGTCTACTGACTGTCACTCATCCACTGACAAAGATTCTATAGTCACACTGTGACACCACACAGCACACTGAAACATTCACTGCTCAAACACTACCACCGGAGACAAGGGCAGCAGGTACACTGAGAAACCATGAGCAAGGTGCACACTCATTCTCTCACAACATTTCGCCATTCCTTCATCACTGTTTGGATTACAACTGTTCAAAATGGATCTTAGGAGCTTAGAGTAAGTTTGGATATGCAGCAAATACCACTTTGCCATCCTGAAGATGAATTGAAAGAAACATGCAAGATGCTTTATTTCTGCTTGACCTCCTCAGATTAACTTATTTCTACTGTGACAACCTAATTTAAACAAATGCTATAATCGCACCATTTCACTGGATCTGAATTGATTTCAATCAATTTCCTAATTCCCCTCTCCCAACTTACTTAGAGCCTCACTGCCTCCAATTCCTTAAAGTTAATACATCAGTAATTCACTTATTTCCTAACGTTGCAGATCCAGAGACAGACCGAGAGAGACAGAATACCTTCCAAACCAATGAGTATGAAGCATTTGTCAATCACTATGATATGAAAAATTGCCAACTGTTTGCAGTCTGTGAGAATACAAAGCCAGTTCATTAACATCTTAACTACCTACGATTTCAAACCAGTTTCTTTTACAGGAATATAAAAGGCTTTAAAACTCAATGTTTAAAGCAAATGAAAAAGTAAAAAAGTATATTGCCATCAGTATCTATAAGCTAAAAATTGATATTTCATACAGTCTGTTTAAATAAATGACTTTCCAAAATGTTACACGAATGTTTGGTACAGATGAAATGTCCCTAGTCAATAAAAAAAAAGAGAGATATTTCAGGCTCCCGTTTTCCGTAATTTAAACGTTGTGCAGTGTCACTACAAATAAAGCTTAAATGCAAAAGCAAGAAATCAGTTCCTTGTTGTTTTGTACTGAGCTATTGGTGTAAATACATAAGCAGTTGTGTTTAACAAATGCTCCAAGAAATGAAACCAGACGGACCACCTGGCATAGACCGAAGTGCTGGAAATGACATAGGAAACAGCCCTGTCGACCCTGCAAAGTCCTCCTTACTGACATCTGGGGGTTAGTGCCAAAGTTGGGAAAACTGACCCTCAGGCTAGTCATGCAACAGCCTGACATAAGATTCCATGAGTATGACTCTGTCCTTGACACCACCATCACCATCCCTAGATATGTCCTGTCCCACCGGCAGGACAGACCCAGCAGAGGTGGTGGGGGGGGTGGGTACAGTGGGATACAGTTGGGAGGGAGTTGCTCTGGGAATCCTCAACATTGACTCTGGACCCCATGAAGTCTCATGCCTTCAGGTTAAACATGGCTCTTGCTGGTTACCACATACTGTCCTCCCTCAGCTGATGAATCAGTATTCCTCCATGTTGAACAGCTCTTGGAGGAAGCACGGAGGGTGGCAAGGGCACAGAGTGTACTCTGGGTGAGGGATTTCAATGCCCACCACCAAGAGTGGCCCGGCAGCAGTACTACTGATCGAGCTGGTTGGGTCCTAAAAGGACATAGCTGCTAGACTGGGTCTGCAGCAGGTGGTGAGGGAACCAACAAGAGGGAAAAACATACTTAACCTCATCCTTACCAATCTGCCAGCTGCAGATGTATCTGTCCATGTCAGTATCGGCAAGAGTGACCATTGCACAGTCCTTGTGGAGACAAAGTCCCACCTTCACATTGAGAACAACCTCCATCGTGTTGTGTGGCACTATCACCGTGCTAAATAGGACAGACTTTGCACAATCTAATAACTCAACTGGGAATTAATGAGACGCTGTGGGCCATCAACAGCAGCAGAATTGTACTCCAGCACAATCTGTAACCTCATGGCCCGGCATATCCCCCACTCAACCATTACCATCAAGCCAGGGGATCAACCCTGGTTCAATGGGGAGTGCAGGAAGGCATGCCAGGAGCAACATCAGGCATAACTGACAATGAGGTATCAACCTGGTGAAGCCACCAAACAGGACTACTTGCACCCCAAACAGTGGAAGCAGCAAGTGAGAGACAGAGCTAAGTGATCCCACAACCAATGGATCAGATCTAAGCTCTGCAGTCCTGCCACATCCAGTTGTAAATGGTGGTGGCCAATTAAACAACTCACTGGAGGAGGAGGCTCCACAAATATCCCCATCCTCAATGATGGAAGAGCCCAGCACATCAGTGCAAAAGATAAAGCTGAAGTATTTGCAGCAATCTTCAGCCAGAAGTGCCAAATGGATGATCCATCTCTGCATCCTCCAGTGGTCCCCAGCATCACAGATACTGATCTTCAGCCAATTTGATTCACTTCATGTGATATCAAGAAACACCTTGGGCTGACAATGGCATGTAATATTATTTATCCCACACAAATGATAGGCAATAACCCTCTCCAATAAGAGACAGTCAATCTAACCAGCACACCATGACATTCAATGGTGTTACCATGACTAAATCCCCACTATCAACCTGGGGGTTACCAACGACTAGAAACTCAAGTGCACTCACCACAAACACAGTGGCTACAAGAGCAGGTCAGAGGCTAGGAAGACTGCAGGGAGTAACTCTCACCCTGACACCCTAAAGCTTGCCCACCGTCTAAAAGGCGCAACTCAGGAGTGTGATGGAATACTCCCCACTTGCCTCGATGAGTGCAGCTCCAACAACACTCAAGAAGCTTAACATCCAGGACAAAGCAGCCCCCGCTTGATTGGCACCACATCCACAAGCATCCACTCCCTCCATCACCAAATGTTCAGTAGTAGCAGCAGCGTGTACTATTTGCAAGGTGCACTGCAGAAATTCACCCAAGATCCTTAGACAACTTCCAAACCCACAATCACTTCCTACTAAAAAGGATAAAGGCAGCAGATACATGGGGACACCACCCCCATGCAAGCTCCCCTCCAAGTCACTCACTGTCCTGACTTAATATATAACCATTGATTGAGGGTCACTGGGTCAAAATCCCAGAATTCCCTCTAAGGGCATTACAGGTCTATCCACAGCAATTCTGCTTTCCAATTCTTCTTACCAAAGTGTTATGCAGGAAAGTGCAAGATCGTAACACAACATTTTGCCAGGTTTCTACCCATTTACTCAACCTGTCTTGCAGATTCCCCATGCTGTCATCATAACACAACCTCTCACTGTCAACTAGTTTGGTGACATTATATACCGCACCCTCCCCCCAAGTAATAAAGAGATTGGAAATAATTGATGCCCTAGAGCTGATTTTAGTGGCACTGCACTCATGCCTTTCCAACCAGAAGGTTAGGGAATGGAGTACAAGAATCAGGATGTCATGTTGCAGCTTTATAACACTTTGGTTAGGCCACACTTAGAGTACTGCGTTCAATTCTGGTCACATTACAGGAAGGACGTGGAGGCTTTGGAGAGGGGGGCAGGAGGTGTTTACCAGGATGCTGCCTGTATTAAAGGGTTCTGAGCTCTCAGGAGAGGCTAGAAAAACTCAGGTTGTTTTCCCTTGAGCAGTTGAGGCTGAGGGGAGACTTGATAGAAGTCAGCAAAATTATGAAGTGCATAGATAAGGTTGACGGTCAGAAACTTCATACCCCCTCCGCCCCAGGGTTGAAATGTCTAATACAAGGAGGCATGAATTTAAGGTAAGGGGAACTTCAAAGGAGACATGAGGGGCATTTTTTTGTTTTTAAACACAATGGCAGGAGTCTGGAAAGCACTGCCGGGGTGGTGGCTGAGGCAGATATGATAGAGGCATTTAAGGGACTTTTAGATAAGCACATCAATATGCAAGGAATGGAGGGTTATAGACCAAGGGCAGGCAGAAGGATTAGTTTAATTTGGTGTCATGTTCGGTACAATATCGTTTGCTGCTCCTGTGTTGTTCTTTGTTCTAAAAAGAAAGACCCATTCACCCTGACACTCCACCTCCTATTAACCAATCCTCAATCGATGCTAATACATTTCCCCCAAAACTGAACTCCTTTTTGTGCAATAACCTTTTGTGTGGCGCCTTATTAAAATTCTTCTGGAAATCAAACTACATTACATCTACCAGTTTCCCTTTCTCAAATCTACTTGTTATTTCCTCAACGAATTCTAGTACAGTTGTCAAACATGACTTGCTTTTCTCAAATCCATGTTGACTCAGATTGCATTAATCTTTTTCAAATATCCTGCTATTTCTTCCTTTGTATTTGACACTGGCATTTTTCCAACAGATGTTAGGCTAACTGGCTTATAGCTTCCTGCTATCTATCTCACTTCTTGAGCAGAGGCATCACATTAGCAGCATTCTAATCCACTGGAATCCTCCCAAAGTTCTGGAATATTTTGACCAGTGCCTTCATTACCTCTGCAGCCACTTCCTTTAAAACTTTCGGATGCTGGCCACCAGGTCAATTAGACTGTAATAAATAGGAACAGGAGTAGGCTATGCAACACAAAGAAAGGGTCGGGGTGGGGGAATGGGGGGAAGAAAATGCTTGTGCAGAAATCAAAGAAAGCTAGCACACAGGTACAGCAGGTAATCAGGAAGGCTATGGCATGGAAATGGCTAATGGAATGTTGGTCCTTATTTCAAGGCAGTTGGAGTATAAATGTAAGGAGCCGTACTGCAACCTTTCAAGATGTTGGTGAGAACACACCTGGAGTACTGTCAGCAGTTTTGGTCCCCTTAAGGCACGATATTGTTTCATTGGAGGAAGTCCAAAGAAAGTTCACTGGGATGATTCCGCAACATTGAAGGATTGATTGTCTTATGAGCAAAAGGCTAAACAGATTGGGACTCTAACTCACTGGAATTTTTTTTTTCAAAAAAAGAGGTAAACTTATTAAAGCCAATAGATTCTTAAGATGCTTAACAGGGTAAGTACTGAGAGGATGTTCCACCTTTTGGAAGCATCCAAGACAGAGGGCATAGTGTCATAATAAAGGGGTGCCAAAATTTGAGACAGATGAGGAGCTATTTCTTCTCAGGGTTAAGTGTTTGGAACTTCTTGCCACAAAGCTGCAGGGGCAGAGGGTGAAAGTATCTTTCTGTATATTTAATATCGAGATAGACAGATTCTTGATCAGTAGGAGTATCAAGGATCATGAGAAAAACAGGAAAGTGGATGTGAAGAATGCCAGACCAGCCATGATCCTATTGAATGGTGGAGCAAGCTCGATATTACACCACTCTCACTACTCCCCAGCATACTGAAACCATCCTTCATTAACAATGCTATCCCACCTCCTTATTAAACTGCCCAAATCTCCTCCAGCCAGATCTCCAACAGCGAGCTAGTTATATTCATTTATTATTATTTGTGCCATTAACTCATCTATCTTGTTAAAGCTTGCAGGTTAGGTGGATTAGCCGTGGTAAATGCAGGGTTAAAAGGTGGGGTGCATTTGGGAGGGTCTGTGTGGATTCATTGGGCCAAATGGCCTCTTTCTGTACTATAGGGATTTCTTTTAAGAATCCCTATGATGTGGAAACAGGCCATTTGGCCCAACAGGTCCACACCAACTCTGAGGATCATCCCACCCAGATATACCACCCTACCCTATCCCTGCAACCTCTATGGCTAATTCATCTAACCTGCACATCCCTAGACACGATAGGCAATTTAGCATGGCCAATTCACCTAATGTGCATATCTTTGAACTGTGGGAGGAAACCCACACAGACAGTCATCTGAGGTTGGAATCAAACCTGGGTCCCTGGCGCTGAGGCAGCAATGCTAACCACTGAGCCACCCTGCCGCCTGCATGAAAAATTAACACATTCAGATAAAGAATCTTAAGTTTAACTTTTTACCATTACTATACTCTGGTGCTAATTTCTGCTGCACTTTTCTGCTTATGTTTTCTGAGATCAAAATAAAATTATAAAAACTGCAGACGGATAAAAGATCAGAGTGGAGCACAGGCTGTGGCAGATTCAGCCATGTGGAGGAAAAAGGCCCTCAAAAGCACTTAAAAAAAAATGAGAATTTAAATTAGGCTTCCCAGTCAACTTCATTAGCGAATACAGAACTGACAAGGAAAACAAGATTTTGAATTAAAACTCAAGATCTTTGGGTGTGCTCAAAGTTACAAAGGGTGCAAGTCGAGAGGGTGGACTGTAAAATAGTTGAACCTAGAGGTAGCAGCAGCACAGATGGGAGATTTACTAGATGATCCAAACTGGGATTAAAATAGGCAGTGCAATGGTTGGTGAAAGAAGGCAGTCTTATAGGGTCAGATGTTCAGCTCAGCTGCCAAGATTACAACTTGGTCCAAAAGGAGTGGAGTTTGTAGCACTGTCTTTAGTCTGCCCAATATTTAATGAGTAAAATTTCCTCCAAAGCACACCATAGACAAGTAACATAATACAGAATAGAAGGTTGGGGAGGAGCTGGTGATAGGGTGCAGCTCACTAACGTTTTTTAAAAAAAAATTCATTTACAGGATGAGGGTGTTGCTGGCATGGCAGCATTCATGGCCCATCCCTAATTTTCCTCATACTTTCCACTCTATCCATGCCATTCACAATTTTCTAAACTTCTATTAGGTCGCCCCCTCAACCTCCTGCATTCCAGTGAGAACAAACCCAGCCTATCCAACGTTCCTTCATAGCTAAAATCCCCCATACCCACGTGACATCCCGGTAAACTTTTTCTGTATCTTCTTCAAAGCATCCACATCCTTCTTGTAGTGTGGGGACCAGAACTGTATGCAACGTTCCAAGTGTGGGCTAACTAAAGTTCTATAAAGCTATAGCATAGCCTGCCTATCCTTATACTCAATGCCCCTTCCAATGAAGGCAAGCATGCCATTTTTATTACCTTATCTATCTGTGCTACTACCCTGATCTGCACACCCAGATCCCTCTGCACATCAATACTCCTAAGGGGTTTTGTCATTCACTGTATAATTTCCACCTGTACTTGACCTTGCAAAATGCATCACCTCACATTTGTCCAGATTAAACATCTGCCATTTTTCTGCCCATGCCTCCAACTGATCTATATCCTGCTGTATCCTCTGACAATCCTCCTCACTATCCGCAACTCCATGAATCTTTGTATCATTTGCAAACTTACTAATTAGAGCAGATACATTTTCCTCCAAATCATTTATGGAGACCACAAACAGCAGAGGTCCCAGCATTGATCCCTGTGGAACACCACCAGTCACAGCCCTCCTTTCTGAAAACTATTGTCCCACGACTACCCCGTCTCATGTGACTAAACCAGTTCTGTATCCATCTTGCCAGCTCACCACTGATATCATGTGACTTCACCTTTTGTGCCAGTCTGCCATGAGGGACCTTGTCAAAGGTTTTACTGAAGTCCATGTAGACATCAACTGCTTTTCCCTCAATCTTTGGCACCACCTCAAAACTCGATCAAGTTGATGACGCACGATCTCCCACCATCCCCCAATAAAACCAATAAGCTATCACCAATAAGCCCCTTTGCTTCTAAATGCGGAGAGATCTTGTCCCGGAGAATCTTTGAGTAATTTTCCTACCACTGATGTGAGACTCACAGGCCTGTAATTTTCAGGATTATCCCTACTATCCTTCTTCAACAGTGGGACAATATTGGCTATTCTCCAGTGCTCTGGGACCTCACCTGTTGTCAAAGAGGAAACAAAGCCATCCACAGCAATTTGTTCTCTTGCCTCCTTCAATAATCTGGGATAGATCCCATCAGGACCCAGGGACTTACCTAACTTAATACTTTTAAAAAGGAAGAGCTGCAGTGCATTTTCAATAGCAACTTGGCTTAGAAACTCGACACTCCCTTCCCCGAGATCATCTCCATCAAATCTTTCTCTTTGGTGAATACCGACACTAAGTGTTCGTTTAGGATTAAGAACTGAAAGGATACAGCAACTGTAATGACACAGGGATAGCAAGCTAGACCAGTGCAGATTCATTAACATTGTTTTAATTCTACTGTGATGCAAATCCATTGGATGACCTTCAAAATTACTCAGCTGTTCCTAACTTGCTTTAAATTAGAACCTTGGTATCTGATAGCTGTTAAACAGAAAATTAACAATTAATTAATATAGTAACTTTAGCAGAGAAAAGCTAAATAAGATATTCTAATTAATGCCCATGATTTAAATTCACCTCAGATCATAACTCCCTCTCAGTTCTACAGAATAAATTAAAGTCTAATTTGCCAGTTCAGTAACCATTTCAACAACAAATACCGGTTCTTTAAGGAATCCTTTAACAACGCATTCCATTTCAGGCACATGGGATTGTATCTTGCCTGAATTCCAAAGTCACCAGTCAATGCAGCTTTACAGCAGGTCTGAAGAATATTCACATTTCTTTTAAACTGGGATTTTCTCTCAGAACATTCAACATTTTTAAACTAAATATAAAACACAGCTCCCAAGTCCAGCAACTTCGAGAACATAGCCTTCTGCTCAAAGAACCAGTTTGATCCATTGTTTCTGTTTTTTTTCACATTGTGGAAAGGTCAGCACCAGACTCTGTTTGGCCAATACCACATCCAGTCAGCTGCAGTCCAAGCACAACATATCCCAGCGCTGAAACATTTGCGGTATTTTAGAGCAACAATAATTCACCTGCAATTGTTTTTGCAGGCCTGTTGCCAACCAATACCAGTCTGTTCTCTTTTTAAAAAGAAGCTGCTGCTCAAAGTACAACTCAACTTCAGCTCAGTTCCAAATAAGGGGAGGCGATGGCCTAGTGGTATTAAATCACTGGATTGTTAACCCAAAAGCCCAGATATCTGAATCCCACCATGGCAGATGGTGGACTCTGAATTCAACTTTTTAAAAAAAAAATCTGAATTAAGAGCCTAGTGATGACTGTGAAT
Source organism: Rhincodon typus (assembly GCF_021869965.1). Classification (NCBI taxonomy): domain Eukaryota; kingdom Metazoa; phylum Chordata; class Chondrichthyes; order Orectolobiformes; family Rhincodontidae; genus Rhincodon; species Rhincodon typus. The sequence continues at coordinate 46,156,876 of NC_063355.1, read as the reverse complement.
CCATTGTCAATTGTCAGAAAAACCCATCTGGTTCATTAATGTCCTTTAGGGAAGGAAACTGCCATCCTTCCTGGTCTGGCCTATGTGTGATTTCAGACCCCCAGCAATGTGGTTGACTCTTAACCGCCCTCTGGGCAATTAGGGACAGCAAATAAATGTTGGCCTAGCTGGTGATGCCCTCATTCTGTGAATGAATTAAAAAAACTAAAACAGAAAAATAAAGAAAAAAAGTGATGGTCTCAACATTAATCAGAAAAGACCAAACAGGCTGGAACTGCAGCTAGGACAGGCAAATGGGAATCAGATAGAGGTCTTAAAATTATGAAGCACTGAAAGATTTAATGCATAGAGATACTTTCATTTGTAGGGACCAAAAGATGACATTCATTAATAAATAAAACAGAGCATTAAATGGAGTGTAAAGAGGGTAGAAACAAGGTTTATGAGCAACCTAGTGGATATCAAATAATTACAGGATCACAAATCTCAGCCGATTGTCTGAACTGCAAAACATCAGGTCTTTAAGCAGCGAGACCTAATGTCAAGCAAAGCTGGACTGGTGCATAATTGCATATGCATGTGAAGAAACAATACACCATTCATAATCCTCAAACACCTTTATTTTGAATTGGCCATAAATTGATCCAATGCAGAAATAAAACAAAAAAGGTACAAAGCAAGTTCATAGCCGCAAAAACCAACAGTCCAGCAAAAGATTAGAATCCTGGAACTTCTTTCCTAACAGCAATGTGGATGTACCTACATTGCATGGAGTGCAATGGTTCCAGATGGCAGCTCATTATCTGCAGAGCAGTTACGATTGGATAAACAATGCTGGCCTAACCAATGCTGCCCACATCCCAAAAGAAAATTATGATTTAGTTCAGCATTAGACATATATCATAATTCACACCCACAAAACGTAGCTCACCATGTTAGAGGTGCAAATAGTTATCAGTGCTAAAGGACCTGACATGTTGGAAGTATACACAAGTACATATAGCAACGGTACTTATATCAGAGCTCCCTGACAAAGGGATCTATACCCTGGATTCTCCACAAATATTTTCACCAAGCTAAATAAAACCATACACAATCCAAAAGGAGGCAGTAAATTCTTTCCAGGTACACTTCAACTTACCCTTTTTCTTAAAAAGAGTGCTACTCTTATCTTAACATTGAATTTGGTAAATATTCATGACATGACTTTATGCTGTTGATTGGCTAATGTTCAAAACTTACAATGACTAAATTAGTTCAAACCCATTTTGCACAATAACCAAAAAAAATTATAATCAAGAAATGTCTTTTATCATTCCAGAGATCAGCATTTAGGTATTAGCAAACTGGTGTCTATTTTAGTCTGCATTAGGCCACAGCAGTTCCTTCTATACCAAAACCACATTTATTACTATGCATGGTGTTTGCAGAATCTGCCTTCTAGAACTATTTCTTGGCTGCTAAGTTTGCCTGTCCAGAATTGAATAATTGCCGCAAATAGAGCCAACTAAAAACCAATAACCATTTTGTCTGAAGATTTGAAACTCTTAATTTTGCCACTCTTAAGATAAACATGCAATACTACAATGCAAGTTAGCAGTCCTGCCCATGTTAAACTCTTGCAACATTAATAAAATCGAAAGTGAATATCTTGTTCACAATCTTGGGGTTGTTTCTGCCACATACCCAGGAGTTTGTAAGAACACAAATGAAGTTTTTCCAAAAAAAAAAGCCCTTCTACAGCAATTAGCATCCCAACAAATTTAATTGTCTAATACAGACCATTATTTCAAAACTGCAATTTTAAATAACTAAATTATATCATTGAATTCATGTTGACACATTCAATATCCAAGAGGTCAGTGGATCAGCAGGTCACAGGTACTCAAAGTGATCATAAAATGTACTTATAATGATAACCTGAATTATTTACCTGTAGTAAATAAATGATGCTCACTTGGACAAGATCCTTGTTAATATAGTAAATTCAGCTGATTGTAGTAGGTTTGCAAAATGTCAAAGTAATCCTGACACAGCCCAAACTTGACAAAGAACGGTCTTTAAAACAGTATATAGTTTTTAAAAACCTGGGATCCAATGCATTACATTATGGAAAGAGGAGGGAGTAGGGACCCTTGCCCACAGTCCCAGGCCAGTTTTCTTCCCATTGATCAGGGACCATCACTAGGCAGCATTTATGCATCATTTCATGGCGTGTGGGGTGGCACCAGACAAGACAAATGGATATTGTTCCCACCCCTGTCTTGGCTTAAATTAGAATATACTAATATGCCCACCCAAAGAAAATAACCTAGAGGATGGGGGAAAAATGATATTTGAACCGCCACTCCAACGCTGTTTAAAAAAGGAAATTAACTTTAAAGTTGATCCAAAATTAACTCTGAAACTGAACTGCAAAACTGCCACAGGTAGCTGATCAGGGAAAGACACTACAGTTTAATCTGGACTGTACTCTGCAGTGTCTGTGTTGAAGTGACTGATCTCAGCAAGGGCGTACAACCAGCTAGAGGAGCCCTCTACTGGGGGTGACATTTTCCCTAGATTCTCAAATTATTTGGGGACTCCTGCTGTTGACACATATGGAGGTCAGGACCAGGCTCAGCTGCACAAGCTTCATGATCAAATATTATGTAGATGTTCACCATTCAGGATCACACAACGGATAACCACAGATGAGAAAACTGGAGCAGTGTTTTGTGTAATGAATTGAAAAGCACTGAAAGATCATACTGTACAATTTGTGGGAAACTGTTTACCGAAAGCAGCAAGATGGTCAACAGTAGTGAGCTAAAGGTGTGGATGAACAAATCTTTAAATTGGAATGCTGATATTAGAGATATAAGGATTCTGTAGTCCTATACATTGGAGTAATATATGGTTTGTTTTAAATATTGAATTTTTACCAATTAGTTAAGCCACATTTAGGTACTCAACACTGTTTTAGAGGGAGGACCTGAAGATGAGAATCCTGTAATTCCTGATCAGCAGAATTGTGTGCATCACAAACTGTAGCAGTTCAAGGTGGCTTACCACGTATTCCCACATCCAGTGAATGTCTAAAAACAGACTGCAGGATTATCGTTATGAAGAGAACCACAAATACGGCTTATTATCTGTTTGAAATTTCTTACCCAAGAGTCATGCAAGTAGAATCCATAATAGCTTTTAAAAGGAAAATGAACAAAACTTTAAAAAGAATTTTTGGGAAAGGGCAAGGAAATGGGACAAAGTGATAGGGTCAAATTGGATTCAAAAGTTAATTCTGTTTCTCTCTCCACAGATACCGCCAGACCTGCTGCGTTTCACCAGCATCTTGTTTTCATTTCAGATCTCTAGCATCCATAGTTCTTTGCTTTTATAAAAACTAATTTTAAAATACAGACAGCAGGCATAAAGGCAGGCCAAATGACTGCCTCCCATGTTATAAAATTTGATGATTTTACCTTTGATATGAAAGGGTTTGGCATCTTTGAGGATTAGTCAAACATGGAACACCAGGGTTGTGCATAAAAGGGAAATGGGAAAAGGGGATTAGGGCAAAGAGTTCAAGTCAGACTAGTATCCTAAGCACAAAAACAAAATGATCTGACAGTATCAAAGAGGAGTTAATGTTGAGTCTAGTATGACTTCTTTAGTACAATAAAAATGGGACAAAATAGATGGGGATTCCAAAGAAGTCAAACCAGACTCAAAAGATTAAGTTTATTTCTCTCCACAGATGCTGCCAGACCTGCGGAGTTTCTCCAGCATCTGTTGTCATTTGAGTTTAAGCTAGTATCAAAAGCACAATGAACTTGGGGCTCAATAACATTTGTAATTCTATTGGTTGCTTTAATTAAGAGAACTACTTTCAGTGAACGCAAAGAGATTGTTCAAGGATTTGGGACAAAGCATTGCAGTAGTGGTGGAGGAGGGGAAAAGGAGAAGACATGTCATGAATTTTTGATATCTGAGGAACTCTTGCCTCAGCTTGTGGATGCTTTAAAGATTGTGTATTTAGAAAACTGAAAGAGATTGTGTGCAAACAAGTTAATATCCAGTTGGAATGATTACAAGAATAGGTGCGGTTTTCCATTCACACAACTGCCCACACATCCGAATGTTTTCCTGGTCTAGAATATACATTCTTGGGAAATGCTTCATTTCATAAAGTTGCTTTTTTAAAGTAGTAATCATGACAGGAAACATGATGGTTTTTATATTCACAGGTAATAAAGTCGGTCTGCTAATGCCAGACTGGGCTCTCGATGAATACTTTGTCCCACTAAGAATGCCAGCTTGTGGGCATACTGGCAGGGGGCAGGCACACGAATAACACCCTAAAAACAACAAAAAAAATCAGTTTATTTACAATCCAAATTTCCAAGTTACGTTCAGTATTTGAGATGTCAATACATTTTTCTGGATGAAATGCAGCCATTTACTTTCTGAATTGCAAAAATTTACCACCCATCCCATTACAACCACCTAAAGAGCGGTTTAAAAATAATTAATGCAAATTGGGAGGAGTAGGCCACTCAGCCCCTCAAACCCTGCACTGCCTTTTGATTTCACAGGCTCATCTGATTGTGCAGCATTCCCACCTGTCCCCAAAACCTTTTAGCTACTTCCTTGTCAAAAATCTACTTCCACCTTAAAAATATTCAAGAACTCTGCTCAGGCTACTTTTGAGGAAGACCATTTCATATAAGGAAAAAATTTTCCTTATCACCCATGTATTAAATGTGCTTAACATCAAGTAAGTAGAAATATAATAAACCACTTGAGATATGATTCTATAATTCTAATTAGGATTTTTCTAATTGAGTGACCATATTAAGAAAGCCAATGTTGAAATTCATTCAGGAAAAGTTCACTTGAGTATACATGTCTAACTGTCATAGTATTTGAAACAATTATTGCTTGGCCTCAACCTTGCCAAGCATGTTATTTAAATATAAAACAAATAACTGTCAAGAGAACCCTTAAAATTACTTTTTAACTCAATACCAAATTACATTTTCTGGTCCAATTTTTCTGGAGTAATTTAATATATAGTGTTTGGGTTTGAATATAAACTTGTCTTTTACATTTTCTAACTTCCAATAACTTCCAAATACATACACATGCTCAACCTCAACTAAAGACATTTGAGGGGTAAAATGAATGATTATGACAACAACAGGGTTCAAAACTAAAATATATGGCTAAATGGTTAAACGTTTATCAAGGAAATACAATTCAAATCTTCTGTGATAAATTGATGTTAAGCTTTGCAAAATACAAGTAGACAGTCCAGTTTCAAACTCAGTTTGTAGCGACTCCCCTTTTAGTGAACAGTAAATAGTAGCCTCAAAAATCTGGCAGTTGGAAGATTGAGCAGCATTTAGTTTAGATTTAAGGTAGAGCTACTTTGAAAACATTGGAGTCGTTGAGCCTCCAGTCTGATCAGTTTTATTAAATGAAAGAAGACATTATCTCACTCACCGGCCAATTGTAATACATGTGGCACAGCTTGTAAGTTAGTCGCTGCATGTAATCTGGTTTCAAGTTGCTGCTGTCATACACTACATTGTAGTGTGTCGGTGTAACAGTACCAACCTTCACTGACTGACTGACTATATAGAAGTCATACCTGACCCAAAAAAAACACACTGTTAACACAGTCTAATTTTTGTGTTTAAAATCCATTAAGCGAGTCAAAAATTATGCTCAAAATGTTTAACACAATACTTTACCATTCTGGTCTTGTGACATCTGTGTCAATGACAGTGCCAGGAGGTGGGTTCTGTAATCTTCCACCAGCTTGTGAAAAAAACCTTGCATTAACACGCTTCTTTACAACAATCACCGATAGCTTTGGCCTGAGAAAGAAACATTGGTTAGATGTACTAAAAGATAAAAATTATACTGTTGAGGAGTTTTCGATTTTGTGTAACTCACTTGTAGTCAGTCAGGTATTTCAAACAATCTAGCAGCTGCGGAACCTCATAATTGACTACAGTGTTCAACTGTCCATCACCAACTCCATCACGGTACACAACGATGCGACCAGGCAGGCACTTATTGTGAGCATGCCATGTCTTCAAAGCAGCTGAGGAAATTGAAATTCAACAAATGAAGTAACTTACAGATAAAAGAATTTCTTTGAGACAATTAAATTTATAAGCAAACTTATTTTTATGACAATATCACCTGAAAAATTCCACACTACTTTACTTGTGGATCCAAAAATATGCATTCAAGTGATTCAAAGTTGCGCCTAATGTCTGATTCAAATGACTCGAGTTATTAATGCAAGGTTAAAGGGTTTTTAATTTGTTTCATCATTTACTAAGCAAAATATATTAGCAGATTTTAGCATAAATGGCGAAGCAAGAATATTGACTGCTAGCCTAGGAGAAAATTGCCCACAAAAGATCCAGTGATCCCAAGTGTCCAAAGTGTCATCATCAAGTACGGTCTGCAGTCACTGTACTCTCAGATAGCAAACTAGGAGGGTGGTGGAAGATATAACCAAATCCATTCAGTAATTTTTCAAAAAGAACAAAATTGGGATTACGGCAGGTGGTAAAATATTAAATTGTCAATTCAAAATATCGAAGTGGAATTGTTATTATTTTATATTCAACCAACAAAGTTATTTCAAGACCATTAATAAAGCATCTTAACATTAATAATTAAAGTGTTACAACCCAGTTACATCTTATTCAAGAAAATGTAACTGCAGAATTTTAACACTAACACACTGTCTTGCAAGTTATGCCAAATTAGTCATTTCTAATAGGTTTGGAGAAACCTTAATAGTGCACCCTCTGAAGCATCACAGAACAGCAGCAACATCTGAATTTCTACACTTGATTGCACAGGTGCTGCTGGCTTCAAAGGAGCAATGAGAATGAATGCCAGGCTTCACTATTATTGTCTCAATGTCTGGGCTTTAAAAAGATGCCAGAAATTAAGATATTCTCGAAGGCTGTTGAATGCATGAGCTTAAAAGGACTCTTGTTAAAAGGGAGCAAGTAACCCAAGTTAACACTTTCATTAAGAAATATTATATAAAGACGACAGAGTGAATACACAGGTTTGTCACGTGTAGTCATGCCCACTGAACAAGGAACTTTAAAGTGCGAAACAGGGTGATGCTTCATTGAGGTCTGAGTGTCTGTTAAGTGGAGGATAAAAAAGGTTGAATACTTATTTTTTGGTGCGTGAGAAAAAGCTGTTTCAAACAGCTCATATAGTGTAGAATTGTTGTGGTTTTATTTTTCTTGAGTGTAATAATCTTCGAGGTTCTTTTGCTCAAAGTACGTTGGCAACCTCTTGGAAAAAACGTTTAATAACTACCAGAGTCAAAAATAATTTGCACAAATAAAATGAAGGGTTTATAAGCCAGGTTTCATCCTGGGGATGAAATGCCTGTATTACCATCAGGTGGTAATACACTTACACACTTGGTGCTTTTAAGTATACAATATCTTTTATCCAATTCAGGCATCTACCTACCTTGTAAGCAAACTTTTAATCCATCTACAAGTTCTTGTCCACGCTCTTGCAAGATGCAGCGAGAAAACCACCTAGTCAAGGATCACCATGTTAGTTGTTATTCTTAATTTTATTATTTGAAAAGTTGGTAATGTAATCCTTAATGATGTGAAGGGTGGATGTTTAAAAATCTCAAAATTATGAAGCAAGACAAAAAAAAGCAAATACTCCAATTAAACTCCGCTGCATCTTTTCTTCAAAATCTTATTCATTCGACATTTCAACAGATTTACTTCCTACTGAAAAGCTTAAGATTTTCTTTCAGTCTAACTTCTAGCTCAGAAATGTTGACTATTGACAAGTCAGACAAATCAACAGATCATCTCATTCCAGTGTAGAAAATCCTGTTTAGTACAGGAGAACAGACCTAAGCTACATCAGTATTTTTGCAACTTCACAACATTTCAGATTTTGGTTGCTATGCCACCCTAGAATACTGTTGGTAGCTAGGCCAACTCAACAGAAACTTTTATCTCAAACTGCTAAGACCCAGAAATGAACAAATCATGTGTCATAGTCAAAATAAATTCTTGACTAGATCAGACCATTTGTGGGTAATCAAGACCTCAGTACTAAATACTAAAAACAGCAAAAACTGCACAAGATTGATAATGTCAGCAGTTATGCACTTAAACAATCAGCCTTCAGAACTTGGCTTATTTAGCAGAAGATTTAAAGGCAGATGTACAGCACAGAAACAGACCTGTCAGTCCAACTCATCCATACTGGCTAGATATCCTAAATTAATCTAGTCCCATTTGCTAGCATTTGGCCCATATCCCTCAAAATCTTTCAGATGTTGTCAAAACCATTAGATTTAAATTTAATTGGTTTTTTTGGTATCCAAGAGCCTGGTTTAAATTTATTGGCTAAACTCAAAAACCTGTTGTCTTGGTAAAAAGAGTGCTGCTTTGCCTCCTAACAGTACAGCCTTTTGATTCAAATGCTTCAATTCAGGTGCTGTGCACCTGCAAACACGCAAACTTCCTTTTTGAATCTCTAAGCATTGAAAAAGCACATCTTTTAAAATGACCACACACTGCTTTCCCCATAGCTTTTTTTTTAAAATTTACAAATGCCAGCTTTTTTTTTTAAAAAAGCTATCACCATTTTTAAAAAAATATACACCAGCTTCTAACGTCCTGCCTTCTAACCCACAAGTACTCTACCCAACTTCACAACAGGTTCCTTTTAAATCTTTCCTCTCACATTAAACCTATGTCCTCTAGTTTTGGAATCCCCTACCCTGGGGGAAAAAGTGACCTTGGCTGTTCACCATATCAATGCCCCTTATGATTTTATAAACGTCTACAAAGGTCACCCTTCAGCTTCCAATGCTCCAGGGAAAATAGTCCCAGCTTATTCAGCCTCTCCCTATAGTCCAAACCCTCCAACCCTGGCAGCATCCTTGCAAATCTTTTCTGAACCCTTTCAAGTTTCACAACATTTTTCCTATAGCTGGGAGACCAGAATTCAATGCAGTATTCCAAAAGCAGCCTGACCAATGTCCTGTACAGCTGGAACATGACCTCCAAACTCCTACACTCAATGCACTGACCAATAAAGGCAAGCATACCAAACCCCTTCTTTGCTATCCAGTCTACCGGTGATTCCACTTTCAAGTAACTATGAACCAGCACTACAAAGTCTGTTTGTTTGGCAAAATTCCCCAGAACCTTACCACTAAGTGTATATGTTCTGCCCTGATTTGCCTTTTGAAAATGCAGCACCTCACATTTATCCAAATTAAATTCCATCTGCCATTCCTTGGCTTAAAATGTGCAGTACACAAGGTACTGATGCTTTCAGGTGAAGGACAGATGGGAAGGTGACGGCCTACTGGTATTACCACTACAGTATTAACCTAGAAACCGAGAGGATGATCCATCTCAGTCTCCTTCAGTGGTCCCCAGCATTACAGATACCAGTCTTCAGCCAATTCAATTCACTCCACAGGATAAAGAAATGGTTGGAGACACTGGATACTGCAAATTCTAGGGGCCTTGACAAAATTCCAACAATTAGTACTGACGACTGATACTCGAGAATGTGCCACTCCACTAGCCAAGCCTTTCTAGTACAGTTACAAAATTAGCATCTACCCAAAAACGTGAAAAATTCCCCAGGTACGTCCTATACATAAAAAGCACAACAAATCCAACTCGGCCAATTACCACCCCTACTCTCGATCATCAGTAAAGTGGTGGAAGAAGTCAGTGTTATCAAGCAGCATTTTCTCAGCAATAACTTGCTCAATGGTGCCCAGTTTGGGCTCTGCCACGGCTACTCAGCTCCTGACCTCATTACAGCCTTGGTTCAAACATGACCAAAAAAGCTGTATTCCAGAGGCGAGGTGAGGAGAGAGTAACAGACCTTGACATCCGAGTGTGGCATCAAGGAGCTCTAGCAAAACTGGACTCAATGGGTGTCAGAGACAAACTCTCCCACTGGTTGGAGTCATAGCTGGCACACAGGAAGATGGACACTGAATACTCCACTATCAACATTCTGGAGGTTACCATTGATCAGAAACTCAACTGGAATCACCACATAAAGACAGTAGCTACAAGAGCAGTTCAGAGGTTAGGAACACTACAGCGAGTGACTTACCTCCTGACTCCCCAAAGCCTGTCCACAATCAACAAGGCAGAAGTCAGGAGTGTGCTGGAATACGCCCATTTACCTGGATGGGTGCAGCTCCATCAACACTCAAGCATGACACTGTCCAGCACAAAGCAACCCGTTTGATTGGTACTACATCCATAAGCATCCACTTCCTCAGTGACTCTCAGTAGTAGCACCATATACGGACTACAAGATGCACTGCATTAGTTCACTAAGGCTCCTTTGACAGCACCTTCTAATCCACTTCCATCTAGAAGGACAAGGACAGCAGATACATGGGAACACCACCTCCTCCAAGTTGCCCTCCAAGCCACTCACTATCTTGACTTGGAAATACATCACCATTCCTTCATTATCACTAGATCAAAGTCCTAGCATTTCCTCAAGGTCACTTTGGGTCAACTCACAGCAGCAGTTTAAGTCAGCAGCTCACCATCACCTTCAAAAGCAACTAGGAATGGGCAATAAATGCTGGCCCAACCAGTGACAGTGACACTCACATCCCACAAATGTATAAGAAAAAAAAAGGAGTGCGCAGTTAGAATTATATGAAATAAATTATGGCCTAAGTGCCAAGTCATTAACTACAGTTAATGCTGCATATTAATACTTTCCAGCTTCCCTCAACTGAGTATAGGAGTTGGGAGGTCATGTTGCAGCTGAACTGGGCATTGGTCAGGCCACTTTTGGAATACTGTGTGAAATTCTGGTCTCCCTACGATAGGAAGGATGTTGTGAAACTTGAAAGGGTTCAGAAAAGATTACAAGGATGTTGTCAGGGTTAAAGGGTTTGAGCTATAGGGAGAGACTAAATAGGCTGGGGCTATTTTTTCTGGAGGAGAGGCTGAGGGATGACCTTATAGAGGTTTGTAAAATCATGACGGGCATGGATAGGGTAAATAGACAAGGTCTTTTCCCCGTGTCAGAGTGACTAAAATTACAGCATTATACGTTCAATGAGAGAGGGGAAAGATTTAAAAAGGGATCTGAGGAGCAACTTTTTTTTTAAAAAAAATTGAGGGTGGTGCATGTATGGAATGAGCTACCTGAGGAAGTAGTGGAGGCTAGTACAATTACAACATTTAAAAGGCATCTGCATGGGTATATGAATAGGAGGGGTTGAGGGGGATATGGGCCAAATGCTGGATGAGTTCGAGCAAAGGGTCTGTTTCTCAGCTGTACTTCTCTATGATTCTATGTTAACCAATGACCATATTTCCAAAAACTCTGGATATTTAAACTGATTTCAAATGTAAACATCAAGGAAAAACTATAAATTTTTTATGGAGAAGGGATAATGCTTTCATTGTTTGTAATATTTCCTAATTAGTTACAGCTTCCCAAAGGCACCTTCCACTTGCAACTTACCTTGTTATTGACTGATTAAGACTGGCTACAAATCCTGCAATGGACTTCCTCCCAGCAGCATTATCATGGTAACAATCTATACCAACCACCATGAGCTGTTTGAGCTGTAAAACATTCACCATGTTAAATGTCACCCACGCTTTAGAATGCAATAAAGTCCAAATCAGTTAATACCACAGAATTTTCCCAAATCCACAAGCGAGGTTACAGACTCTTCACAAACTTTCCCATTCTGCAGTTGTTCTTACTTAGAGAGCAATACACAAAAACGAACAGACCATTTTATTTGCATGTAGTATGCTCCTAGCAATTGAAATCGCCAAGTTTCAATGCTCTTTGAACAACTTGAAATCAATAATCAAGGATGGCTGGTGTCAAATCCACCACTGGTCTTAAGTGATGACGTTCATTAAATGAGCTGGAGAGGCATGATGGGCCAAATAGACTCCTCCTGCAATGGAACACTTCTGCAATTCTGAACTGCTTTCAAATCTTTCAAAAGCACAAGCTAAGAGCCAATTCTTCAATGACTAATCACCCAAACTTTAACTCATTTAAAGGACTTCTAATTTTTTTCTTTTGTTTAAATCTCACCAGTTTGAAATGAGAAAAATATAGATGCATGAATTTAAAGTATAACCAAACAGATACTTATACAGGAATGGTACTCTAACCTCTAATGGACAGAGCGCCCATAAACACCAGTGCCTCAGTCTACCATATTTCTAATATTCAACAGGTTTGGTTTGGGAAAGGGAAGTAATTTTTTTGGCATGCAGGCAACACTGGCAAAACATTAAAATCAACCAGTGTAGGACTAAGCTTACATGTGGGTCTAGCCCAGTGAAGGAGACAAATTCATTGTGCTGGAGGCTTTCAGTGAACCAACTGTGCTTCTACAATAAACCAGCAGCTTTCAAGCTCATTTTTCCAGATATTAAATGAAAAAAAAATCAGGAAATTACATTCAATTAAAATGAGTTTACAACGTCACATTCAGATTTGAACTGACTACCTTTAATAGCTAGGTTAGCACCAAAATCACAAGGCCTTCCAAATTCATTGTAACCATTTTGCTTTGCAAGACTATGGACAGCTGACTTGTTACTGTACTCCTGGGCTGATAACTGTTTGAATCCACAATCCAGGAGATACGAAACAACATTGCATCAGTCTCTTTTTCTTTAAGAGAGCAAACTAGTCTTTACTATCAAAGGCTATAGTCTGACTTACTTAATTAGGGGAAAAAACTGCTAAAGAAATACATTATTTCGCAATACAGAAAGCATGGGGAGTTTTATTCATGTGCAAATACTTACTGGTATCTCGACACTCCACAGTTCACCACCCATTTTACAGTTTATTTGCAATGCAATTTTTGTTGCAATAGCCATCAATGCCTGTGGCTTACTTAAGGTGCGAGCGACTACGCACTGACTTGGGGTTGGGCATTCAACACACAAGTATTTCTTGATTGTATCGTATTTGTCTTTGCGATTAGATGGAAGGACACAAACAACCTGGTGAGCAAAAGAATGTTAATTTGAAAACAGAATTACCAGTTTAAAAACACTTCATTTTACTTCATACAAGACTATTGTTGCAATGGATAGTGTGTGCAAATAGCTACTGTTTTCATCCTTATTATTTGTCCAATTCACTTAACTTTATCAAATATTTGGAAAAGTTTTATACAGGAGACCATTACTGAAAAATAACAGGGAGCTCCCTGTACCTACTCCTCAAACAGCCCATCCTTTGTCATCAAAACCCTTCAAAATCTTGAATATTTTGAAATCTACAAACCTTCGCAATCCTCATGAGCCTCCAATACTGAGTTCTGATAACAAAAGCTTTGGTATAAAAATCAGTGAATTTTCTGGTACCCTTTTCCTGAAATGTTTGAAGTTGAGTATCCAAAACTGGAATATTCTAACTATAGTTCAACCAGTGATATGAGCAAGTTTAGCATTGCTGCTAATTGTATTCTTGACAATGATTCACATTTTAGGGTCATAGGAACGTAACTCTTCTGCAATATATTCATTTGTGTCTCCACTTCTACAGATTTCAGATTTTTCACTTTTACCAAAGGATTACATAGTTTCATAATGAATAAATCCTCCCGTCATTAACACCCATGTGTACACTATGGAAAGTTTAAATTTAAATCTAAAATGGAGAAAGGTAATACAGGATTAAATCTTTAAATATGCTCTTACAATTCTTGTAGACTGAGTAACATTAGACTGCAAAGCCTTCAAAAATGCCTCACTGCGATCTTCCACCTCAATCCTAAAATGAAAATCATTTCAGAAGTCAGTTTTTAAAAAAAGTGACCAGATCAAATTGATAACATATAGCAAACTTCATTAAAAAATACAGCCATAGAAGTCATGACTGGATCCTGCCCACGTAACTTTCAATAATGCCTATAAACCTCTCCAAAATTGCCAATCAGCACAGGCTTAACCTAGTAGAAAAATAAATTGTTGAAAATAGTTAAAATTTCTGGTCAGTGTCTCTGACAACCACCCATACAAGTGAATGAGGAATATATTCTCTCAAGTACCTTACTTGCAGGTGGGAAGTCAGGTGAGCCATTCACCACAAAATATGTAATTTTTGTTCTAGTCACACAACAGGAGAATTATGGAGTTATTCAGATGGAGTTTGATTCCCAGGATCTTGCCAGCAGGAAATTAGTTGAGCAACTTAAGTAAGACTCTCTCCAGTTGAAAACAGGTCATTGCCCAACAAGCTGTTTGCCAACTGAAGCCTGGATGTTGTACGAGACTGGTTACCCATGGTCAGAGACAGTTATTATCTGGGGAGTTGCCAATGGAGTGGACATCATTGCCCAAATTTCTTCCTTAGAGTGTAGCCACTTTGGTGCCAGATCAATTTTCTGCGTATTGGTCTGCTCCAGACAACCACCCAAAAATGTTGAGATAACAAGGTGTAGAGCTGGATGAACACAGCAGGTCAAGCAGCATCAGAGGAACAGGAAGGCTGACATTTCAGGCCTGGACCCTTCTTCAGAAATGGGGGAGGGGAAGGGGGATCCGAAATAAATAGGGAGAGAGGGGAAGGCGGATAGAAGATGGATAGAGGAGAAGATAGGTGGAGAGGAGACAGACAGGTCAAAGAGGCGGGGATGGAGCCAATAAAGGTGAGTGTAGGTGGGGAGGTACACACTAGGTCAGTCCAGGGAGGACGGACAGGTCAAGGGGGCGGGATGAGGTTAGTAGATAGGAAATGGGGGTGGGGCTTGAGGTGGGAGGAAGGACAGGTTAGGGAGGCAGGGACGAGCTGGGCTGGTTTTGGGATGCGGTAGGGGGAGGGGAGATTTTGAAGCTTGTGAAGTCCACATTGATACCATTGGGCTGCAGGGTTCCCAAGCGGAACACGAGGTGCTGTTCCTGCAACCTTCGGGTAGCATCGTTCTGGCACTGCAGGAGGCCCAGGATGGACATGTCGTCTGCGGAATGGGAGGAGGAGTTGAAATGGTTCGCGACTGGGAGGTGCAGTTGTTTATTGCGAACCGAGCGTAGGTGTTCTGCAAAGCGGTCCCCAAGCCTCTGCTTGGTTTCCCCGATGTAGAGGAGGCCACAACGGGAACAGCAGATGCAGTATACCACATTGGCAGATGTGCAGGTGAACATCTGCTTGATGTGGAAAGGCTTCTTGGAGCCTGGGATGGGGGTGAGGTGTAGGGGCAGGTGTAGCACTTCCTGTGGTTGCAGGGAAAAGTGCCGGGTGAAGTGGGGCTGGAGGGGAGTGTGGAGCGGACAAGGGAGTCATGGAGAGAGCGGTCCCTCCAGAAAGCAGATAAAGGTGAGGAGGGAAAAACGTCTTTGGTGGTGGGGTTGGATTGCAGATGGCGAAAGTGTCGGAGGATGACGCGTTGGATCTGGAGGTTAGTGGGGTGGTACATCTCAGATGTCCTCGTTTTTCAAGGACCACAATTTCCCCCCATCAGTGGTCGAAAACGCCCTCGAACGTGTCTCCCGCATTTCCCGCAACTCATCCCTCACATCCCCTCCCCGCAATAACCAAAACAGAATCCCCTTCATCCTCACGTCCCACCCCACCAACCTCCGGATCCAACGCATCATCCTCTGACACTTGCGCTATCTGCAATCCGACCCCACCACCAAAGACATTTTTCCTCCCCACCCTTATCCGCTTTCCGGAGGGACCACTCTCTCCGTGACTCCCTTGTCCGCTCCACACTCCCCTCCAGCCCCACCTCACCCGGCACTTTTCCCTGCAACCGCAGGAAGTGCTACACCTGCCCCGACACCTCCTCCCTCACCCCCATCCCAGGCCCCAAGAAGACTTCCCACAACAAGCAGATGTTCACCTGCACATCTGCTAATGTGGTATACTGCATCCGCTGTTCCTGTTGTGGCCTCCTCTACATCGGGGAAACCAAGCGGAGGCTTGGGGACCGCTTTGCAGAACACCTATGCTCGGTTCGCAATAAACAACTGCACCTCCCAGTCGCGAACCATTTCAACTCCTCCTCCCATTCCGCAGACGACATGTCCATCCTGGGCCTCCTGCAGTGCCACAACGATGCTACCTGAAGGTTGCAGGAACAGCAACTCATTCCGCTTGGGAACCCTGCAGCCCAATGTGGACTTCACAAGCTTCAAAATCTCCCCTCCCCCTACCGCATCCCAAAACCAGCCTAGCTCGTCCCTGCCTCCCTAACCTGTTCTTCCTCCAACCTATCCCCTCCTCCCACCTCAAGCCCCACGCCCATCTCCTACCTACTAACCTCATCCCGCCCCCTTGACCTGTCCGTCCTCCCTGGACTGACCTATCTCCTTCCTACCTACACTCACCTTTACTGGCTCCATCCCCGCCTCTTTGACCAGTCGGTCTCCTCTCCACCTATCTTCTCCTCTATTCATCTTCAATCCGCCTCCCCTTCTCTCCCTATTTATTTCAGATCCCCCTTCCCTTCCCCCATTTCTGAAGAAGGGTTCAGGCCCAAAACGTCAGCCTTCCTGCTCCTCTGATGCTGCTTGGCCTGCTGTGTTCATCCAGCTCTACACCTTGTTATCTCAGATTCTCTAGCATCTCCAGTTCCTACTATCTCACCCAAAGATGTTAATTTTTCTTCAGTGGAGTAGGAAATTGATGGTAGACCCAATGCAGGGTCTAACTCCATGTTATTAATTATGCTATTCTTTCAATGATCGAGTCAGGCACTCACACCACTTCATTACAACTAGTGCTGTGAATGAAGGGATTGAGTAATCAGTAATATAAAGAAGGAGAACTTGGTTTTCCAGAGAAACAATAAATTAAAACCGATCACGTTTACAACTTGGAGTTGCCTTGGGCACAAACTAAAAACTGCGTTATTTAAATTTTCCTGAAGTTTTGTTTTCTCTCCCACTGCCACAACATACATAGTTTCAGAATGTCTGAGCAGATCTAAAATACAAAAATCAAAATCAATTATACTGGTTCACTAGGATGTGGTATCGACAAAGTGTTAAGAGACAAATCTTCCAAAGTTTGCTGCCCTCTCCTTGGGTTTCATTTTTTTTGGTGTTGAATTTCCTCCCATCATAAGAGTTCAATGATGCAGAACAGGCACTTGTGGAACAACTGATTACATTGAAAAAGGATCTAATAAGAGCTTTCACTTGTATGGATTTATTTCTGGAACAGATTGGACATAGGCTCCTGAGCCAGTGGGAGAGATTACAAAACTAGGGGGAAGGACAATCTAAAAAACTTAAGAGTTTGATCTCTTACAAATGTGGTTTTAAAATTTATTCGTTCATGGAACATGGGTATCACTGGCTTGGCCAGCAATTATCGTCCATCCTTTGGAGGTAGTGTCCTCTAGAGCTGTATTCCTGAACCGCAGCAGTTCATTTGATGTTGCCATTCTAGTGATCACAGGTTTGGAAGATGCTGTCTAAGGAGCCTTGGTGAATACAGAACATAGAACAGTACAGCACAGCACAGGTCCTACGGCCCATGATGTTGTGCCGACCAAATTTCTGCAACATATTTTGCAAAATGTACACTGCTGCTACAGAGCACTGGTGGATGAGGGAGTACATGTTTGTGGATGGGATGCCAATCAAGTGGGCTGTCAGTCCTGGAAGGTGTGAACAGTATTTGCCACTTAACGCAAATGGAATGCTGTCTAGGTTTTGCTGCATTTGCACATGGGCTATTACAGTATTCGTCGTGAATATTGCAATTATTAATCAAATCATAGAATCCCTCTAGTATGGAAACAGGCCATTCAGTCCATCAAATCCATACCGATCATCTGAAGAGCATCCCACCCTATTCCTGTAACCTTGCACTTCCCCGTGGCTAATTCACCTAGCCTGCACATCCCTGGACACCATGGGCAATTTAGCATGGACAATTCACCTAACCTGCACATCTTTCGACTGCGGGAGGAAGCCCACACAGACAAGGGGAGAATGTGTAAACTTCACACAGACAGACACCCGAGGGTGGAATCATACACAGGTCCCTGGCACTGAGAGGCAGCAGCACTAACTAGTGAGCCACCGTATTGCCATGTTATGATACAAGTGGTGGGTGGCAGAAGTTTAGAATTCTCCAGCAAATGGCTGATATTAGGCCAACTGTTAGTTAATTTTAAATATGCTGTCAATTTTTCGTCTCAATCAAAATCTATTAAGGCAAATATTTCAAGTTAAGTCTCAGATTAGCCATAATTTGAGTGAGGCAGCAGGATCAAGGGTTAAATAGACCATTTCTTTTGATGCTCTGAAAGTTGCCAGGAATATTAAGAATAATAGCGCATTCAGTGTGGACCATACGAGCACAGTTGAGTACTTACATTAATGGCTTTTCCATTCTAATGCCCATTGCATTTACTACTTTGCCCAGAGTTTGGAAAAGGCTCCTAGCTACATCAGCATTTCTTCGGGTAAAAATCAACACCCAATTTTCCAGTGGAATAGGATTAATCAGGTAAGCACCTCTGGTTTCTCTGGACCACTCTGCTGCTTGAGGATTATAATCAAACTGAAATGTAATGGAATCCATGCATTGTAAATATAATCAAAGCGTAAAAAGTACAATTGAACAATATACACAAATTGTTTTCCACAACACATACCTAATTGATACATCACATAAGAAACAGTCAGTATAAACCAAGAAATTTGACAGTGATCTCTCACACATTTTAAATTATGCAATTATTTTGACTTCAGACCCAACCTTATCCATAACTATCTTTAATCTAATGGGGTTACAATCACCGACAGCAAAACGCTCTCTTTCCTCGTCCTCCACCCCGCATCGTGCTGCCCTATATTAGGTTAAGATCAAGGACTGTCATGATTTAGTTGAGTGATTAAAAAAGTCACAAGGAATTGAATGGCCTTCTCTAACATGGGAACAAAAAGGAACTAAAGTAATGCTAACAAAACTATTTCTAAAAACCAGCCACTTTTCCAGCAAGACTTCATTCAGACTGCTTGCCCTTATTTAACTTTGATGCACTTAGTATCAATATTTCTTACTCAAGCTACATATTGTAGCTTATATTGCAGTAGGATGAACTAAAATATAGCCTTAATCAATACATTCATGACCAATGGCTGAAAACAGTTGACACGTAACTCCGTGCATTTATCCTGAGGGTATCACCACATTAGGTTTAACCACTAGCTATGCTTTGATGCCGAAGCAACTCAGTATAATGAAATAGCTTACAGAACCATTTAGGTGATTGAATTTAGCTTCTTATAACTTGGACATAAATAAATTCACAGCCATTTGCAATCTGGCTGAGATTTCTAATGCACATTACCATTTTACCACCTTGGTGAATCTTCTCTGAAGGTACAACTCGGCCAGACAGAGAGTGTAACTCGGTATCAAATTGGAGACCCCAATCAGAGAGCTCCTTCTGTACATTATCATCCCTGTTTTTAAAAATAAGAATAAAAAATTCATTGCAATCTAATAACAGCAAGTCTGTAAAGTCCACTTTAGTTTTAGTCATTGCAGAAAAGAAATTCAGAACAAAGTGTAACACAGGGCTCAGGACATAAGTGACTATTTTGATAAAATGTGCTGCTATCAAGAGAGCCATAACTATCCCATGAGTTTAAAAAGGAGACCAGGTGAACACAGAAAATAATCTGATGATGCAGAGAGCCAGAAGGCAGAATGAAACGGAGTGTAATAACTGGCAGTGAATAATTTTCAAAATGGCCCATTTCGGTGTCGTATATTCTTTGGACATTGAATAAGTTACACAAATTAGTTCTATAATTGTTGTATTCCAACTCCAGACTGATTGAGACACTAGGATTTTAATTACAGTACATCAGCTTAACGTAAGCAGTGCAACCAGGTTCAGATTCCCGTCCCAATGTTGGCTTGGCTCAAACTATGAAGGCCAAGGAAAATTTGGTAGAACTGACTGCAGTAAACAGTGAAATTTAAAAGAGACAAAAAAATAGAAATTCCTGGAAAAGCTTAGCAGTACTGAGGAAGGGTCACTTGACCCAAAACGTTAACTCTGGTTTCTCTCCACAGATGCTGCTGGATCTGCAGAGCTTTTGCAGCAATTTCTACTTTTGTCTCCGCTTTACAGCGTCCACAGTTCTTTTGGTTTTTACTCGGGAAAAAAAGTGAGTTCACTTTAATCTGCTGACCTAAGTAACCAATAGAATCAGAAAAGACAATTAAAGACAACTGAAATTTAAAATTGTACCATAGTCCACTGAAAGAAATGGTTTCAATATTTTACGACAATGGGCCACATTTCAAAATTTTCATTTCCATACTTCTGATCATCAGATCTGTTGTCCAAACTTTCATTTCATTTAAGAACATACTTTTGAATGTAGTCCATGAAACGCCATAACCGCTGTTCTCTTTGTTTTGGTGTTAATCTTGTATGCACAGACAGGTCTCTCATAACATTGAAATCTGAACGTATTTTGTCAGTCATTCCTACAAATTAGAATGAAAGAAAACATGAATGTATATTGGTGCCTTTCACACAAAGCATTTTCTAGCCTATTGTGTTTCTTTATAGTGCAGTTATTGTTGTAATGTAGGAAACAGTAGCCAATTGCATTTGGCAAACTCTAAACAGCAAAGTGTCTATGACCAGATCATATGTTTTTGTGGTGTTGATTCACGGATAAATGTTGAAAAAGATATTGGATAATTTGCTTGTTCTTCTTCAATGAAATTATTCACCCAAGGAGGCTGCTGGGTCTTTGGTTAAACAGTTTTTTGAAGCAGTAGTGCAGTGTTCTGTCAGCACTGCAGTTTCACTTAAGATTTTTGCATTTAAGCTCTGGTGTGCAACAGAACCTTGTTTACTCACAGACAAGTGTTGCTATGGTAGGTAACACTATAAGCCAGTCAAAATATCTATACTGAACGCCTTTGCTGAATCAACTGCAGCTGCGTCTTCATGAGATATGAATTGAACCCAGACAAGGGCATGAGAGGGGTGCAGCCAATTTTTAATGTTGATTCAGGCACACAGTTCTGCATTCACATGCTGCAACTCTGAAGCTTATTATTCATTAATGAAAGTGCAGCTAATGCAGCAGATTATCCCCTCATGCCAAGGCCTATCTTTAGTACAGATCAAATACTCAGCACACAAACAAGTAGTCCCTTGGATCAGCATCCTTCAATTCACAACCACTGATGTAAATCTATGATATTTTACAGCATTTAACCATAATTATCAGCACATGCTAAGTTACAACTTTAAAATTCTGGTTTACTACTTTAAGATTTCCTCCTATCAACTCCCAGAATGAAAAATGGGACCAAGCTACAGAGACAAAAAGGTCGCAGGTGTACTTCTCTTCAGTACAGTTAGCCAATCTCAAAAATCATGCTTCAGAGACTTAAAGGTAATGAACTATTTCAAGGCCATGCCATTAGAATGTGAAAGTATGAACAAGATGCACCCCATGACATGGAACATGCTTTCAAACTGTGTTATGCACCAGAAATAACTATTACAAGTTGCTTCAAATTAGTCCATCTTTCCAATCCTATTACCTGTGAGATAGCAGAGCTCTGGAATGAGGCATATGGGTCCTACAGTAGTACCTCCAGGTCCTTGCCTTTTGGGCTGACTGATGAGCACTGGCTGGTTCAGATCAGTGATGTCAGTACTATATTGCTATGCAAAAATTTAAAAAAAAAAAACAGGTGTAACTCAAATTTTCCCAGATTCCCAAAATACTAAAGCCAACCTATCAATATACTGGTCAATAAATTACAGAAGAAATTGAGATGTCAGAACTTTCTCTTTTTAACTGAAGATTAATGCAACGTGGTTGTACCTTCTTGTAATAATCTACGTAGCTGATTTGAGATCCATCTGTCTTTTTAAAGGTGTTTCGTGGGTTCTGAACCCAATCAACATCATCGATTCGGTAAGTCTTGTTGTTGTACCTAGGAGTCACCATGATGACTAATGAATTGATGAACAAGTACATTGCTATGATTCAAACTGATTTTACTACTGGCCAAGTCAGATCCCAGAATAAAATCTGGCTTGATAGATTTTGATTTTATTTAATATGATGGTCATTCATTGCATGACATGTACACAAGACTGTTTCATTGAAGGAAAGCTGCAAACATTTATTACATAGACAGGGGAAAAAACAAGCTTTTTAAATATAGAAACAAAGATGCAAGATCATAAAATTACGGCCAGTTTCATCTATTCCCCAAAGTTATCACACTAGTATTTCAAATCTTGAGAAAAGACCTTCTACCGACTCTTTAGGTTTGACTTAACTGCTTCTTTCCCAGTTCTGCTGGGTCTTCCTTACACAAGCACTCATGAAACTGAAAGGTTGTGTAATAAATGTGTCAATTTCTGGAAGTTTCAGCACTTAAACTTTTACACCAAGGTAAAAAGCTCTCCTGAACTGTCCTATAGTTTCTTGCAAGGATGGAATATATGGGGAGGCAATGGCCTAGTGGTATTATCGCTGGACTGCTAATCCCTAGGTAATGTTCTGGGGTCCCAAGTTTGAATCCCACCATCTTCCATGGTGAAATCTGAATTCAACAAATATCTGGAAATAAGAATCCAGAAACCATTGTCGATTGTTGGAAAAACCCATCTGGTTCACTAATGTCCCTTTCGGGAAGGAAATTACCACCCTTACCTGGTCTAGCTTACAAGTGACTCCAGACCCACAATTAAGGATGGGCAATACATGCTGGCCTCACCAGTCACATGCTTATCCTTTGAATGAATAAAAGATATTATGTGCTTTCAACCCCAAACAGATCTCCTTCAAAACTGTCCTAAAAGCTTCCAGTCCTGGGTGTTTCCAAACTAAAATCAATCCTTGGTTATTCTAAACCAAAAGCAAGCTATTGTCTTTACAAGGTTTACTCCCAGTCATAAACCTCAGTGTGGATCCAAGGGGCTTGAAATCCATTGGCTCTAACACACACCGAATTAGGTCACAGAAGGATTCTGGTTTTTTCTTTTCCCCAAAAGGGTAAATGTACATCCGTATGCCACTAGCTTGAAATCCAACCCATATTTAGAAAAATAAACATATACACCATTCCTCACAAGATCATAAAAATGTGCTACATTTAAGGAAGGAACAGCACAAAACAACAAATTATAGCGCTGCAAGACTCTGATGTGAAGTAAAGCACCCAGATATCCTCATTCAGAGGAATTACATCTTACCTGGTAAGAACTATGACTCCGATTAGCTCCTTGGAGCAGGCTTCCTGAAACTGGTGTTCACCAAACTGCTCATATAACTGATACATCACATCAAGTACAGTTTCGCTTCGCAGAATCTTGTGACTGACATCTGCACATAACATGACACTGTTCTCGTACTGCAGAATTGACGTGGTGTATCCTGGCCAAACCATGATTCTGTAATAGTGGAAAATGTCGCTATGTTTACCACAGTTTTAAAAGTTCCCACACTTCATCCCCTTGTGAAATTTAGTTTGGTTTTAGTTACATCTGAATACAATTCCCATCACCTTTCTCAATTCCTATGACTATAGCTGTAGCAATGACAGGCAGCCTTTTAATCTGTAATTCTATCCTGCTGTCAATGTAGCCACTAGTGGAAAGGTTTAATTATGGTTTGGTTTGAGAAAAAAGTTATGTAGATTTATGAGCCGAAATACAAAACAAACTATTTGGAATTGAGTGTTTGAACACCATAATTCAAAATATCTTTGACTTCTAATACAGCTACAACTGAAGACTAGACAATCTGTACTCACCCAGTAAGAGAAGATTCATGAGCACAATACATCTAAGTGTTACTTTTGCAATTAGGTCTCATACCTGTGCTGCGGAATCATAATGGGATCCTGAGGGTTGTAATAGTTTCGGCCAATTTGCTGCAAGGACATCATCTTTAAAAGCCTGCAAAAAAATTCAAAAATTTTGTTAAGGAATGGTGACAACTCTATTGAGTCTGTTTAACACAGCAGGTACAAAAGGAATTCTAGTTAAATTAGACCAAATGTAAATTTCTCAGACTCCAACTTCAGTTTTCTCACTGAGGCAACACTTCTTTCCTGTATGATTAGATAAACTTCCGATTATTTAAATCTCAATTATAAAACATCACAAGATCAACCCGGCCCAATTGATTTGTTTTTTGATCAGCCGGTTATCTGACAAGCAGTGAACCCATGCCATATCTAACGTCTCGCAAGTGGAATATTCTTCCAAGTAAGAGTTTGTTTTGCATAAAATTAGTGCTAATTTCACTTTTGATCCTAGCCCTCTCCAGTATCTGGAAGATGTCACTCTTCAGGCCTACTTGAGCACCTGGAAAACAGTTTGGTGTACCAAAATGATAAATGTTTAAATCCCAAAGGGAAGAGGCTCGATTCAACTTGGAGTGTCATGAAGTCCCAGATTCATTTTTTTGCAACAAACGGAGCTATCCTACTAAGGCCTGCACTGGTACAATTGGAGTAAGATATTTTAGACCTCACAGTCCTCAATAGTTTCCAGGTCAAAGATACCTTTTAAATTGCTTACCTTCTGAACACAATGTTGTAAAACTGAAGGCACGTTGGAGATGTCGGAGGTAATTCATTCGTCAAAGTAACCGTTACCTTCACATTCTGGCCATCACGTGTCTGGCTCAGTAGTTCAGTGACCTTACAATTGAAGAACAGGTGACAAATTCTGTTAAAATTCAAACTTTTTTCGCATGTTTAACAGCAAGCTCATCCCTATTATGGGAATTACTACCCTCAAAGTTTGAGGAACTATCTTTCCAATGGCTTCTGAATGAATGTAGGTTCTGGGACTCAGCGGCTTCCATTCGGAATGTCTCAATGCCTTAGTCAACAAGCTCACAATGATAATCCAGTCAGAGCTGAGGGAGACCTATACTGTTGGAAGGATCATCAAATGGAGGTCACATTCACTCTTGCAAGTAGATGCAGAAAGATTTCCTGACACTATTTTGAAAAGAAAGGCAGACACCCCAGCCGTTCCACCCAATATTTATCCCTCAAACAACATCGTCTGTTCAATAATTCATTGCTATTTGCAAAAGCTTGCTATACCTAAATGAGCTGCCTTTCTTTTTATTATTTCGCAGAATAGTACGCTGTTGGTTAAGTCAGCATTTATTGTCCACCCCAAATGCTTTGGAGAAGGCAATGGTGGCTGCCTTCTTGAACTGTTGCTGTCCGTGTAGTCACACCCATAATGCTCTTAAGGAAGTAATATCCAGGATTTTGAACCAGTGACACTGAAGGAATGGTGATAAAGTTCAAGACCGTATGGCGAGTGGCTTGGATGAAACAAATTGGTAGCATTTTCATACATCTGCTTCCCTTGCCACTCCAAATGGCAGAGGTCATGGATTGGAAAATGACAAAGGAGGCTTGATAAATTGCTGCAGTGCATCCTGTAGATGCTACACACTGCTGCTACTGAACATCGGTGTTTCCTACATTGCAACAGTGACTACACTTCAAAAAGTACTTCACACAAGAGAAGAAATAGACTATACTGCCAGTCAAAACTGCCACAACTGTCAACAAAATCATGGTTAATCTTGGGCTTCATAACCACTTTCCCACCTGCTCTCTATATCCTTCAATTCCCAAGACCAACAATCAATCTACCTCATCTTTAGGGAGAAAGCAGAAGAGTTACTGGACCCGAAATACTGACTTTTCTCCCCACAGATACTGCCAGATCTGCTGAGTTTCTGCAGCAATGTGTCTTTGTTTCCTTATAATACAATTCAGTCTCTGGCAGTTGATCAGAAGAAAAACATCAGTCCATTGTTTTTCTTTTCATTCCACTCAAACACTAGGCTCCTTTTTCTTCTTTTCAAGAATAATTACATTTCCAATACAGTATCATGAAGACTCAACTTGAAACTTACTTTCTTTTCCAGTTTTTTAGGCAGGAATAAGACCGACCCATCAAAAACACGAGTTGTACCAAGAATTTTGTCATGCATAAACAATAGCACTGTTCGCAAACGTCTTGATTCCATTTGAGGATTATAATCCACGTGGTACTGATATAGAGCCCACTGTGGGCGAGAGCTTAGGCGAATATAGTTTGTTATCAGTCGTATTAGACTTCCAGAAATACCTGAAAACATAAAAAGATTAATGACTCCCTGTATGACAACAGTAACAATGCTTCAGAAATACTTCATAACCTGAACTAATCTGGGACATCCTGAAATCATGTAAGCAAAATGGTTTACTTCTGCCCCTATAACCTATGTCTAACAGCAGAAGTTGTCAAAGAGATGGCGCCAAAGTAGAGAATCCAAGGAAAGCTAAGGAATAACTGATTATTATTTTCCAGAATTCTACAGAAAACTGTCTCAACGCTGAAGGAAATGAAATGGTACACCTCCTTAAAGTAAAAGATTAAGGGCAAAGAGTAAACATGGGAATTAATGGGAAAATGCTTTTAAAAAAAAAATCAAAGAATTAGATTTTGCTG
The DNA here is from genome assembly GCF_021869965.1 of Rhincodon typus. Lineage (NCBI taxonomy): Eukaryota > Metazoa > Chordata > Chondrichthyes > Orectolobiformes > Rhincodontidae > Rhincodon > Rhincodon typus. Next base: position 46,130,325 of record NC_063355.1, on the reverse strand, counting down.
TCTGGACTCAAACATTGGTAAACATATTTTTAAGGATTCGACACATGAAGTTGTAGAGGTCTGCAATGTGGTATTTCGGATTTACAAGTGAAAGATTTGAATTTAGAAACAAGACAAATATGCTGATGTATAGCATGACAGACGATTTCAAGATAGACTAGATGAGATGTAAATAAGCAATATTTCTTGGAACAAGGATACAATAACCTTAAACTGCAAAAAAGACAGAAAAGACTGATTTAAAAACAGAGCTTAAGATGGCGCAAGTATACTATAAACAAATACTAGGTTCTGTATTAAGAGACATAGATCAAAAAAAAGCAAAGACAGATCATTTCAACAGAAGACAACTTGGATCATAATCAGAATATTCTGCAACTTTGGGCATCCAAAGAGGAACAAAAGGCTGTAAACAAGGTACATATTTTGATTGTCGCTACTTGTTAAAATTAGATTATAAAAGGAGCAAAAATTCAAAAAAATTCTTAATGTTAAGAACAGTTAGCAACTGTGAATATCCTGTTCCAAACCGTTGCTTAAACAATAGTTGCTTGAAAGACAGGGCAAGATTGAAAAATGGATTTCACTAGGTAGTGAGGAGAAAATCAGCAGACTTATTGTGTCAAAAGATAAGATTCTGTGTTATAACAGTTTATGATTCTAATGCTCCCCAACCGAATACTAGACATTTAAGACTCCAAATAGTTAAAAATGACCAAAGCCACATCTGCTACGTCCACCTTATAGTGTAATTCTGCCAAAGTGGAGTGTTTAGCAAGATTAAATCAGACAATTTTCCCCCAAAAATAGTGTGCCACCCAAGTAAGAGGTGCAAATGCAAGTAAGTGCAATAGACATTAAGATTTGGAAGAAACCAAGTGCCTAAAGTCCTGTGTTATTGACCTAATTATACTTCACTTATGATTTCATCAATGCATAATGATTCCTATTTACTATGCTGATCCAGTGTTACTTTGGAGCTATTATTTCACTAGTGAGCACGTAGTATCATTTGTACAGTGCTGGTTGCTTGATCTGGTTTGCTTACAGCAACTATAGCAAGACAATTTGTTTGTTCTACTGCAAAAGACACGCAAAAAAAAAATGTTATGCTGAATCCTGAAAAACTAGAATGAATTCGAAAATGGCCTTCAAAAGCTGGAAGGTTAGGAAAAGTAGACAAAGTCAAAATTTAAACAACTGTGGAGTGAGCAAATCAGAAAAAGTGAATTGGATGAAATTAATAGACAGAAATAAAGTATAAAAGCTAATGGAATTTTTTGCTGCAAGTAGTTACTTATAATTTTTAGGGCTAAAAGGAATCAAAGAGTATGGGGGGAGAAAAGCAGTAACAGGTTGGTTAGCCACGATCATATCGAACAGTTCAGCAGGCTCGGATGGCCTATTTCTGCTCCTATTTTCTTCGTTTCTACCTTTGATCTAAAACAAGCAATTTGATCATTTTTCCATTCAGTGGAAGTAAATGGGTTACAAGAAAAAAACTTAGCACATGATAAGAGATTTAACTATTGAAAGTGATAATCAACATAAGCAACCTCAAATTAAAACTCAACTGCTCTACTCCAGCATTTACCAGTTTTGGACTCCTTGACATGCTCCATTGCCTTCCTCGTGTTCACTCCAAGATCATGCAAGTCTCGCCGACGTCCACCTCTTTCTGCCAATGACATCTCTTTAAATCCAGCAGATATCACCTCAACAACTGCCATATTTGCAGGAAACAAGAATAAGTCAAACAATTAAAAGCCCAGAAGAATTACTTTACTAAGCTTGAGAAATTTCAACTAAGCCCTTTCATGTCTACTTTTCATTTGCAGTGGATGCTAAAGAGAAATATTTATGACCTACATTTACAGTTGCACAAACTCATTGCTCTATAGACAAAACGACAGAATATTAAATTTCTAGAGGCAACCACTCAGGCATTCTACAAACAGGAAAGACATCCAACATAACTCTTACAGAAGAAATACTTCAAATGTGATATGTGTTATTATGTCTAATTATCATCAGGCATTTCTTTTTAAGCCTTGAATTTAAGAATATTGATAGCAAATGGTTGACTTCACTTGAAATAGGAAAACCAGTGAAACAGTATTTGAAAGATTTTTGTTTAAAAATAAGCAATGTGCAATCTACCAGGTTTGCATGCTGTGCAAACGTTGAGGTCACCAAGATTCAACATGTTGAACAAAAATGTTTAATGAATACAATCGCTTCACTAACGTTCTAGTTGAGACAAGAATGGAATAAGTTATGCAATAATGCCACAAGGCAGTTAGTAAGATTCATACCAACCAAAAAGCTCCAGCAAGTTTCTAAAGTGCAGATTCATCATTGTAGGTGTGACCTGTACCTGGCTACATAAGGTGACTTGTACCTGAACATACTAACCAGTCCACGCTTGGTTACAAGATGGCAGACAGAAGCTAAGCAAAATGGTACCTCTGAACAGAACTGCTAGAAGGTCAGTAAAAGAACGCTGTATGTTCCCATTCGAGACAGTTCTGATACAAGGATGCCTTAGGACAGATAAATGACCAATTCCAGCTTTATTAAATAAAGGATGATTGTCCCAGTAAATGAATGACATCAGGTGCAGATTAGGTCCTCAAGCAACTGCAAGGCCAACAGCTAAAGTTATTTCGTAGTAAATAGTTGCCTCTTTGAAGCTGCCTGCAATGTTAAATAGTTTCTAGCTAAAGATGCTCTAATCATAGAAGTCGGTTTCAATACATAACCAGGATATAATACAAGCCTTAAAAAAAATTTAAGCTTAGATGTAAAGGTTAACTAGCCTTAGAAGAAACCTTCTCTTATGCCCTGAACAAGATAGATTGATCACAACCTATAAATTACAAAATTCTAACAGCAGAAGTAGTTGTATAACATCACACTTACAATTAACTTTGTAACAAAACTTAACCTTATAGCAATGAGTTAAAACTAACCGACTTATTTTTACGTTATGTAATTGGGACAGTGGGGAAAATAAAAGGAGTAACTGAGTGTGATAAAGGACAGCACCAAAATTCAACAGGTAATAGAATTTGAGCTGTTCTTAGAGATAAACAAGCCTGAGAAAGACCTGAAGGAGTATAGCCAATAAATGTTTGGAATGCGAATGAATAGCATGCATAGAAAGATCAAGGTCTACAGACTACAACGTCGTGCTAATATCATAAGATCATAGGAACTTGGGCTGTCCATATATGTGCCTGTCGTTGATTAGGTGTCCCACAGGACTGGGTGTCTGGATTAAGGGGAAGGACAGTGACTATGTTGTATTTGATTACTGTAACACAATGTATAAAAATGCTGTATTTCTTTGTAAAAGCAGAGCGTGTCATTGATCTAACTTCCAAAGCCAGATTTGGGGGAAGATCCTTTGGCCCACTCCCTGCATAAACCAATTTCTGCTTGAATAAACATCTTCCAGTTGCCAGAATCCTGCCTGCCTCCTGAGTCGGGAGAAATGCTCCTACAATTATGCATCTATGACGTTACACAGCTTCAGCCTCGACCAAGAGAAACTTGAGAGACAACTAAACAAATATTTCTGCATGCACAAATACCCCCCATTTTCCATTCAGAAGCATAAAGTACAGTTAGAGATTATTTACACATAGAAGTTATGAAATTTATTCTATTAGGATAGACATTTTATCAAAGCCTCACCATCTTTGCGTCCCACTGCTCCAGAGGACCCCCTTTGTCGACCACGCCCAAGCAGTTCGGGTTCCCCTGCAGTGACAGGTCTTGTTGGAGCTGGTATTGGAGCAGCTGCCTACATTTTAAAAGTACAAAATAGACCTACATTTATTTCTGAAGCAATCAGTTTTCTTAAGTCACTGTAGACCCACTAGCCTTTCAATGGCTGCTTGTGATTGGAATTGGTTTTAAAGGTTCAGACACAGGTAGAACTGATATCAAATTAAGTGCCGTGCTCAATTATATTAGTAAATTCAATCATCCTTTCATCTCAGGCAAACCATCAACCTTTGTGCCCATTTCTCTATACATGTGCGTTTTGACAAAAGAAAGCTGAACAAAGATGGCAGTCATGAAGTTGAACACGAATCACCCAACTGAGCTTGTGCTGCTATAAAATGGCATTAAAACTGACCCGCACTTCAATCCTGTTATTCACTTTGCTCCACAGCCAAAAATCTATTGAAATTTCAAATGATCCAGCGGAACCAGCTGCTTGAAGATGAGTGTTCAAGTTTCTACATAACGTGGTAAGAGACAGTGCTTCTTGATTTCATTCTGAATTGAACTAGCACTAATTCTAACAATAAACCCAATTTCAAGGACTCAATGGCAGTGTTAGTGCCCCACCTCTGAGCCCAGGTTCAAACCCCATTTGCTCCAGAGGTGTGTCACAACATTTTAATTAACCTGCTCAGACATAACAAAACCTAATTCCAAAGAGACTTTTGGCACATTGATTGTGTCTCTGCCTCTGGACCAGAAGGACTGCATTTAAGTCCCACCTGCCTGAAAGGTGTGTCATTGTTTGATCAGGTTGATTAAAATAGCTATATTCCATTCACTCCAGCCTGGTAACTGATTATCCCTCAACCAATAAAAGTAGATTATCTGGTCATTTACCTTCACTATGATTCAGAACTTGGCTATGCATCAATGGTGATTATTTTAACCTCACTGTAACAATACCTACACTTCAGAAGTGATGCCTTGACTGCAGTGCCATATGCCCTTTGCCCTATTTACATTCCAGTCCTAAGATGTTCATAAGATGTAGAAGTAGGCCATTCAGCCCATCATGTATGCTCTGCCATTCAATGAAACCATGGCTGATCTAATAATACTCAACTCCACTTTGCTGCCTTTGCACCACAACCTTTAATTCCCTGACAGATTTTTAATCTATACATCACAGCCCTGAATATACTTAATAACCCAGTCTCCACAGCCCTCTGTGGTAAATTCACTAGCCTCCAAAGAAATTCTTTATCTTTTTTAAAATGTGATGCCTTATTCTGAGATTATGTTACTTCAAGATGCTCCAACAAGAGAAGAGGAAACAACGTTTTCGCATCCAACCCGTCAAATCTCCGAAGAATCTTGTTATGTTTCATAAAGTCAGAGAGTCCTCCAGCATGGAGACAGACCCTTCGGCCCAAACTGGGCCATGCCGACCAAAATGTCTACCCACACCAACCCTATTTCCCTGCACTTGGCCCATATCTTTCTAAACCTTTGCGATCCGTGTATTTGTCCAAATGCCTTTTAAATGTTGTTAATGTACCCATCTGAATCAATTCCACTGGCAGCTCATTTCATATGTGTACCACCCGCTGCATAAAAAAGCTGCCCCTCAGGTTGCCATTTATTCTTTCCCTCTTACCTTAAACTGATGACCTCTATAGTCCTTGATTTTCCAACCCTGGGAAAAACTCTCTTCAATAAGGCTGTCTTCCATTCTTCTTAGTACCAACGAGTATAGTACTCAAGCTCTTCTCATAAGACAGTTCCTCCATACCTGGGTATCAGACTGGTGAACTTTCTCTCTGGACTACCTCAAATGCCAAATATCTTTCATTAGAAGGGGCCCAAAACTGTTTACTGTATTCCGGCTGGGGCCTGATTAGTGCCTTTTTGGGTTTAGTAAAAGCTCACTATATTTTCTCCATTCCCTTTGAAATGGAAGGTCAACATCCATTTGTATTGTCTATTACATAGCGAAGTTGCTAATTGAGAGATTCATGAACATGGCCTCCTAAATCCCTCTGTTCTGTAGCTTTCTTCATTTACACAATATTCAGCTCTTTCATTCTTCCTGTCAAAGTGTATAACCTCACATTTTCCCACATTATATTTCATCTGTGAAGTTTTTGCCCACTTGCATAACTCTGCAGACTTCTCATCCTCACCACGTCACAATTATTTTTGTCTCATTGCAAACTTGACTTCAGTACATTCACTTTTTTTAATGCAAGTCATTTATACAGTCATTCCTCTGTACTCACGAGAGTTCCATTCCAGAGAACCTCCATGAATGAGGAAATTCATGGAGTGTGGAGCTCATTAAAAATAGATTTAAATGGTTAAAAACATTGCGGACATGCAAATTTTCCCTTTTGTTGTTACTTATTTTTTGGCATGGATAGGTCAATTCGAAATTTGAGATTCCGTGGACATAGAGGATTGACTGGATGTTTTAATTAAACGTGGCCCTAGCACAAACTCCTGTAACACTCTACTAGTGGTCCTGTTTTAAATAAAACGGCTCTTGGGCGCAGTGGAAATGTCCCCACTGAGACCAGAGGGTGCAAGTCCCACCTGCTCCAGACACATCACAATATGTCTGAACACATTCATTAAAAGTGACCATAATTCCATAAGTTTTTGGAAACTTTTGGATAAGGACAAGAGTGGACCTCAGATGAAGGTGTTAAATTGGGAGAAGGCCAACCTTGAATTAGGCAAGAATTGAAGAATGTGGAGTGGGAGTGGCTGTTTGAGGATATCTGACACGTGGGCGTCTTTTAAGGACCAGTTGATTAGAGTGCAGGGCAGGCATGTCCCTGTTAAAATAAAGGACAGGGATGGCAGGGGAAATTATCAGCTTAGTCAAACAAAAGGAAAAAGAAGGAAGCGTATCTAACTCTGGGCAACTAAAAATAGACAAAATCCTTGAAGAATAGAAAAAGCAGGATGGAGCTCAAACAGAGTTGGAGGGATAAAAGGGGCAATGAAAGGTCCTTGGCCAGCAGGCTTAAGAAGAATTCTAAGGCATTTCATACATACATTGGGAGCAAGAGGGTAGAGGGTAGCAAGGGAAAGAGTAGGTTCATTCGGGGTCGGGGGGTTGTGTGTGGAAACAGGCATAAACCTTAATGGAGTACTTTACATTGGTATGTACCAAAGAGCAAGATGTTGAGGTTAGGAAAAGGTGTGTGATAGCATGTCAACATAATGGAGGATGAAGTATTGGTTGTCTTGAAATACATTAAGGTATACAAGTTCCCAGGCCAGACAGGATCTATTCCAGGATACTGTGGGAAGCAAGGAAATATCTGGGGCCTCAACAGATATTTTATCATCTTTGGCCTCAGAGGACAGGAACACTTCGGAGCATTCACACACAGTGTCCAACATGGTGGCACTGGCAAGGTAGGCAGCATTCGGGCTCCTGGGCTCGTCCGCTCCAGATGGTTGCCTTCTCCATTCTTTCCTTAGCACTTTTTTTTGTCTTTTCTTAGTCTTCATCTTCTTCCTGTCAGTGGTGGCAGAGGGGAGCAGCCAGACAGGTACTCTTAGCGAGACGGAAGCCTGGTCTGGAAGAGAAGCCAGGGAATCCTGGTGGGCCCAGAGCAGGGACTCCAGGTATCAGTAAGGTAGCAGCTTCAGCAAAGCCAAGGACTCCTGGTTGTGGTGGGCCTGAAGCAGGGACTCCGGGCATCAGCAAGGTGACAGCAGAGCTAGGGACTCCTAATTATGGTAGGCCCAGAGCTGGATCTCCTGGTTGAAGGCAAATGTGAGTCCAGCATAGGACCCAACGTCAGCAGCTCATTGGCGGGGTGGGTCAAGTGACAAAGAGATGGTGCCTGAAAAGTGCTTTCTCTGACATTGGGCAGTCCAGCGCAGTTGGCAGCGCGGACATCGTTGGTCAGCCAGCTCAGGGGTCAGGATTCATTGTGGAGGCAGTGGAGTGAAGGTGGACTTTCTTTCAGCTTTGTCTTTTTATTCTTGAAGTATTCAAATAAGGCTGGATTGGAGTAACAGTTGAAGCTTGTCACCATATTTTACCCTGTTGCTCATTGTAGAATATAAGTGACAAGAAAATCATAGAGGAATCTGTGCAAACAGGTCCACAGATCCCCATAAGGGGCAACATGGTTGGATAAGGTGAGCAAGAAGGTATACAGCACACTTGTCTTCATCGGCAAGTTATATTACAGCTGTACAAAATAATAGTGTGGCGACCAGAACCATGCACAATATCAGAATGATGTGGATGCTTTGGACAGGGAGCAAAGAAGGTTTACCAGGATGTTGCCTGGTGTGGACGGTTTTAGGTATGAGGAGAGAATGGATAAACTCGGATTTCAACTCGGAGGCTGAGAGATGACCAGATGGAGGCCTACAAAATTATGAGAGGCATAATGACAATCCACCCTTTCTCCCAGGGTGGAAAGGTCAGCTACAAGGGAGCAGATATTCAAGATAAAAGGGGGAAGGCTTAAGGGAGTAGTGCAGGAAAAATTTTTCCAGAGGGTGGTGGGTGCCTGGAGAGCAATGCCAGTGGACGTTGTGGAAGTAGGCACGTTAGCAACGTTTAAGGTACATCTCGATAGACACGAATGGTAGGCGACTAGAGGTATAAAAACCACATGTGGGCAATAAGTAGAGGGTCTAAAAGGTTAGGAATTGGCACGGGCTCAGTGGGCTGAAGGGCACATTCCTGTGCTGTAGTGTAGAAAAGTACTGATATTCTGCAAGGGAAAAAGCAGACAGGGTTATGATAATTAAAGTAAACTCCTTCAAGTGATTATCCCTTTGACCTGCATTATCATTTTATGTAATTTGTTCTCAATTTCATTGTCCTGGTCTCTCTTTCCACTCTCCATGGCCTTTCCCAAAACTGAGTGCAGATGACGTGTGCCAGGTGAGGTTTCCACAGGCTACGACAAATATTTCTTTCAATTCATAGGATGTGACAGTAACTGGCTGGATCGGCACTTATTGCTCATCCCCAGATCTCCTTGAGAAGGTGGCGGTCAACTGCCTTCTTGAACTGCTGCAGTCCACATGATAAAGGCAGACCTAACGATGAAAAATATTTCTAAACCTATGGGAGGGAATTCCAGGAGTATTTGATAACAAAGACGTTTATAAAAGTGAGCAGATATCAGTGTACAAAATAGCTGTTATCATCACACTCTTGTGCTGCAACAAGACCTGGACTGTTCACTAGCAACACGCAAGAGCATTAAAGCGTTAGATAAATTCCAATGACTCCACCTCATTCTCTGGATTCAACACGAGGACCAAACAAATTAGTGTCCTTCTTGAAGCCATTTCCACTAGCAGTCAGACAGAACTCCTGCACATTCCACTGCTTTATGGGATGCCCTGCCAGTTCAGTCCCACTGCAGAAACTCACAACCAAATAAATGGCATTCTCGAATCAAGGGACAGTTGCCAGCGTGCTAGGATCTGACCAAGGATTGGTTTAACTGAAGCATTATTATCTCATTAGTGCATTCCAATCCCTTTGGCCAAAAGCCAAAATTCCATTCCAAAACCCAGGAAAGTATACAAATCAGGCAGCTCACAATATTGCTAATAATGGATTAAGCAACGGCACACACGTGTACGTGTGAGAAACAAGTGCAGGTTTGCGCACTGGCTTACAATTGGAGCAAGACTAGCCAAGGAAAGGTTGCATTCCCCAATGACTAACACCACCCTTGTCTTCCCACATGACCGCAGAAGGTGCAACACCTGCCCTTTCACCTCTTCCCTGCTCACCATCCAAGGGCCTAAACAGTCTTTCCAGGTGAAGCAGCATTTCACCTGTACCTCCTCCAAGCTGGTCTATTGCATTTGCTGCATCCAATACGATCTACTCTATGTTATAACAAAGAATAATACAGCACAGGAACAGGCTCCTTGGCCTTCCAAGCCTGCACCAACACATTCTATCCTTCCATACTAAAACTGTCTTCACTTACAGGATCTGTAAGCCTTTACTCCCTTCCTACTGTATTCATCCAGGTGCTTCTACAATGCCGTTATCGTGCCTGCTTCCACCACCTCCTCTAGCAAAGCATTCCAGGAACCCACCACCATTTGTATGAAAAACTTGCCTCACACATCTCAAACTTCTTCCCCCTTGCACCTTGAACCTGTGTCCACTACTGATTGACCCCTCCACATGCTTTCCATTCTACCCATGCCATTGACAATCTTATAAACTTTATTAGGTCACCCTCAACCTCCTGCATTCCAGTGAAAACAAACCCAGTCTATCCAACCTTTCCTCATAGCTAAAATCCCCTATACCAGGCAACATCCTGGTAAACTTTTTCTGTACTCTCTCCAAAGCATCCACATCCTTCTGGTAGTGTGGTGATCAGAACTGTATGAATATTTCAAGTGTGGCCTCACTGAAGTTCCATAAAGCTGCAGCATAAATTACCTATCCTTATAGTCAATGCCCCCTCCAATGAAGGCAGGCATGCCATAGGCCATTTTTACTAACTTATCTACCTGCACTGCCACCTTCAGTTATCGGTGGACCTACACACCCAGATCTCTCTACATATCAATACTTCTAAGGGCTCTGCAATTCACTGTAAAATTTCCACCTGAACTTGACCTTCCAAAATCCATCACTTCACATTTGTCTGGATTAAACTCCATCTGCCATTTTTGTGCCAATGCCTCCGACTGTATCCTCTGATGATCCTCCTCATTATCCGCAAATCCACAAATCTTTGTATCATCCACTAACTTAATTAGACCGGCTACATTTTCCCCCAAATCAGTTACGTTGGAGGAACCAAACGCAGACTGGAAGAGTGCTTTGCAGAGCACCTCTGATCCGTGCGCAAGCATAACCCCACCCTCCCTGTAGCTGCTCATTTTGACATGCATCCTGGTCGCACGCTCACTTGTCTGTCCTCAGCATGCTGCAATGCTCCAGCAAATCACAGCACAAACTAGGAGCAACATATCTTTAGACTAGGTACTTTACAACCTTCTGGACTTACTATTGAGTTCAACGTGTTCAGATTGTGAACTCACTCCCCATTTCTTCCCTTTCTTTTAGCTTTACTTGTTTCATTCTCTGTCACCATGTCCCCTTTCCACACTCCAGTGAGACTATCTGTTCTGAGATAACAAGGTGTAGAGCTGGATGGACACAGCAGGCCAAGCAGCATCAGAGGATTTTTCTGAAGAAGGGTCTAGGCCCGAAACGTCAGCTTTCCTGCTCCTCTGATGCTGCTTGGCCTGCTGTGTTCATCCAGCTCTACACCTTGTTAACTCAGATTCTCCAGCATCTGCAGTTCCTACTATCTGAGGTCATCTGTTCTTTTCAGTTTGGCAGTTAGACCCATTGTTCTGCCACTCAAATTCTGATCACTAAAAATGCACTATCAACATCCTTTCTTCCCCAGCACTATGCATAAATGCTGCGCCGCCCCCCAAACGTCATGTCAGTCATCTAGACTTGAAACGTTAGCTTGCTCTCTCTCTATAGATGCCTGGGCTGCTGTGTTTTCCAGCGTTTTTTGTTTTCACTGCAGATTCGAGCATCTGCAGTAATTTGTTCCTGTAGAACCCCCAAGTACCTCAGTACCAAGAGGGGTTCACACTGATTTTGAAACACTTTCTCACTCTAGAGATTCTGCCAGACCAGAGTTTCTCCGGCACTTTCTGGTTTTAATTCAGATTTACATCTCCCAGTATTTTGTCTTTGACAACATGCTGCCTTTAAGCTGCAACTTCACTAAGATCAGGTAGGTAATGTAATTTGTTATTGAAGCTGACTAAATTAACAGCCAAAACAAAGGCAAAAATTAAACAATAGCTCCTTGAACTAAAGTGCATTTAATTCCATGGATAACAAAACCTTACAATATAGTAAAATGTGCATTTAACCCAAGAACTGTTAGAACCTCAGTACCTCAAATACAAAAATATGGCAATTCCATGTAAAAATACTAAGACAGGAAAAGAAAAATACTGTAGATGTTGGAGATCTGAAATAGATTTAATACTCAGCAGGCCAGGCAGCAGTGGACAAAGAGCAAGCTAATGCTTCAGGTCCATTAACTCTGATCACAACATTCTACAAAGGACTAAAAAGTTAGGATCACTTTTGACTTTCTGGTATCACAGCTACAAGACTAGCTGTTGAGAAACAGAACGGCGTCTGACAAAACAAGCACACATGAAGGATCATAATTTACAGGGGGGAAACGTTTTCAAATTGGTGTAATAGACCAAACAAAAGCTGGAACCCATCAAGCCACATCCCTTCACAGGGAGGGCAAAAGAAAACTATACGGTAAAGCACAAACATACAATTCTAGTGGGAATAAAAATAAGCTTTCACCGCATATTAAACAAAACACTGACAAATCATTAAGTCAAAAAAATAAAGCAGTGAAATGGGGACAACTTTCTAACCAAGTTACCGATGAAAGCTATTTTATCATAAAACAAAGTTTTAAAACACTATTAGTCTCATTGGAAAACATTTTAAAGTTAATTTGTTGAATAAGATGCAACTGAGTTTTTAAATGACATACTGCCATTTGTTGAACCACTTTTTTGACTTCCATAATTGTAATATTTATGCCTTTAAAACATGGAGTGACATGAACAAGGACAATCAACACTTCTCACTTCCTTGTTGCAGTGACAATTTTTCAATGTAATTAGCTATTTAGCCTGCATGAAGGCATCACTATTGTTGGAAGCCAGAGATCCTTCATGAGAACAAAACTACAAGTCATACAACACCAGGTTATAATTGTCAGATCATGAAGGAGGAGCAGCGGTCCAAAACCTTGAGATTTCAAATAAACCTGTTGGACTATACAACCTGATACTGTGTGACTTCTGACTTTGTCCATCCTCGTCCAACACGCACCTCCACATCAGGAGAATAACATTGACACTGGGAAAGGAGAATTCCTCACCCCCAGTCATTGGCTTTTTGTGCATAATTTTCTTCAACATTAATGGTGAGTGTTGACACTGTTGCTGACTGCAAAATCCAAGCCTGAAACTAAGTCTGAGAGTTTCAAAACTTCATTTATTTCTCAAAGATCAGTTTTCCTGGTTACAAATGACAGCCTCCCATGAATAGTTTTGCAAAACCCATGTGATATGAACTACAGAATCGTTACGCAAAAAGTAAAATACACGTGAGAGAAAATTTACTTACTAGCCTCGGAGCAACAGGCTGGGCACTTGCTTCAGGGACACGGGCCCGCCCTCGGGCCCGAGAACGTGCTCTTCCACTCATTTTTGTAAATTCAATGCCCCAGTTTTTCTCTCTGAGGAGTGAAGAGTCATGCAAACTCAGGCCATAAGAATGTACAAAATCCCCACATCAGCATTAAGGTGTCAAAGATCTCAAGAGACATATTAACAGCAAACACAATTTTCTTGAAAGACATGTGCTGGTCAGCATCCATGGCACAGCATGATGTCCAGTTCTAGTACTTGCTCTACAACAAATAAATCAAGTAGCACTGTAGGGAGAAGGGGTCAGGAAGGCTGCTTTTCAGAAGGGGCCAGTTCATGTTTTGGAGGTGGGTAAGGAGCAAAACTAAGCTCCAGCTCAGGGGTACCGGGGAAAGGAAATTCAGAGAAGAGGGTCTAGCACTTGGGGAGGGAGCGAGAGAGAGAGAGAAGGCAAACAGAAGTCCATCTGGGAAGGTGGGGAGGGACTTTGAAAAGGTTTTGGGCGTTATGGAAGAAGAATCAAAGAGTCAGCTTGTGTGGGGGAAGGAGGCAGGAAAGACCAGTTTATAAGGAGAGGGGTAAACAGAAGGCTTGTTTGCAATGGAACCCTAGAGGAGTCCTCGGCCGCAACAATTTCATAAATCCAGACCTCAAACTTGCAAGAGATTACAGCAATAATCCTTTCCCGCGCAAATGTCTTCGCCAACATTTGGCGAAATTACCACTAAAAACAATAACCGTTCATCGACCTCACCGTGAATCCGCAGCAATAACACTAGCCCCCACCCGCCCCGAGCCGCCCCGCGCCGCCCCGCGCGGCGACTAACCGCCTTCACCGTGAACCATCCAACACAGGCACGCGCTACTATCGCATCACTGCCCCTCACCCCTATCACTCCGCACAGCTCTCAAATCTAACACTTCAATTAACTTTTGTAGTCTGAATACATGCCTAATCCATTCCCTTTGCATATACCGGTAGCACCAAGCATGAGTAGTTTGATTAATTGTTCTTTTTCGATCTGGATCTATTTGACACGTGATCAGTGGAGGGATTTTGGTGTGGAGACAGAGTAGCGCGGTTTCGTGGGTAGTACGCGTGCGTGTGTAGTGTTAGGCGGGAAAGGGAAGGTACGTTTCAGCGCGTGGAAACGAGAAGTCAGAATATTGAGGAGATTTAAGTGGGAGAAGTTTTTTTTTAACAACTTCTTGTTTATTTTGTCTCAGTTGTATTTCTCTGAGAAGAAGTGGTTTCCTCACCTGTCTGTTACTAGGAGGCCAACTACTGCCCAAGCAGATTTGCACGTGAGGCACCATAAGTAATGTGTATTTTTTAAACATCAACAGTTTCCCATCCATTTGGAGAAATATAATAATGGCAATTTTTTTTATTCTTCCATGGGCCGTTGGCATCACTAGCTGGCCAGCTTTTATTGCCATTCCCTAGTTGCCCCTTGAGGTAGTGGTGGTGAGCTGCCTTTTTGAACCACTGCAGTCCATGTGTTGTGGGTCGACCCATGACGTCCTAAAGGAGGGAATTCCACGAATTTGACTCAGCAACAGTGAATGAAATAGGTCACCATTTAAAGTCAGGATGGTGACTGGTTTGGAGGGGAACTTGCAGGGGCTGGTGTACCCATGTATTTGCTGCCCTTTTCCTTCCAGGTACCAAGAATTGCATGTTTGGAAGGATATGTTGAAGCCTTGGTGAGTTACTTCTCATATCATCAATGGTGTGCACTGCTGCTGGGCCTGTGTGTTAGTTGTGGAGAAGGTGAATGTTGAAGGTGGTGGTTGTGATGCTAATTAAGCAGGCTGCTTTGTCCTGGATGGTGTAAAGCTTGAGTGTTGGAACTGTACCCATCCAGGCTAGTAGGGAGTATTCCATCACATTCCTGACTTGTGCCTTGGAGATGCTAAACAAGTTTTGTACAATTAAGAGGGGAGTTTCTTTTTGCAGAATTCCCAACCTCAATATAACACCTGGGATTTGGATCATGAGGAATTCAGTGACGGTGATGCCATTCAATGTCAAAGAGAAATTGTTAAATTCGCTTTTATAGAGTCATAGAGCACAGAAACAGACCCTTTAGTCCAACTCGCCTATGCTGACCAAGTTTCCCAAACTAAAATAGTCCCACCTGCCTGCAGTTGGTCCATCTCTGTCCAAACATTTCTTATTCATGTACTTATCCAAGCATATTTTAAATGTTGTAACTGTACCTGCATCTACCCCTTCCTCTGGCAGTTGATTCCACACACAAAAGACTATGTTTAAAAAAAAAATTGCCTCTTTTAAATCCTTCAACTCCCATCTTGAAAGTATGCTCCCTGTTGTAACACAGTCAAGAGTTCAGGATTGTGTCTTTATAGATCTGTGTCTGTGTTTGGGTAAGACAGTTTAGACTGAGTTTAACTCTGCATTTCTACTTGGATGATGCCTGTCCTTCCAATATTTGACTGAGACATCATTGAGAGTTTCCCCAGGCTGTCCCTGCCCTGGGAGTGTGAGATGCAGACACTGCAGAGGGAGCATTCCTCTGTATCTAACTTCATTCTTGACCTGCTCTGGGAGTTTTAGATGAGGACAATTTAAGGGAAGCTCTACTTTGAATCCTGTATGTGCTCTAGTGTTATTAGCTGGGAACACTGATAATGTTTCAGAGATAGTAGGAACTGCACATGCTGGAGAATCTGAGAT
>NC_063355.1:46114085-46114546 GCF_021869965.1 Rhincodon typus | reverse complement strand
GGGGGAGGGGAGATTTTGAAGCTTGTGAAGTCCACATTGATACCATTGGGCTGCAGGGTTCCCAAGCGGAATATGAGGTGCTGTTCCTGCAACCTTCGGGTAGCATCGTTGTGGCACTGCAGGAGGCCCAGGATGGACATGTTGTCTGAGGAATGGGAGGGGGAGTTGAAATGGTTCACGACTGGGAGGTGCAGCTGTTTATTGCGAACCGAGCGTAGGTGTTCTGCAAAGCGGTCCCCAAGCCTCCGCTTGGTTTCCCTGATGTAGAGGAGGCCACAACGGGAACAGCAGATGCAGTATACCACATTAGCAGATGTGCAGGTGAACATCTGCTTGATGTGGAAAGTCTTCTTGGGGCCTGGATGGAGGTGTAGGGGCAGGTATAGCACTTCCTGTGGTTGCAGGGAATAGTGCTGGGTGTGGTGGGGCTGGAGGGGAGTGTGGAGCGGACAAGGGAGTCA
>NC_063355.1:46106637-46109085 GCF_021869965.1 Rhincodon typus | reverse complement strand
CACCTTGTTAACACTGATAATATGCTGTGAGTTTTGATGGGAAACAGAGTAAATGAAGATTTCTGGGATAAAAGGGGCAGAATGCTTAGACATTGAGAGTGACTCCATGACTCATTGACATGGACTCCCAAGTCCCCACTCTTTCTTGCCTTTCCCTATTTATAAAGTCAATGGCAGTGCTGTGCTAACATGAAGTTGCAAATGGCCAACACCCAGATACTTGTGTGGCACGAATGTTACTTATCAGCCAAATCCTGGATGCTTTCCAGGTCTTGCTGTATGTGGACTTGAGCTGCTTCAGTAAATCATCATAGATGGTGCTCAACATTTTGAAAACACCAGCGTACAACCTCTCGTCTGATTTTACGATAGATGGAAGATTATTGATGAAGATACTGTAGTCATTATTAGACCAGCATTTAATTCCATATTTTTATTGAATTTAAATTTCACAATCTTTTGTAGTGGGCTTCAAATCCATGTCCCCAAAACATTAGCCTGGAATTCTGGATTTCTAGTTCAGTGACGTTACCTCTATGCCACCACCTCCCCACTGTGCAATGTAAACCAGCTCTGCTGCAAAACTAGAAGAGTTAGGATAGATGTGGGGAGTCAAACTTTGTTATCAGTAAAAGTTGCTTTGGCATCATTCTCATCAGATTGTCTCTTGTTGACAATGTGAATTGCGATGCCAAGGCATACAATGTTACAGACCAATGCTTGTAAATGGGGTTAGAATAGTCAGGTGCTTAATTTTGACCAGCACAGGCTGAAAGGACCAAAAGCCCTTTTCTCTGTTGGAGATCTCTTCGATTCAAACAATTAGAATCTAAAAATTACTATCAGCAAAATCAAGGTAGGGTAGTTAGCAGATTCACATGGCACAGCCTAAGAGCTGTTGCCTATTTACAAGCTAATACCTGTGTGCGTTCATCTGTACACGTCACCAGTAATACCTTGTAGTCTTATGTTAATGATCCTGGCTGACAAGATTTGAGGTATATGAAAGTTCCAAAGGAAATTTCAAAAGCAAATAGCTCTAAGCTCACATATATGTAAAATGTATCTCTTAAAGTGTACACATTGATATTGATCAATCACAAAGCATGAATCTAATTATTACTTGTCCATCCAGAGAATTCCTTGGTTGCTTCCCTACTCTGTTGAAATGATAGCTAATTGAAGTATGTCCGCATTAGGTGTCTATGCTTATTCTTCACCAAAATCTAGTTTTGCTAGGGCTCCTTGACAGCACTCTTGGTCAAAAGCAGCCTTGATGTCACTCTCACCTCACCTCTGGAATTCAGTTTTCTTTTGTCCATGTATGAACCCAAGCCTGTAATGAAGTCATTAGCTGGGTATCAGGGACCAATTTATTGCTGAGCAACTGCTACTAATAGCACTGTCGATTACCCCTTCCATCACTTGATGGTCATTAATAGCCTGACAGGGTGGTAATTGGCCAGGTTGAATTTGTCCTGCTTTTTGTGTACGGGACATTCCTAGGCAATTTTCCACATTGATGAATAAACATCAGTGTTATAGCTGCATTTGAATAGTTTGTCTAAAGGAATGGCAAGCTTTGGACCACAAGTGTATTGATTTGATTTATCATTATCACATGTACCTAGGTACAGTGAAAAGTTTTGTTTTCATGCAGTACAGGCAGATAATACTATGCAAAGTACTTTAGGGTAATAGAACAGAGCGAAGAATGCAATGTTACAGTAGCAGAGAAGGTGCATAAAGGGTGAGATCAACATTAAATTTAAAATTTGAGAGGTCCGTTCAGAAGTTTAATAACAGCAGGGAAGAAGCTGTTCTTGAATTTGTTGGTACGTGTGTTTAAGCTTTTGTATCTTCTGCCTGAACTGAAGAAGTTGGAAGAGATTATAACTGGGGTGGGAGTGATATGGTGTTGGCTGCCTTTCTGAGGCAGCGATAAGTATAGATGGAGTCACTGGTGGAAGGTTGGCTAGCATGATGGACTGGACTGTGTTCACAAATGTCTGTAGTTTCTTACGGTCTTGAGCAGAGCAGTTGCCATACCAAGCCATGGATAGGATGCTTTCTGTGGTGCAACTATAAAAATTGGTAAGAGTCTTTATGGACATGCCGGATTTCCTTAGCCTCCTGAGGAAGTAGAGGTGTTGTTGTGCTTTCTTGACTGTAGCATCAACATGGGTGGATTAGGACAGATTGTTGGTGATCATCATGCCTAGGAACTTGATGCTGTTGACCATCTCCACCTCAGCACCATTGAGGTAGATAGGTGTATGCCCTCCATCTTGCTTCCTGAAGTCAATGATCAGCTTTTTTTGTTTTGCTGATGTTGAGGAAGAGATTGTTATCTTTACAGCGTGCCACAAAGCACTTTATCTACTTTCCTGTATTCTTTCTTGTCATTGTTTTTTCCTGTATTCTTTCTCGTCATTGTTTTTTCCTGTA
>NC_063355.1:46055517-46106627 GCF_021869965.1 Rhincodon typus | reverse complement strand
GTCATTGTTTTTTCCTGTATTCTTTCTCGTCATTGTTTTTTCCTGTATTCTTTCTCGTCATTGTTTGAGATCCAGCCTACAAAGGTGGCATTGTCAGCAAACTTGTCGATGGAGTTGGGACAAAATTTGGCCACCTAGTCATGTGTATAAGGAGTATAATAAGGAGCTGAGTATGCAGCCTTGCTGGGTGCCAGTGTTGAGGATTATTATGGAAGAGGTGTTGTTGCCTATTCTCACTGATTGTGGTCTGTTGCTCAGGAAGTTGAGGATCCGGTTGCAGAGGGTGGAGCAAAGTCCTAGGTCTCAGTTTGGAGATTAGTTTGGTTAGAAGGTGTTGAAGGCAGAACTGTAGTCAATAAGTTAGAGCCTGACATAGGTATTCTTGTTTATCCAAATGTTCCAGGGATGAGTGTAGGGCCCGAAAGATGGTGTCTGCTATGGACCTATTGCAATGGTCGGTGAATTGCAAGGGATCAGGGTGGGCTGGGAGGCTACAGTTAATGTGAGCTATGACTAACCTTTTAAAGCACTTCAGAATTCTGGAGGTCAGAGCCACTGGCCATTTTCAGTAGTCTTCAGTACTAATGCAGTATCCAGATCCTTCAGCTATTTCTTGATATCACATGCAGTGCATTGAATTAGCTGAAGACTGGCACATATGGTCTTGGGGCGAGATGGATGTTCCACTCGGCAACTTTGGCTGAAAATTGTTGCAAATGCGTTAGCCTTTTCTTTTCCACTAATATGCTGGCCTCCCTATCATTGAGCATGTTTGTGGTTCCACCCCTTCCAGTGAGTGAGTTAATTGTCCCAAACCATTCACAACTAGATATGGCGGGACTGATCTATTGGTTGTGGAATCACATCCCTATCTATCACTTACTGCTTGGCATGTAAGTAATCCTGTGTAGACGCTTCACCAGATTGACACCTCATTTTTAGGTATGCTGGTGCTGCTGCTGCACCCTTCATTGAACCAGGGTTGATCCCGAGTTTCGTGCTACTGGTAGAGTGGGGATATGCAGGGCAATGATGTTTTGATTTTGTTTGAATACGATTTTTTGGTGTATCTGATGGTCTGCATCGCCTCATGGATGCCCAGTTTTGGGATGCTAGATCTGATTGAAATCTATTCTATTTAGCATGGTGATAGAACCACACAATGCATTGGGGGTATCCTCTTTGTGAAGATGAGACTTTGACTCCTCAAGGACACTAAGGTGATTACTCTTCCCAATGCTGTTGTGGACAGATGGATCTGCAATAGGTACATTTGTGAGGATGAGGTAAAGTATAGTTTTCTTTGTTGGCTCCCTCGTCACCTGTCGCAACGCAGTCTAGCGGCTATGCCCTACAAGACCCAACCAGCTTAATCAGTAGTATTGCTGTTGAACCACTTATAACGAAGGAAATTTACGTCACCAAATCAGAATACATTTTGTGCCCTTGCCATCCTCCATTCCTCTTCTAATTGGAAATGTGGTAATCAGCAAGAGGTTCCCTTGCCCATGTTTGACCTGATGCCACAAGACTTCATGCGGTCCAGAATCAATTGAGAACTCCAGGGGCAACTCACTCCTGACTATGCTATGGTGCCACCTCCTCTGGTGAGTCTGTCCTGTTCATGATACAGGACATATCCAGGGGATGGTGATGGTGGTGTCTGGGACATTGTCTATTAGATACAATTGCATTACTGTGGCTGTGTCAAGCAATTGCTTGACTATGAGACAGTTCCCTCAATTTTGGCGCTAGCCCTAATATTAGTAAGCAGGAATTTTCAGGGTTGACAGGCCTGAGTTTGTTGTTGTGGTTTCTGGTGCCTGTTCAATGCCAGGTGAATTGTTCAGTTACATTCCTTTTATGAGACATTTTAGTGGATTTTTGCAACTGAATGCCTTGCCATGCCATTTCAGAGGATGGCTAAGAGTCAGCCTTACTGTTCAGTTTACTTGTATTGTAATGGCCAGGGTTTTGAAAACTAATGTGGCCATTGAAGTGAAATTAATCAGACCTGTTTATCAATGGAAATGTTGCCACTGAGAGGAAAAGGTGATGGAGGTCTACTGATCCTCAAATTAATGCAAATCATAAAGTTATCCTAAATGTTTGTTTAAGGCTATATCCCAAAACATTAATGGTCTTGACTGAGCTGCTGTGTGCTTCCAGTATTTTGCGTGTTCTTGACACCGAGCAAAATTTTCATTCTCAATCCACCTTCAGGATAAAATGTGGGTCAGGAACCAGGAAATGCCAGCAGAAGAACCCACAGAAAGATTTTAGAAGCAGCAGTAAATGAAGTGGCTCTCTCCAGGGCCCCAGTACAGTTAAGGCTGGTAGATGGGCTCCTGAGATTGAAGGGCCAAAATGAGGCTGAAAGATTGGCAATCCACTATCAGATACAAGCACTGTTGAAGTAGATTGGATGAAATGGTATCTCCAGATAGAGGTGCCTTCTGAAGATTTTTCAAAATTTAAAAGTAAAAAGTGGCCACAACTTTCAGGTTGTTACTGGAGGGGAAGTTGCAATTAAAGTGGGCGGTTAGAACTAAATGAAGCATTACTGCCACCTTTCCTAGTCTACTGCTGAGATACTGCCTCATTTTTCCTGATTCAAATTTCACCATCTCCCCTAGTAGGATTTGAACATTTGTCTGCCTTGGGGTTCTGGATTACTAGGTGAGTAATAGTACCAGTACTCAACCAGCTTCATTGTGTGTGAATGTGTGTGTTTTGACTTGGAGATAACTTATTAATATGTGAACTAAAAATGTAATATCCACTTTTGCCACTTGACACAGGATTTTTTTACTAATAAATACATTTTTGTTTTCTTGTTAATTAATGAAACCTGGTGTGAGGTTTTGTTGTTAGATAATGTAATCAGGCAAATTACCCACTCTAGTAATTAAACTGGTCATTTTCATGTTGTGGGATAGTGAGTCTTGATTTTCAGTACAGGGGGTTCTGCTATAACGTGGTAGTTGCATTCCAGGGCAACATCACGTTATAGAAAATCATGCTATTTAAATAATAGGGTCTACGGAAAAAGCGGGATTAGGGACACAAAGGACACACAACAATTATATTTTCCAAAATTCTTCCTCGCCTGTGTAGCTTCATTCCTATAGTTGCAGTTATAATGACTGTTTGTCAGACAAGTGATGCTGCAAAAAGGCAATACATTGTATTTGCAATGAAATGACAGCTGGACTTTAAATAGGGTTCTGCCACTGGAAATCCCAGCAATGGTGAGTACTGCATGATACTGTGAGCATGGTCCAAAATAGGTGAGTGGTTCCCCTGAAATTGACATGTCGGCAATTTCAGGTATAATCTTTAACACCTGCCTGAAATAAGTGGAAATTTGTTGGAGTAGCCATGATCCAAAAGAGGTGAGCAGTGCAAAATTGAGAGAGAGAGAGCTCAGAGCCAGCAACCCTCCATGAAATTCCTCTGAAATTGACACATCAGCAATTTTTAGTAAAATTCCCTCCTCTGTTTATATGCTGATGCATTATCTTTTGGCTGCTCCTTGACGTCTTTGAGACCTTGAATCATGTCTGGAAAACAAAATTCAATGACTCAACACAGTTATGTTAAGCAATAGAAATAATATTAAGCTTAAGAAAGAAATTATTTAGATAGCGGTTGATTCTTTTAATGTTTTAGTGCTGATTTCAATGTATTACTGTATTTATTTACTTAAGGCAGCATGGTGGCTCAGTGGTTAATACTGCAGCCTCACAGCACCAGGGTCCTGGGTTCAATTCCAGCCTTGAGCGACTGTCTTTGTGGAGTTTGCACATTACCCCCGTGTCCATGTGTGTTTCCTCCTGGTGGCCCAGTTTCTTCCCACAGTCCAAAGATGTGCAGATTAGGTGGATTGGCCATGCTAAATTGCCCATAGTGTGCAGAGATGTGTAGGTTAGGTGGATTAGTCACGGGAAACAGGGGGATAGGGTAGGAGGGTGAGTCTGGGTAGGATGCTCTTTGGAGAGTTGGTGTGGACTTGTTGGGCTGAATGGCCTGTTTCCACACTGTAGGGATTCTGTGACCTGCTGTTCCATCAGCTCAGACTTCTGGATAGATTTTCAGATGAGTGAAACAGAGGAATCTGACCTTTCTTTCCTATGTTGCTCATTGGCATTGAAGTTAATTATGGGATTAAAATGCATTGTAAACCTGAGTAACATAGTATTCAAAATAGTGCTGGAAAAGAGCAGGTTGTAACGCACAACTTTTGGTATAAATGATTTACGTGATCAAGTTCAAAAATTCTTACATATTAAATATGTAACAAAATCTAGGCAAAAATACTACACACCCAGGTGCATGTTTTATCAGTGCTCATTATTTTAAACTATACTTCACTTTTTACTTCTACCATTAATTTAGCATTGGAGTCCATTCTTCTATTTAAATGAGCTGCATTTTTAAATAAGGCTGAATCACAATAGCCAACGCAGTTCGTGTTTTAGAAATAGCGTTCCCCTATTCATTAATTGTATTATAGCCAATTCGCGTTGCCGGACATGCATTAAAGGAGAAGCCCCCTACACTATTCACATCAGGGTCATGGCAAGTATTACAACAGAGCATCTTGAAATTATCAAAGCTTAATATCCCTGATTTAAATTCAAAGTAATAATTATTTGGGGATTCATAACCTATTTAAGATAATACAATTACCCATCATTGACATCAGGCTTACCGGTCTGTAGTTCTCTGGCTTATCCTTACCACCGTTCTTAAATAATGGCACCTCAAAAGCCACCCTTCAATCTTCCGGCACCTCACTTGTGGCTATCGATGATACACCTATAGGTTTAAATGTAGAAAATACAATAGAAAAGGTATAAATGAAATATGACATGGTATAATTGTGGGATTGAAGAATGGCATTTTGCAAACACTTCAAAAGCAGAAATAGACGTTAAAAGCGCAATATCGTCATCTCTGTTCCTGCCTCAGCCCATATAGTGCCTGAATGTCAATGATACCTTTGTCACCTCCAAGCTTTACTATTACAGTGGTCTTCTGGCTGGCCTCCAGTCCATCTTCCATAAACACAAAGTATTGCTTGTCATTTTTTAAGTTACATTACATACCTCAAGCTCTCCAATGCTAAGAGACCCAAACTGGCTTCTAATTCTAAATATCTCAAGTTTTGTATTGTCATCCTTTGGTTTGAATTCCCTCCTTTTGTTACCCTTCCCAATCTGTAATCCTCTCTAGCTCTACAACTTTGACGTATTCCAGTCCCCACATTCAACATCTGAATTCTGTTCCCACAACTCTTGCCTTTTATGAATCCTCCATCCAGCCACTGACACCAGTGCTTTCTTCTGTCTAGGCTTTGTGTCCTGGAATTTTCTCCCTTAGAATCTCTTCAACTCTACCTTCTCCTTTATGATTCTTCTCCAAACACATCTTTTTGACAAATCTTTGTAGTCAGGTGTATCCTAGAACTTTGTGGGAAGGTAAGGAAGTGTTTGCTGGGCCCCTTGCTGAGATATTTGTATCATCGATAGCCACGAATGAGGTGCCAGAAGACTGGAGGGTGGCTAATGAGGTGCCGTTATTTAAGAATGGTGGTAAGGACGAGCCAGGGAACTACAGACCAGTGAGCCTGATGTCAATGGTGGGTAAGTTGCTGGAGGGGATTCTGAGGAACAGGATTTACATGTATTTGGAAAGACAAGGACTGATTGACTATTGCTAATGTGGCTTTGAGTGGGAAATTGTTTCTCACTAACTTGATTGATTGAATTTTTTGAAGAAGTGACAAAGAAGATTGAGGGCAGAGCGGTGGTTGTTGTCTATATGGACTTCGGCAAGGCATTCAACAAGTGGTAGACTGGTTAGCAAGGTCATATCTTAGGGAATCCAGGGAGAGCGAGACATTTGGATACAACATTGACGTGATGGTAGGAGATAGAAGTTGGTGGTGGGGGGGTTGTTTTTTGGATTGGGGCCTGTGACCAGCAGTGTATCACAAGGATCGATCCACTGCTTTTTGTCATTTTATATAAATGATTTGGATGTGAATATAGGAGAATTTAGTTAGTGAGTTTGCAGATTACACCAAAATTAGTGTTGTAGTGGACAGTGAAGAAAGTTTTCTTGGAGTACAACAGGACCTTGATCAGATGGGCTAGGGAGTGGGAGATGGAATTTAATTTTGATAAATGTGAGGTGCTGTGATTTGGTAAGGCAAATCAGGGCAGGACTCATACACTTAATAGTAAGGTTCTGGGATGTGTTGCTGAACAAAGAGACCTTGGAGGGCAGGTTCATAGTTCCTTGAAAGTGTAATTGCAGGTAGATAGTGTAATGAAGAACGCGTATGGTATGCTTGCCTTTATTGGTCAGTGCATTGCATATAGGAGTTCAGATGTTATGTTACAGCTGTACAGAATATTGGTGAGGCCACTTTTGGAATACTGTGTTCAGTTCTGGTCTCTGTGCTATAAGACAGATGATGTTGTTAAACTTGAAAGGGTTCAGAAAAGATTCTCTAGGATTTTGCTGGGGTGGAATGGTTTGAGCTAAAGGGAGAAGCTGAATTGGCTGGGGCTGCTTTCTCTGGAGCATCGGAACCTGTGGGGTGACCTTAGCAGTTTATAGAATTGTGAATGGCATGGATAGGGTGAATAGCCATGGTCTTTTCCCAAGGACAGGGGAATCCAAAACTAAAGGGCGTAGGTTTAAGGTGAGAGGGGAAAGATTTAAAAGGGACCTAAGGGGAACTTTTTCACACAGAGGGAGGTGTGTGTATGGTTTGAGCTGCCAGAGGAAGTGGTGGAAGCTGTTACAATTACAACATTTAAAAGGCATCTGGATAGGTACATGAAAAGGAAGGGTTTAGAGGGATGTGGGGCCAAATTTTGGCAAATGGGACTAGATTAATTTAGGATATCTGGTCAGCAAGGACGAGTTGGAGCGAAGGGTCTGTTTCCATGCTGTATGACTCTGACTTCTGTTATCTCTTTTGGTTTAGAATCTACTATTTTCCTTATGCCTGTTGGAAACACCTTAAGATAATTTTCTCCATTAAATCATGATAGATATGTGGTTGCTGTCTCCTAATCTTTCTTAAATCAGCTCATTCTTTTCTTGCATTTATAGTGCTTCTACATTATAGGGATTCAGTGATTTGTCTCCAGTGTCTGATTAAAGCAGACAGAAAAAGGATCATATACACAAACTAAATTAGTGTCTTGCACGTTGCAAGGTGATTTCTTCTGTAACAGACTTGTATTGATTTTAGCAGAAATAACCAGGTCAAAAGCTATGTGGTATTATTCAGGTTGGGAAACCCTGTTCTAGTAACGTGGGCATTAGAATGCTAAGCGGAGTTGTAAGGTCAGAGATAGTAATGGCCACATGGAGCTCCACCACTCACCCAACACAATCACTATCTTTCAGTTTTCATCACTAGAACATGACAATTTTCAAGCTTCAAAAGGAGTCACAGTTGGAAGGAATTTGTGAAGCATCATGCTCGAAGATCTTCCTTTAATTTTCACCACTTAGTTTTTCAAACTGTAACTACTCCCAAGAATGGAGGAGTGCAAGTAATGCTTCAGCAACCAATGAAAATGTAATTCTTCACAATAAGTTTGCTGACTGAGCATTTACCAGGCTTTGCACTATCCATATTTGAAGTACCATACACTCCAAGTACTGAGAAAACCATCTGCCAGAAAATATTTTGATCAATTCAATTAGCCTCCTGCCAGTTTTATTGGAAGAAATGTACTTATTGTTGATTGGTGATTGTTAATTGTCTTAATTCTTTATTACATTTTAATTGGTACATTTCCATTCTATTCAATTATGATTTGCTGCTCGTTTATGAATTAGTTGCAAGTGAGCAGGGAAAGTTGAATATGTGAGCATGTCTCGTAGAATGGCACTTTACAATTTTTTGTTCATGGGGTGTGAATGTTGTTGGCTGGGACAGCATTTATTGCCTATCCCTAATTGCCCTTGAGAAGTTGGTGATGAGCTGTGTGCTTGACTGCTGCAGTTATTGAGTTTAGGTACACTCTCAGTGCTGTTAAGAAGGGGGTTCCAGGATTTTAACTCAGCCACAGTAAAGGAATGGCAATGAAGTTCCAAAACAGGATGGTGTGTGGCTTAGAGGGAACTTGCAGGTTATGGTGTTACCATTCATCTGCTGCTGTTGACCTTCTAGATGGCGGAGATCTTGGATTTGGAAGAGACAGTTGAAGGAGTGTCATTGTATTGCTATAGTCCATCTTGTATATGGATACGCAGTTGCTGCTGTGCGTCAGTGGTGAAGGGTGTTAGTGCTGAAACTGGTGAGAGGGGTACTGATCAAGTAGCTGTTTGTGGATTTGTATAAAGCTGTCAAGCTGCATTCATTTACTCCTGACGTTCCTGACTTCTACATTGCAGATGGTGGACAGACTTTGGAGACTTAGGAGGTCTGCTACATGCCATAGTATTCCGAGCTTCCAACCTGTTCTGTGGCCACATTATTTATACTGCTGGTGTAGTTCAGTTTCTGTTCAACAGTAAATACAACTTGTTGATAGTGGGGGATTCAGCAGTGGTAATGCCACTGAATGTCAAGGGACAATGGTTACGTTCTCTCTACTTGGAATTAATCCTTGCCTGGCACTTGTGCGGTGTGGATGTTAATTGCCAGTTATCAGTGCAGTCCATTATCATCTTTTGCACTATACATGGATCATGTTAACAGAAGATACACAAAATAGGAACTGGTCATTCAGCCTATCTAGCCTGCTTCATCATTCATCACGATCATGGCTGATACTCGGTGTCAACCCCGTATTCCATTCTCCCCGTACCCTTTAACACATTTAGACTCTAGAAATTTATTTCTTAAATATATTTAGTGATTGGTCCACCACAACCACCTGTGATTGAGAGTGGTGAACCAACAAAATTCTCTGAAGTGATTTCTCCTCACTTTAGTCCAAAATGGCATACGCTAAAATTGTGACCCCTTGTTCTGCATCCTCCCAGCTGAGGAAACAAGATGAAACCTCGATATAACAATGCTTATCTGAGAGTTGCGTGGTTCACATATGAAATATAAAACTATCCAAGAGGCCTGTCTCAATGGCAAAGAGCATCTTGCTCCAAGTCTTTTAATGCATTTGCCAAGCAGCATGTTGGGTTACTTGCTAGGCAGCAGTGACTTGCCAGTTAAAAGGAATATAGTTTGTTAAATGCCTTACTAATGGCACAACTCGCCTCATTAGAATTCAGCTTCCTATTTTACCAATACACCATACAACGTAGGTGAGGGCTGCTGAGCAACATGGAGACCAGTGCAGGTAACTGATGACTTCAGCTCACTTGGCTGCGAACAACCTTCATGTTTTTCAACATCAAACAGCATGTTGGAGTACAATCTATAGATACCAGCTGCACACTCCCCTCATCCATGAAAATTGGCAACTGACCCTTCGCGTCTCTGTGACCATTATGTCTTAAAGCTCAGCTTCATCGATGGTTCAAAGACCTGATATCAATCGCTGTGATGGGATGGGGACTAAGTCAAGCGTATCTACTGCAGCTTATGGTTCATCTTGTAGAAGGATGTTGTCTCTCTCCTCCAACTCCATACCAATTCGGGGGCTTGCCCTCCTGTCTTACTGACATTCAGGTAGATTAGGGTGGCATGGTGGCTCAGTGATTAGCACTGCTGCCTCGCAACACCAGGGACCCAGGTTCATTTCCACCCTTGGGCACTGGCCCTATCCCCCGAACTAACCGCTATGGAAGCACGGGACTGATCATGACTCACTCCAGAGGTCCGCTGGCCAAACACATGTCATTTGGATGCCTGATCACCTGAAGTGGTGAGATTCCCTAACTGATGGGTGTTTCCATGGAATCAGAGAGCACTACGGAGTTAAGACATTGAGACACAGCTGCCTGGTTTCTGCAAGTGCAGTGTGTTTGCATATGGTGCTGTTCTGAGATTGACATATCTTACTGCTGTACAGCAAGATGTCCACACCCCCAGACTGAGGACTGCTGACCAGAAAGGCAAGCTGCCTGGTTGTGTGACTGATTATAAGAAAGGTAAGGTAAGGCAAGGCATGGATATTACAAGCATGCAGGTGAGCACTAAGTTAGCAAGCACTAACAGAGCAAGTAAGCAGCCCTGAGATGCAGGCTGGTCCAATCCATGAATTGGGTGCCTGTCTCTACATGCAAAATGTCTTTGCAGCAGCCTTTCAATGCTAGTTGCTGGTGCATTCTACATTGCATGTTTATGTTTCCCAAGCATCCTGCAAATGTGTTGGAGAGATGCCATGATCATAGAATCCCTAGTGTGGAAACAGGCCACTTGGCCCATCAAGTCCACACCAACCTTCTGAACATTATCCAACTCAGCCTGCACATCCCTGGACACTGGGCAGTTTAGCATGGCCAGTCCACCTAACTTGCACACCTTTGGACTGTGGGAGCAAATGCACACAGATACGGGGGACACATGCAAGCTCCACACAGACTCTGCAGCCCACCACGACTTTATTGAGTGGCCGAGTAGATTTGAGGGACCAAGTGGCCTTCTCCTGCTCTTAATTCAAATGTTTGTAAATCATAGGTTTGGGGAGAGCCATTACAGACTAATGAGACTAATATCTGTTGTGTGTAATGATATATGGAGATTTTTGTGGATTTTTGCAAACTGGCCTTAAATTGAACAGCGTCATTTGAGAAAAAAGCAGCACTGTTGGATTTCAGCAAGGACCATTACAATGTAGCATATAGGTGATTGATGTACAATATAGCAAAATATAACTTCAGGTAAAAGCAGATAACTACACAAGGAACAGCAGAGAATGATTTAGGGTTAATCAGGAGCGAAGATATTAGAGCATGAGAGGAAGCTAGCTAGAAATGGATACTAAGAGTTTCTAGGAAAAGTAAGTAAAGTTAGTAGCCAAAAGAAAGTTGCTGGAAAAGCTCAGCAGGTCTGGCAGCATCTATGAAGGGAAAAACAGAGTTAATGTTTTGGGCCCGGTGACCCTTCCTCAGAGCTGATGGTGGCTGGGAGAGCGTCAGTTTATATACAGAAAAAAGGGAGGGGGATGGGGTAGGGAGTAAACGATAGGATAGAGCCTAAAGAGAGAGAAGAGCAGTTGGATAGACAGAGTTGATAACAATCAGGCTGGGAGGGTGAATAGTTGTTAATGAGTTCTGAGGAAGGGTTACCAGACTTGAAACATTAACTCTATTTTTACCTTCACAGATGCTGCCAGACCTGCTGAGCTTTTCCAGCAACTTTGTTTTTGTTCCTGATTCACAGCATCCGCAGTTATTTCGGTTTTTATTAAGTAAAGTTAATATTGGGCCTCTAGAGAATGGACATGATTAAATAGTAGATTATGATCAAATTGCAAACGAAAAAAACAAATATTTTACTTTGTTCTTCAGTCTAGAGATTAGACAGTAATAGCTATAAATCAGGAGGTGGAAGGGAGAGAGGAACTTAATGAAATTCCAGTCACAAGGCACGTAAACTGATGGAGCTGTGTGCTGAGAAGTTTGAGTCCAGTTGATCTTAAAAGTGGTGGCTAATAAGGCAGTAGATGCTTTGGTGTTAATTTTCCAAAATTCTCTAGATTCAGGAAAGTTTTAATCACACTGGAAAGTAACGCATAATCTTTCTATTCAAGAAGGGAGGGGGGCTGAGATTAGGAAACTAGGCCAGTTAGCTTGACATCTGTCATAGTGAAGAATTTTTTTTATTCCCTCGTGGGATGTGGGTGTCACTAGCTGGCCAGCATTATTTGCCGTCCCTAGCTGCCCTTGAGAAGATGGTGGTGAGCTGTGTCCTTGAACAGCTGCAGTCCATGTACTCTAGGTCGACCCACAATGCAATTAGGGAGGGAATTCCAAGATTTTGACCCAGCAACAATGAAGGAATGGAAAATTTCTAAATTGGAAGGTGTTAAAATCAATCAACAAAGAGGTCGTAGCTGTCCGCTTAGAAAAACTTGGCACAATTGACAAGAGTTAGCGTGGTTGTGTAAAAGGGAAATCAAATTGAACTAATTTATTAAATGACTTTGAAGAAGTAGCATGCTGTGGACAAAGGGGAGTCGGTACAGAGAAACCTGGGTGTCCTTGTGCATGAATCGCAGAAGGCTGGTTTGCAGGTACAACAGATAATTAAGAAGGTAAATGGAATTTTCCCGTTCATTGCTAAAGGGATTGAGTTAAAAAGCGGGGAGGTTATGTTACAGCTGTATAGGGTGCTGGTGAGGCCACACCTGAGTACTGCATGCAGTTTTGGTCTTCTTACTTCAGGAAAGATGTATTGGCAGTGGAGGGGGTGCAGAGGAGATTCACTAAGTTGATTTCAGAGTTGAGAGGGTTGGCTTATGAGGAGAGACTGAGTAGACTGGGATTATATTCATTGGAATTTAGAAGAATGAAGGGGGATTTTATAGCAACATATAAAATGATGAAGGGAATAGATAAGACAGAAGCAAGGAGGATGCTTCCACTGGTGGGTGAAACTAGAACAAGAGCGGGGAGCCAATTTAGGACTGAATTGAAGAGGAGCTTCTTCACCCAAAGAGTTGTGAATCTGTGGAATTCCTTGTCCAGTGAAGTAGTTGAGGCTTCCTCATTGAATGCTTTTAAAGCTAAGATAATTTTTTGAACGGTAAAGGAATTAAGGATTATGGTGAGAGGATGGGTAAGTGGAACTGAGGCCACAAAAAGATCAGCCATGATCTTCTTGAATGGTGGAGAGGGCTAGAAGGGCCAGATGACCTATTCCTGCTTCTGATTCTTATGTTCATATTTTCCCACATTAAGTTTTTCCCTTTGGCTAGAAGAATGAATGAGTAAAGTATTACTTTGAGAGAATTACTGCAGAATTCTGAGGTACAGAGCGATCTGGGTGTTCTAATGCATGAGTCGTAAGTTATTATGCAAGTACAGCATGTAATCAAGAAGGATAATGGGATGCTATCTTTTATTGCGAAAGGAATTGAAAGGTAAAAGTGAAAATATTTATGTTTGATTTTATACATGAAGTTGGTGAGATCACGCCTTGAATACTGTGTGCAGTTTTACTTTCTTATTTAAAAGAGAATGTAAATGAACGGTAGAAGGATTGCCTGTACATGGGTGAAGAGGTGATGACTTCAGCCAGGAAACTGGAAATTGTGGAACTTCCCATAATGAGCCTGACAAATGTGGGTGAGAAGAGACTGGATGAGGGAAGAAGAAATAGCGACAAGTTGAAAGAAATAAGTTCCAACAATTCTCAAGTAGCAACACCCCTCTGAATCCTTCCTCCTTTTCACTTCTAACACTATCACATGGAAAATTAATCAATTTTGCCTCCAATTTCCATCCTTCTCTCACCTTCACCTGCTCCATTTCAGACTCTTCCCTTCCTTGACTTCTCTGGGGATAGACTGCCCACTAATATCCATTGCACTGACTCCCACAGATACCTAGACTACATTTCCTCACATCCTGCCTCCTGAAAAAATTCTCTTCTATGCCCCTGTTTGTCTGTCCCTGTTACACCTTCTAATGATGCCACCTTACACTTCTGACATTTCTTTTATCCATGGATTCCCCATCACCACCACAATGTGGTTGGCAGGACCTTCAGCTGTGTCTGACCCATTGCCCAGACTCCTGCCCTCACTCCTTTCCTTCCTTCCCAGAACAATGATAAGGATCCCCTCGGCCTCACTTTCCATCAAATCATTCTCTGCATTCAAAAGATCATCCTCCACCATTTTCACTATGCCACCTTCCCATGCAACTATAGAAGGTGTGATATTTTCTCTTTTACCTCCTCTTCATTGTCCAAGGTCTAAAACACATTTTCAGTTTAGTGTTTTACTTGTGCTTCTTTCAATCTAGTCTGCTGTATTCCCACAATGTGGTTTCCTCTGCATTGGCAAGACCAAATGTAGACCAAGTGAATGCTCTGACCCTGGCCTTCAAGTTCTTTGTCATTTCAATTCACCATTTTACTGTTGTACAGACATTCCTGTTGTAGGCCTGCTGCAGTGTATTGGTGAAGTCCGGTACAAGCTGGAAGATGTCTTTTAGGGGGTTTGTGATCACAGTTACCTAACATAGTTAGGCAATGATTTATAGTAATTTTATGATAGCTTATTGAGAGCCAGTAGTTTAGATATGGTACAGTTTAGTTAGTTCAGATGGCTGGTTTGCGATGCAGAGTGACGCCAATGTCATGGGTTCATGCACTGTCTGAGATCACCATGGAGGTTCTGCCTTCTCAAACTTATCCCTTGCCTGAGGTATGGTGATCCTCAGATTAAATTCACCACCAGTCATCTCTCTCTAAGGAGAGAACAGCCCTATGATTTTCTAGGACTATGGAGACTTTACCTTTCTTACTTAGGCAAAGAAAGGAAATATACAACCTTTGACAGATGAGAATGCTTTACTGATTCTGGAGCCATTCTGTAGATTGAAGTAGAGTCAGCACACTCACTCATCCCAGTTGTCTTTTGTGGTTAGTCTTCGGCGGTCACAGTACAATAGTCTTTGCCCCTCATAGTGATGTAGGGGAACTCCTGGTCTTCCCCCAGGGAGATGGTGTGATTTGTACCCTGGAACTTGCCCCTTCTCCCCACCCACCCCCTGCTGCCCCCACTCCCCCTGCATTCTTTTAATACTCCTTATGTTGGGGGCTGGCCATCAATGCTGTGTCAATCACCTGTTTAATCCCCATGGTCTGGGGCAGTTACTCATGATGTTAAATGATCATTGTCCTCTTGCCTGCCTTCATCTGAGGGTTAGTGTTCCTTCTAAGACACAACCTTATTTTCAAAAACAATACGCTGATAATAGGATGTATTTAATTACAGATAAATTGTTGATGCTGGTTCAATGGGCATGTGACCTCTGTGTTTCTTGCAATTCTTCTCTTTGTTTTCATATGCTAGATTTTGGAAAATTAAGTACTGCTGTATAGCTGTGAAATTAAATTTCATGCTGCACTAGGAAAATTTGGTTTTTAAGGAACCCGATTATTCAATACAGAATAGCAAATAATTTTCTACTTAGCCACTTTACAGCCTTTACAACTCAACACTGAATTCAGTAACTTCAGACCTTGTACTCTTTCTTCAATTGTGATTAACCCCATCCTGCCAACTCCCTCCTATCCCCAGACACTCATTTGCACACAGTAGCACTGACTTTTTTTTGTCATTAACATCAATTCTTTGCTATATCCCTTCTCTATTACCATTAGCACTCCCTTTGTCTTTTGCCCAATGGCACGTTTATCATTTTCCATTTCCTTCTCCCCCTTTTTTCACAGCATAAAATCCATAACTTTTCCTGCCCATATTAGTTCTAAAGAAGCGTCATTTGACTCTGTTAATTCTGTTTCTCTCTCCACAGATACTGCCAGACCTAAGTTTCTCCAGCAATTTCTGTTTTAGAACGTAGAACATAGAACATTACAACACAGTACAGGCCCTTCAGCCCACGATGTTGTGCCGAACTTTTACCCTAATCCTAAGGTCTATCTAACCTCCACCCCTACCTTATACTATCATCCATATGCCTATCTAATAGCCGCTTAAATGCCCCTAATGAGGCCGACTCCACTACCCTGTCCGGCAATGCATTCCACACCCTGACCACTTTGAGTAAAGAACCTACCTCTGACATTTCCCCTTTATCTACCTCCACTCATTTTAAAACTGTTTTCATTGAACATCTTTACAACATATGCAAGTTTCATGGAAACCACAACCATTAATTATGTGGAGAAACCAAAGCAATAGTGATGATTAAAGGGAAATAGTGTTCAAAATCATGAGAGGTTTTTTTGAAATCTATTGGAGGGGTGAGTAACCAGAAGACACTGATTGAAGATCTTCAGTGAAAGAACTAGAGCTGAAACAGTGAGTGTACAGTATTCAATAGCTATACCTCCTACAAGCAAATTAAAACTTGCTTGATGTGAGTTACCCAAAAACTTAAGATGTGATCTTTTGGCTTTTTATGCTGGAGGTGTACTTTTCTTTCACGCTTGTCAATGACTGCGCCTACCTTCATATCCTTTGGGTGTCATTTCTCAAATTACCTATGTACTAGAACCCAAAATGCTCATTTCTACTTGGTGTTTTCCCAGTGGCTGAACCCTCCTTTCTTTCTCTCAAAGCTCATTGACCAGCTGTTACTGAGCAAACCCGATTCTCTTAAAACAATATACTGACAATTATCCCTTTTGTTTGGAGGAGGAATTGACCAATATTAACAAAGAAAAAAACTGTCCTCCTAGATAGTGATGAATAGTAGGAACTTGGACTGACTTTCCTACGAGAGTCCTGAGGTCAGTTATGGGGTCTGTAACATTATTCAGTCCAATATTGATGAAGAATTTATTAATGAAGGAAATGAGTATACACTTAATAAAAACAGCTTGATCACTTTAGTTCTATGTCTGAGGTGAGCACTGTGCCTCCAGTGAGCTTGCCCAGTTATATGTCTCGATTTGCCCCAGCCATTGGAATTACCAGTACATATGGCTGCATACTCAGGCCTTAAATATCCTTTCTATTTCACTGTCTGAATTAATGGTAATAATTCAATTACCTGTACTGGCTTTTGTGAACACCTTCAAAATGCAGCACCCAGCAGCCACTTCTTGCAAGCAACAACTTGACAGTTGTGCGCTACACGTGATGACTGTGAGGTACCACATAAAATCATAGAATCTTGACAGTGTGAAAGCAGGCCATTCAATCCATATCAACCCTCCAAAGGGCACCGCCCCATCCCAAAACCCTGCATTTCCCGTGGCTAATCCACCAAACCTACACATCTCTGGACAATTTAGCATGGGTAATCCACCTCGCCTGCACATTTTTGTGCCTCTGGGACGCAACCCATGCAGACAAGAATGTGCAGACTCCACGCAGACAAGAATGTGCAGACTCCACACAGACAATCACCCGAGGGTGGAATTGAACCCTGGTCTATGATGCTGTGAGGTATCAGTGCTAACTGCTGTGCCGCCCCCTTACCTCCAGTATTACTCCTCTCCCTTTGTTAGACAAAGAGACTGTTACCATCAGCAGAAAGACCAGTAACCAAGGGATACAGATTTAAGATGATTGACAGAAGAACCAGTGGGAAATTTTTGGAATACTGTGCAATTCTGGTCTCCCTGCTACAGGGAAGGATGTTGTGAAACGTGAAAGGGTTCAGAAAAGATTTACAAAGATGTTTGCCAAGGTTGGAGGGTTTGAGCTATGGGAGAAGCTGAATTAGGCTGGGGCGACTTTCCATGGAGCGTCAGAAGCTGAGCGGTGACTTTATAGAGGCTTATCATCTCATGAGGGGCATGTAGAGGATAAATAGACAAGGTCTTTTCCCCAAGGTGGGGGAGTCCAAAACTAGAGGGCATAGGTTTATGTTAAGAGGGGAAAGACTTATAAGGGGCCTAAGGAGCAACTTTTTCATGCAGAGGGTGGTGCATGTATGAAATGAGCTGCCAAAGGGAGTGGTGGAGGCTGGTACAATTACAACATTTAAAAGGCATCTGGATGGGTATATGAATAGGAAGGGTTTAGAGAGATGTGGGGACCAAATGCTGGCAAATGGGACTAGATTTATCTAGGATATCTGGTCAGCATTGACAAGTTGGATTGAAGGGTCTGTTTCCATGCTGTACATCTGACTCTCTACACAGAGTTGTTATGAACATTCCTGGATGAGGAAGCTTCCAAAAGAGAATTGTATTTGTCTTCCTGTAAAAGGGCAACTTTGTAAACACTATCAATTAGATTCCCAGGAAGTTCATTTAACCATTTGCTTAAATTACCATCTTTCTTGGAAAGGACACTTGGATTCACTCTTCTTTCTGACTTTTTTTTAAAAACAAGTCACCTTCAAAGAACTAAAACCAAAAACCTATTTACTTCCACTTAAATCCAAATTCCCAAATGATAATATATTATAAATTTGTATCACAACACATGTACAAATACACATGTAAACTCATACAGAGGAAGGTGTGTACAGAAAGAGGTATATGTGTGCACTTATAAGATCACATGCACTTAAACAGTGACATGGATTCACTTACAGAGACGCATGCTAATATTTTCTGTGGACTTGAGTCTTCATGTTTTTCTGAGATGCTGGAGTTATTTTAAAATGAAAACGTAACTGAAAAGACACATAGGAACTTCTTTGTAAAACAAGACATGGCTGTTCTGTTTTAAATGTTTGTAGACTTGGAGTTCGTGGTTGGATTTTTTGGAAGGTCTGCTTAGCTCCTGTTGCTGCGTGAGAACAGAGTGAAGCCTGAGTGATTTTCTGGAGCAATAACTCAAAAGAAGTCTCATTTTATTTCCTGGTAAAGCTGTGTCTGCCAGGACTGTCAGAGATAACTATATATGATTGTTTTGATCACATGACCAAGACCACCAGATGTACTGTGTTCAGAACATTTTATGTCTAATTCTTTCCTTTGCCCTCAATAATAACCACCATGGCCCAGAAAGTGTTTCTTCTTTTTAAAGTGCATCTTGTAAAGAGAAATCAATGTTTCCACCCCTACCTGAAGCTTGTACGTATTTTGGATTAGTTAAAGTGGTAAACATTTATATTTTTATGTTACAAATTGTGTATATGAATTCTGCATTTTCATTGAATAAGTTTTTTTGAGTTTTTTAATCAGCAAATTTGTGAGAATGCATTCAATTTAGCCATATTAAAAAAACATTGGCACTTAAAATCAAAATTTTTTTTTACCTATGTCACAACCCAAAGGTAGTCTTTTTCCATCTTGGAAATACAAAAGACACATGTTTACACAGTTATATGGAGATACACATAGACATGCATATGCTTCCCTGCACAACTAGCATATGTTGATATGTGTGCAAATGCATACACATACAATTGTTTAAGGCCTTGTGAACCTGTGTCTTTTCTCTGACGGCCCCAGTCTCTCATGGTCTCGAGTAGAGGTTTGAGTATCAGGCACTTGAAAGTTAAGTATAGATTGAATGGTGAAGTAGAGACGGGAGGGCAAGTGATAGAAGATTCAGCAGATATACAGTTATAGTTGATTTATGTACAAGTCATGATTGTGTGTTACTTGGAACGATGGTGTCTCCATCGATCTGCTGCCCTTACCCTGCTGGACAGTGAAGCTCTTGTGTGTGGGAGATGTTGCCAAAGAAACATCTATGTATTTTATGTGAATAATTGTTTAAGAGAATAGGTTTTAGAATGAGTGCTAAGAATTTTATACAAAAGTAATTGTGATGTGCTGGGTGCTGGAATGCTACTTTCACAGATGAATAGTTGTTGAATTTTCAAACTTTCCCAGGAACTGTGAGTGATAGAGGAGAGTGCATAGCTTTTCCACAGAGAGAACATAAATTGAAGGCTGGCTTGCCATATATTACAAGTGCACCTTCTACTGGATGAATCAGTCACAGCAGTGCCTATCAAAGCTTGATAGGACATCCATCAACTTCCGATTCTGTCGGGGAAAAATAAAATTTAAAGAAAAAGCAAAGCTTTCCGTTTTGTGATTTTAATGTATATATTGCCTACAAACAAATAATATTTAGTCAATTGTATTTCTAATCATTTGTTTCAGTAAACGAAAATATGAAACTAGCTGTGTCATTCTTTCAGTTTCCAGCTTTCAACTGGAAGTTCTAAACTCTAAGTTACATAATTCTATGGGGATCGTACCATAATTCTATTTAAAGGAGACTTATATTAAACCATTTGAAAAGGAAACATGTAAATGAATACAAGAACTGGACAGAAGAAAGGCTTAATTCTAGAGAAGCCAGAATTAGCATAGGTGAGGCTGGGTTAAGTGGTCTTCTATGCAATGATCTTTATGATTCTATAATCTTTGAGTTAGTGGGAGCTCTAGAGTGTTATGTTTTTTTTAAATAAAGATTTGAGCTCACACACTCTAAGTCTTAAAGCTTCCCATTACTGAAATAGTACTGCAGACACTAATCCAATCTGCATTAAGGACATCTGAATGGCTGAGTACCCAACATGCTATTTGTGTCAATACATCAAGCAAACAGTCTTTATCTGTTTATTTGCTGTAACCACAGGGTTACTGTGGAAATGACATAGACACAGCTTCAGCCTACACCGGTCTCTCTTGGGTCATAACATGTTTTCTTTTATAGTTTTGAGTAATTTGTTATTTTAGAGTGAAGTGGTTTTCTCTGTGTATTTAATCCACTGTTTAATTTTAAAGCAACAAAATGCTGTACTATTTTATTCTGAGCGACCTTTGGGTCACTACTTTC
Organism: Rhincodon typus; assembly: GCF_021869965.1. Classification (NCBI taxonomy): domain Eukaryota; kingdom Metazoa; phylum Chordata; class Chondrichthyes; order Orectolobiformes; family Rhincodontidae; genus Rhincodon; species Rhincodon typus. The sequence goes on along the minus strand of NC_063355.1, from coordinate 46,086,288 downwards.
CCTTTGCATCCCCTCCAACACACTCCAGGATTAAACAAAGGGGTAAGAATACAGAATATAATCTGACACACCGAATCTGATGAAGCTAATAAAAATACACTGCACATTTTTGCCATGGATGCAGCAAGAATTAATATCACTCCACTGATTATAGCTATAGATTTCTCTTAGTTCTCCCTGCCTGTGGATGGAGATGGCTGATACCAATTTGACATCCTGGTCAGAGATTTACCCTCCTCTAGCTGAATAAGACACAAGTGATACTTGAGGGTTTAGTCTTAGTGATCGTATCTGGCTACAGAAGGTAAATGTGTTAAGGTGGAGTGCAGTGCCTCGGAACCTTTTTTTTGACCAGATGGGATATGATGAACATTCTTTCTTTACACTCAGCGAATTGTAATCTGGAAATGCATTGCCTGAATGGAGAAAAACTCAGTGGGAACTTAACAGGAAGTTGGACAAATATTTAAACAGATGTCTTTATTCATAGCTGTATGAAAGAGAAGAGGCTGAGTCTAGCTGAATTGGTCTTTCAGAGTTAGCCCAAGCACAATGGCCCATGTGGTCTCCTCCTATACTGATATAGGGGTCAAAAAAGAATTGCCCAAATTCTTTCCTCAGTTATTCTTAGAATTTGTTTTGATGTTATTTTCTGCCTCTCACTGTTAATTGGATTGCAAATGGGAGTTACAGCAAGCCAGGTTAGGACATTTGCATCAGTCTTTACAGTGGAAGATACTTTTAACATTCCAGTAGTACTAAAGAATACAGGGGAGGAATTAAGCACAATCAGCATCACTAAAACGTAGGATTAGACAAACTGATGGGACTAAAGTGGATAAGTCCCCTGGTCCTAATGGTTTGCATCATAGGATCCTAAAAGAAGTTGCTGGAGAGATAGTGGATGTGTTGATGTTTTCCAAAAGTTGTTGGATTCTGTAAAAGTACCAGAGGATTGGAAAACTGCTAATGTGACACCCCAATTCAAAAAGGAAGGCAGGCAAAAAGTGGGTAACTATAGGCCAATTAGCCCAACATCAATAGTTGGAAAAGTATTGGAATTAATTAGTAATAAAGTAAAAGCAGAATATTTGGAAAATCACGATCTAAACAGGCAAAGTCAGCATGGTATCATGTAAGGAAAATCATGGCTGACTAAATTGTTAGGGTTTGTCAAGAAAATCTCAACCAGAGTGGTTAGAGAGGAACCAGTAGGTGTGTTGTATTTGGACCTCCAGAAGGTGTTCAGCAAGGTACCTCAAAAGATTAACTCATAAGAGCCCATGGTGTTAGAGGTGGTATATTGGCATGGATAGAGAATTGGCTCATGGGCAAGAAACAGTGAGTGAGGATAAGGGTTTCTTTTTCAGATTGGCAACCTGTTACCAGTGTGGTTCCAAAGGGATCACTGCTGGAACTGGAACTGTTTACAAAATATATTAATGACTTGGAGAATGGAAGTGAATGTACTCTACCCAAACTTGCAGATGACACAAAAACAGGTGGAAAGGGATGTGACAGCGATACACAGTTTGCAGACAGATATTGATAGGTTAAGTAAGTGGGCAAAACATTGGCAAATGGAGTAAAATGTGAAATTGATTTTGGAAGGAAGAACAGAATATATTTAAATGGAGAAAAACTCAAAAATGACAACACAAAGGGGCTTGGGGGTCTTGTGCTTGAAGTACAGAAAGCAACCACACATGTGCAGTAGGTAATCAGGAAGGCTAATGGAATGTTGACCCTTATTTCAAGGGGGTTGGAGTGTAGGAGTAGGGAAGTCTTCCTGCAACTGTATAAGGTGCTGGGGAGACCATGTCTAGAATGCTGTGAGCAATTTTGTTCCCCTTATTTAAGAAAAGAGATCATTTCTTTGGAGGCAGTTCAGAGAAGGTTAATTATGATGATCCCTGGTATGGAGGGATTGCTTTATGAGCAAAGACTAAACAGTTTGGGACTGCACTCATTGGAATTTAGAAGAATGAGGTAATCTCATTGAAACATATAGGATTCTTAAGGGGCTTGATAGGGTAAAAGGTGAAAGGATATTTCCCCTCATGGGACAGTCAAGGACCAGAGGACTTAGTCTCAGAATAAAAGGGCACCAATTTAAGACTACGATGAGGAGAAATTTCTTCTGAGGGTTGACAGTCTTTGAAGCTCCTTGCCCCAGACAGCTGTGAGGGAAGAGTCCTTGTGTATATTTTAGGCTGAGATAAATAGATGCTTGATCAATCAGGAATCAATGGCTATGTGGAAAGGATAAGAAAGTGGACTTAGAAATGTCAGATCAACCATGATCCTATTGAATGGCAGAGCAGGCTTGAGGGGCTGAATGGCCTACTCCTGTTCCTATTCCTTATGGTCTTATGGAGAGACACCGTGGATGAGTTGGTTTTTATCTGTCCAGTAGCAATCATTGTAAAATATCCCTTTGCAGAAGGACTGAATGGTCCTGCTGTTTAAACACCTGAGCTTTCCCCTCTGGGCCCTGACTTTCCATCTAAATGAGTCCCAACATGAAATGTGTTTTGGCAGATCCAAGTGAGTAGAGGTCTGAAACAGACCTCAATAGATCTTGCTGAGTGACATCAGGTGGATCAGGACTGCCAACTGTTTTAATCACCTGTTCTAAATTCGGAAGAAAGTACCTGACACAAAATGTCTCATCACTTTTATAACAAATGGTCAAAAAGCTGAAAGGCCGATGTATGTAAATAGCGCCAAAATGAAATGACTAAATTACTATGTCTATTATTTGTAAAATTAAACAAGAAATACAATTAATATGTGGGTAGTGGGTGATGACAGTTGAGGAACAGTGGAGGACCTTCAAATCAATTTATTAAAGTGCTCAGCAACAGTATATACCAGTGAAAAGGAAGGACAGTAGAAAAAGGGATAATCAGCCATGAATGTCTAAGGAAATAAGGGAGGCTATCAAATTGAAAGATAAGGCATACAAAGTGGCAAAGACCAGTGGGAAACTAGAAGATTGGGAAAACTTTAAAGGTCAACAGAAAGCACAAAAAAAACTATAAAGAAAATTAAGATAGATCATGAGAGTAAACTAGCTCAGAGTATAAAGACAGATAGCAAATGTTTCTACAAATATATAAAATGAAAAAGAGTGGCTAAGCTAAACATTGGTGAGGACCTAGAAATGATAATTATCGTGAAAGAGGTAGTGTTGGGCAAGCTAACGGAGCTAAAGGTAGACTAGTCTCCTGGCCCTGATGGAATGCATCCCAGGGTACTAAAAGAGATGGAGGGAGAAATAGCAAATGTGCTCATGGCAATTTTCCAAAATATGCTGGGACTGTTCCAGAAAATTGGAAAACATCAAATGTGATGCCACTGTTTAAAAAAGGAGGTAGATAAAAGATGGGGAATTATAGACCAGTTAGCTTAACTTCTGTAGTGGGGGAAAATGCTTGAATCTGTCATCAAGGAAGAAGTAGCTACGCATCTACATAGAAATTGTACTATTGGGCAGATGCAGCATAGGTTCATGAAGGGCAGGTCATGTTCAACTAGTTTACTAGAATTCTATGAAGGCATTATGAGCATGGTGGACAACGAGGACCCAGTGGTGTATCTAGATTTCCAAAAGGCATTTGACAAGATGCTGCACAAAAGGCTGCTGCATAAGACAAAGGTGCACAGCGTTATAGGCAATGTATTAGCATGGATAGAGGATTGGTTAACTAACAGGAAGCAAAGAGTGGGGATAAATGAGTGCTTTTCTGGTTGGTGATCAGTGACCAGTGGTGTGCCTCAGGAATCAGTGTTGGGACCGCATTGTTTACACTGCAACAGTTTACATAGATGATTTGGAGTTGGGGACACATGTAGTGTGTCGGAGTTTGTGGGTGACATTAAAATGAGTGGTAGAGCAAAGTGTGCAGAGGACTCTGAAAGTTTGCAGAGGGATATAGATATCTTAAATGAGTGGGCATAGGTCTGGCAGATGAAATACAATGTTGATAAATGTGAAGTCATCCATTTTGGTAAGAATAACAGTAAAAAGTACTATTATGTGAACGGTAAAAAATTGCAGCATTCTGCTGTGCAGAGGGACCTGGGTGTCCTTCTGCATGAATCGCAGAAGGTTGGTTTGGAGGTGCAACAGGTAATTAAGAAGGCCAACAGAATACGGTCATTCATTGCTAGAGGAATTGAGTTTAAAAGCAGGGAGGTTATGTTACAGCTGTATAGGGTGCTGGTGAGGCCACATCTGGAATATTGCTTGCAGTTTTGGTCTTCTTACTTGAGAAAAGATGTACTGGCACTAGATCGGGTGCAGAGGAGATTCACTAAGTTGATTTCAGACTTGGGAGGGTTGGCTTATGAGGAGAGACTAAGTAGACTGGGATTATATTCATTGGAATTTAGAAGAATGAAGGGAATAGATAAGATAGAAGCAGGAAAGATGTTCCACTGTTGAGTGAAACTAGAACAAGTAGGCATAGCCTCAAAATTAGGGGGAGCAGATTTAGGACTGAATTGAGGAGGAACTTCTTCACATCCAAAGTGGCTTCTTCACTGAATGTTTTAAAAACAAAGATAATTTTTTGAACAGTAAAAGAATTATGGGTTATAGTGAGCGGGTGGGTAAGTGGAGCTGAGTCCACAAAAAGATCAGCCATGATCTTATTGAATAGTGGAGTGAGCTGGAAGGGCCAGATGGGCCTACTTCTGCTCCTGATTCTTATGTAATTCTGACTAAAACTCAGGCTGCAGTAATTATCAACCTTCACGCAGACGAATCTCAAAGCAGGTGATGCTGTTTGCATTTATAAAATATCTTCAATATAACAGCAAGATTCCCAGGCACTTTACAGGAGGGTTAGAACACAAACATAAGACCTTGGAGGAGTCGACCATTCAATTCTTAAAGCCTGCCCTGCCAATCTGTAAGATCATGGCTATTCTGTTTCAGCCCTCAAATCCCCTTTCATGCGAGCTTCTCGTAGCCCTCAACTTCTCAAAATCTCTCAACCTCTTTTTAAAATACTTTTCATGATCGAGCCTCCATAATTCTCTAGGGTAGAGAATTTCAGATTTTCATTCCTAATTGGGAGAAGAAATTTGTGTCCCCTTATTACATAGAATAGTACAGCACAGAAATAGGCCCTTCAACCCAGCATGTCTGTGCTGACTATGATGCCATTCTGAACTAATCCCATCTACCTGCACGTGGTCCGTATTCCTGTATTCCCTGTCTGTTCATGTGTCTGTCTAAATGCCTCTTGTATGTTGCTATCCTATGTGCTTCTACTACCACCCTCTGTTTTTTAAAACAGAACCTGCCTCTCACATCTCCTTTAAACTTTTCCTCACTCATCTTAAACCTATGCCCCCAATACTTTATATTTCCACCCTGGGAAAGAGACTCCAATAATCCACCCTTTCCATGCCTCTCATAATTTTATATACTTTTATCAGGTCACCCCTCAACTTTTGACACTCTATCAAAAACAATCTAAATTTCTCCAACCTCTCGTTGTAGCTCATACATTCTAATCCAGGCAACATCCCAGAAAATCAAAAATCTAAACAAAAACCGAAAGAACTGCGGATGCTAGTAAATCAGGAACAAAAACAAAGTTGCTGGAAAAACTCGGAGATAGTAGGAACTGCAGATGCTGGAGAATCTGAGATAACAAGGTGTACAGCTGGATGAACACAGCACGCCAAGCAGCATCATAGGAGCAGGAAGGTTGACGTTTCGGGCCTAGACCCTTCTTCAGAAATGGGGGAGGGGAAGGGGGTTCTGAAATAAATAGGGAGAGAGGGGGAGGCGGATAGAAGATGGATAGAGGAGAGGAGACAGACCGGTCAAAGAGGCGGGGATGGAGCCAGTAAAGGTGAGTGTAGATAGGGAGGAGATAGGTCAGTCCAGGGAGGATGGACAGGTCAAGGGGGCGGGATGAGGTTAGTAGGTAGGAAATAGGGGTGCGGCTTGAGGTGGGAGGAGGCGATAGGTGGGAGGAAGAACAGGTTAGGGAGGCGGGGACGAGCTGGGCTACTTTTGGGATGCGGTAGGGGGAGGGGAGATTTTGAAGCTTGTGAAATCCACGTTGATACCATTGGGCTGCAGGGTTCCCGAGCGGAATATGAGTTGCTGTTCCTGCAACCTTCGGGTGGCATCGTTGTGGCACTGCAGGAGGCCCAGGATGGACATGTTGTCTGAGGAATGGGAGGGGGAGTTGAAATGGTTCACGACTGGGAGGTGCAGCTGTTTATTGCGAACCGAGCGTAGGTGTTCTGCAAAGCGGTCCCCAAGCCTCCGCTTGGTTTCCCTGATGTAGAGGAGGCCACAACGGGAACAGCAGATGCAGTATACCACATTAGCAGATGTGCAGGTGAACATCTGCTTGATGTGGAAAGTCTTCTTGGGGCCTGGGATGGGGTTGAGGGAGGTGGTATGGGGGCAGGTGTAGCACTTCCTGCGGTTGCAGGAAAAAGTGCCGGGTGTGGTGGGGCTAGAGGGGAGTGTGGAGCGGACAAGGGAGTCACAGAGAGAGTGGTCCCTCCGGAAAGCAGATAAGGGTGGGGAGGGAAAGATGTCTTTGGTGGTGGGTTCGGATTGCAGATGGCGGAAGTGTCAGAGGATGATGAGTTGGATCCGGAGATTGGTGGGGTGATACGTGAGGACGAGGGGGATTCTTTTTTGGTTGTTGTCGCGGGGACGGGGTGTGAGGGATGAGTTGGGGGAAATGCGGGAGACACGGTCGAGGGTGTTCTCGACCACTGAGGGGGGGATGTTGCAGTCCTTGAAAAACGAGGACATCTGAGATGTACGGGAGTGGAATGCCTCATCCTGGGAGTAGATGCGGCGGAGGCAAAGGAATTGGGAATAGGGGATGGCATTTTTGCAGGAAGGTGGGTGGGAGGAGGTGTATTCCAGGTAGCTGTGGGAGTCGGTGGGCTTGAAATGGATATCAGTTTCTAGATGGTTGCCCGAGATGGAGACAGAGAGGTCCAGGAAGGTGAGAGAGGTGTTAGAGATGGTCCAGGTGAACTTAAGGTTGGGGTGGAAGGTGTTGGTGAAGTGGATGAACTGTTCGAGCTCCTCTTGAGAGCACGAGGCAGCGCCAGTACAGTCATCAATGTAATGGAGGAAGAGGTGGGGTTTAGGGCCAGTGTAGGTATGGAAGAGGGATTGTTCCACGTAACCTACAAAGAGGCAGGCATAGCTTGGGCCCATGCGGGTACCCATGGCCACCCCGTTTGTCTGTAGGAAGTGGGAGGAATTGAAAGAGAAGTTGTTGAGGGTGAGGACGAGTTCGGCTAAGCGGATGAGGGTGTCAGTGGAGGGGGACTGGTCGGGCCTGCGGGACAGGAAGAAGCGGAGGGCCTTTAGGCCGTCTGTATGGGGAATGCAGGTGTATAGGGACTGGACGTCCATGGTAAAGATGAGGTGTTGGGGACTGGGGAATTGGAAGTTCTGGAGGAGGTGGAGGGCGTGGGTGGTGTCACGGACGTACGTAGGGAGTTCCTGGACCAAGGAGGAGAAAATGGAGTCCAGATAGTTGGAGATAAGTTCGGTGGGGCAGGAGCAGGTGGAAACAATAGGTTGACCAGGGCAGTCAGGTTTGTAGACTTTGGGAAGGAGATAGAAGCGGGCGGTGCGGGGTTGAGGAACGATGAGGTTGGAGGCTGAGAGTGGGAGGTCACCTGAGGTGATGAGGTTGTTGATGGTTTGGTGCTCAGGGGTGGGTCATGATCAAGGGGGCGGTAGGAGGAGGTGTCGGAGAGTTGGCGCCTGGCCTCGGTGATGTAGAGGTCAGTGCGCCATGCTGGAAAAACTCAGCAGGTTTGGCAACATCTATGAAGAATAAAGTCAGAGTCAACGTTTTGGGTCCGGTGAGCCTTCCTCAGAACTGATAGTGGCTGGGAAATCGTCAGTTTATATAGGGAGGTGGGTGGAGTAGGGAGTAAACAATAGAATGGAGCCTAAAGAGAGAGAACAGTTGGACAAAGGAGTTGCTAACAATCAGGCTGGGAGGGTGAATAGTTGTTAATGGGAACTGTTAGCCTGCCATTACACACCACCTGTTGTTAGTCACTATGTGGTAACAAGGCCTGGTATGTGGAGTGGGGGGCTGGAACATAGGAGAGTTTGGGCCCTAAAACTATTGAACTCGATATTGAGTCCGAGGGCTGCAGGGTCCCCCAAGCGGAAAATGAAGTGTTGTTCTTCAAGCTTGCATTGAGGTTCGCTGGAACACTGCAGCAAGCCACAGACAGAGATGTTGGCCAGGCAACAGGGTAGTGCATTAAAGCAGCAGGCAACGGTAGTTCAGGGTCTTTTTTGCGAGCGGAACGTAGAGGTTCTGCAAAGTAGTACTGCAAAGTAAATGGAAAAGCCCTGGGGAAAAATGATGCACAGACAGATCTGGGTGTTGAGGTCCATTGTACCCTGAAGGTGGCAACGCAGGTCGACAGAGTGGTCAAGAAGGCATACAGCATGCTTTCATTCATCGGACGTGGCATTGAGCACAAGAGTTGGCAGGTCATGTTACAGTTGTATAGAACTTTGGTTTGACCACATTTGGAATAATGCGTACAGTTCTGGTCACCACATTACCAAAAGGATGTGGATGCTTTGGAGAGGGTGCAGAGGAGGTTCACCAGCATGTTGCCTGGTATGGAGGGCGCTAGCTATGAAGAGAGGTTGAGTAGATTAGGATTATTTACATTAGAAAGACAGAGGTTGAGGGGGGACCTGATTGAGGTCTACAAAATCATGAGAAGTATAGACAGGGTGGATAGCAAGAAGCTTTTTCCCCAGAGTGGGGAACTCAATTACTAGGGGTCACAATTTCAAGGTGAGAGGGGAAAAGTTTAAGGGAGATATGCATGGAAAGTTCTTTACGCAGAGGGTGGTGGGTGCCTGGAACGCGTTGCCAGCGGAGGTGGTAGAGGCGGGCACGATAGTGTCATTTAAGTTGTATCTAGACAGATACATGAATGGGCAGCGAGCAGAGGGATACAGATTCTTGGAAAATAGGTGACAGGTTTAGATAGAGGATCTGGATCAGCGCAGGCTCAAGAGTGGAAATTGGAGGCGAAATCGATGAACTTTTCCAATTCCAGTGGAGAGAGGGAAGCAGTACTGATGATATCATCAATGTATCAGAGAAAGAGTTGTGGGTGGGGGCCGGAATAGGACTGGAACAAGGAATGTTACACGTACCCCATGAAGAGACAGGCATAACTGGGGCCCTTGCAGGTACCCATGGCAACCCCTTTGACCTGAAAAGAACGAGAGGAGTTAAAAGAGAAATTGTTGAGGACGAGGATGAGCTCGGGCAAGCAGTGGTGGTGATGGGTGGGGATGGTTCAGGTTTTTGCTGCAGGAAGAAGCCGAGAGCCCTAAGACCCCCTGGTGGGGAATGGAAGTGTAAAGGGATTGCACATCCATGGTAAAGAGGAGGTGGCTAGAACCTGCAAACTGGAAATTTTGAAACTGGCATAAGGCATCAGAGGAATCATGGATCTACATGGGCAGGGATTGGACCGGGGGGAGAAGACTGAGTCAAGGTAGGAAGAGATGAGTTCTGTGGGGCAGGAGCAGGCTGAAACAATGGGTCTACCTGGACAGTCCTGTTTGTGGATTTTTGGGAGGAGGTAGAAGCGAGCTGGGGGACTATCAGCTTGGAAGCAGAGGCGGGTAGATCACCGGATGAAATGAGATCAGTTACCGTAGTAGATACAATGGCCTGATGCGTCACGATGGGGTCATAGTCCAGGGGAAGATGGGAGGAGGTATCTGCAAGGTAGAGATCAGTACGCCAGACTACAACAGCACCACCCTTACTGGCAGGCTTAATAACAATGTCAGGGTTAGATCTGAGTGCACAGGTCTCAGTTCTCAGTCGACAGTCCTAGTAAATCTCTTTTGCAACCTCTCCAAAGTCTCCCATTCCTTCTTGTACTGTGGGGACCAGAACTGCGCACTATTTTCTAAATAGGGCCTCACTAAATTTTTATACAGCTACAAAATTATTTGCTAACTTTTATACTTAGTGTAGGCAAACATGAAGGCAAGCATGCTGTACACCTTTACCACCTCGTTCACCTGTGTTGCCACTTTCAGTGAGCTATGGACTTGAACCTCAAGATCTCTCTGTATATCAGTCCTCCTAAGTGTTTTACCATTTACTGTATACTTTCCTCTTGCACTTGACCTTCCAAAATGCATCACTTCGCACTTGTCTTTTCAATTTCATCTTCCATTTCTCCGTCCAACTTTCAACTGATCTATATTTTAAAATAAACAGAGTTACCCAGTGTGGATGAGGCCCTTCGGCCCATCATGACAGCAACAGCCTATCTACACTAATCCCACCTTCCAGCACTCGGCCCATGACATTTCAAGTGATCCTGCGGTATCCTTTGTCAACTTTCCTCACTATCCACAACCTCTCCAATCATCATGTCTGCAAACTTACTAATCAGCCCACCTACATTTTCATGAATTTGTACATATTACAAACAACAGAGGTCCCAGCACTGATCTTTGTGGAACCCCACTGGTCACAGACCTCCAGTCAGAAAAATACCCCTCCACAACTATGCTGTCTTTTATGACCAAGCCAATTTTGTATCCAACTCGCCAACTCCCTGTGGATACCATGTGATTTAATTTTTTCCACTAGCCTACCAGTAGCAACCTTGTCAAATGCTGCACTGATGATGTTACCCAGCAAGGTAATGAAACATCTGCGGAACAACAAACCAGCCTGGCGAGCCATCCAACCTCAACACCCACAACCCGAGCTACAAATCTACTCCAAAACCTTAGAGCTTTAGTAAAGTCTATGTAGACAACATTCACTGCCGTACCCTCATCAATCATCTTCCTCAAAAAAAACAATCAAATTTGTGAAACAAGACCTTCTCTGCACAAAGCCATTCTGACTATTCCTCGTAAAAGTCCATTCTTTTCCAAATGCGAGGAAATCCTGTTCCTGCGAATCTTCTCCAGCAATTTCCCTACCAATAATACAAGGCTCACCAGCCTATAACTTCCTGAATTATGCCAGTTGCCCTTCTTAAACAAAGGAACAATAATTTTTCCAGTCCTCTGGGACCTGACCTATAGATAAGGAGGACACAAAGATCTCTGCAAAGGCCCGGAAATCTCCTCCACTGCCTCCCTCAGTATCCTGGGATGCATCCTAACGGGCAATGGGGACTAACCTACCCTAATGTTTTTCCAAGACACCTAACAGCACCTCCTCCTTAATATTGGCATGCCCTAGAATATCAACATAACCCTCCCTGATATTACCATCAGCTGAGTCCTTCTCCTTGGTGAAAACCAATGTGAAGTATTCATTAAGGACCTCACCCACTTCCTCTGGCTCCAAGTATAAATTCCCTCCTTTGTCCTTGAGTGGACTTAACCTTTCCTTTAGCTACCTTCTTGCTTCTAATACATCCATAAAATGCCTCAGAATTCTCCTTAATCCTACTAGCCAAACACCTTTCATGGCCCCGTCTAGTCTTCCTCATGCTTTAAGCTCTATCCTGCATCCTTTATATTCCTCAAGGGCCTTGTATGATTTCAGTTTCCTAAACCTTACATATGCATTTTTTTTTTGACTAAACTTTCAATATCTCGTCATCCAGGGTTCCTGAAACTTTCCATTCTTATCTTTCATCCTTGCAGGAACATGCGAGTCCTGAACTCTGATCAACTGGTCTCTAACAGGTTGCCACATCAGATATGGATTTACCCCCAAAAGACTGTCCCCAATCCAATTTCTCCAGTTTCTGCCTAATATCGTTGTAACTAGCCTTCCTCTAATTTAGCACTTTCACCCGAGGACCAGTCTTAATCATAACTATCTTAAAACTTACAGAATTATGATCATTGTTTCCAACGTGCTCCCCTAACAAAACTTCGATAACCTGGCTGGGTTAATTCCTCAATACAAAGTCAAGTACAGCCCCTGCCCTACTTGGGCTATCTACATATTGTTTCAAGAAACTCTCCTGAATGCACCTAATAAGTTCTGACCCATCGAAGCCTCTGGCACTAAGGGAGCCCCAGTCAATACTGGGGAAGTTAAAATCACTCACCACAACAATCCTGTTTTACATCTTTCCATGATCTGCTTACATATCTATTCCCTTATCTCTGGCTGGCTACTGGGAAGTCTTTAGTATAACCCCATCATAGTGATTACACCTTTCTTATTCCTGTGTTCTACCTATAAGGCCTCACTTGATGAGCCTTCCGAGATGTCCTCTCTTAGCGCAGCTATGACATTCACCTTTATCAGTAGTGCAACTCCCCACTCTTTTACATCCCTCTATATCACAACCTGAAACATCTAAACCTTGGAAGACTGAGCTGCCAGTCCTGACCTTCGCTCTACCAAATTTCTGTAATGGATACACCATCATAGCTCCATGTACTAATCCAGGTTCTAAGCATATCTGCCTTACCAGTTATACTCCTTGCATTAAAAGAAATACACTTCAGACTGTCAGTCTTGCTGTGTTCATTAACCTGGCCCTGTCTCCTCTTCCGATTAGACTTACTTGACTTAACCTCTACCTTCTCCTCAATCACTCGACATGCTGACATACTGCTATGGTTCCTAATCCCCTGTCACTGCTCTGTAATTACGTCCTCTAATTTGAGAGTCCTCCATTTGTGGAATCATCTCAACACTTACTCTGGCAAATTCCCTCAAATCTTGTATGTCTCAATAAGATCACCGCACATTCTTCTAAACATGAATGAATAAAGACTTGTTCTTGATAAATCAGCTCCTCCATCCCAGGACTCAGTTCAGTGAATCTGTTTCTTACATAGAACATAGAACATAGAACATTACAGCGCAGTACAGGCCCTTCGGCCCTCGATGTTGCGCCGACCTGTGAAACCAATCTGAAGGCCATCTAACCTAAACTATTCCATTATCATCCATATGTTTATCCAATGACCATTTAAATGCCCTTAAAGTGGGCGAGTCTACTATTTTTGCAGGCAGGGCATTCCACGCCCTTACTACTCTCTGAGTAAAGAACCTACCTCTGACATCTGTCCTATATCTATCACCCCTCAATTTAAAGCTATGTCCCCTCGTGCGAGCCATCACCATCCAAGGAAAAAGGCTCCCACTGTCCACCCTATCTAATCCTCTGATCATCTTGTATGTCTCTATCAAGTCACCTCTTAACCTTCTTCTCTCTAACGAAAACAGCCTCAAGACCCTCAGCCTTTCCTCATAAGACCTTCCCTCCATACCAGGCAACATCCTGGTAAATCTCCTCTGCACCCTTTCCAATGCTTCCACATCCTTCCTATAATGCGGTGACCAGAATTGTACGCAATACTCCAAGTGCGGCCGCACCACAGTTTTGTACAGCTGCAACATGACCTCATGGCTCTGAAACTCAATCCCTCCACCAATAAAACCTAACATACTGTACGCCTTCTTAACAACGCTATCAACCTGGGTGGCAACTTTCAGTGATCTATGCACATGGACACCGAGATCTTTCTGCTCATCCAAACTACCAAGAATCTTACCATTAGCCCAGTACTCTGTATTCCTGTTATTCCTTCCAAAGTGAATCACCTCACACTTTTCCGCATTAAACTCCATTTGCCACCTCTCAGCCCAGCTCTGCAGCTTATCTATGTCCCTCTGTAACCTGCAACATCCTTCCGCACTATCCACAACTCCACCGACTTTGGTGTCATCCGCAAATTTACTAACCCATCCTTCTACGCCCTCATCCAGGTCATTTATAAAAATGACAAACAGCAGTGGCCCCAAAACAGATCCTTGAGGTACACCACTAGTAACTGAACTCCAGGATGAATATTTCCCATCAACCACCACCCTCTGTCTTCCAGCCAATTTCTGATCCAAACCGCTAAATCACCTTCAATCCCATGCCTCCGTATTTTCTGCAATAGCCTACCGTGGGGAACCTTACCAAACGCTTTACTGAAATCCAAATACACCACATCAACTGCTTTACCCTCATCCACCTGTTTGGTCACCTTCTCAAAGAACTCAATAAGGTTTGTGAGGCACGACCTACCCTTCACAAAACCGTGTTGACTATCCCTAATCAAATTATTCCTTTCTAGATGATTATAAATCCTATCTCTTATAATCCTTTCCAACACTTTACCCACAACCGAAGTAAGGCTCACTGGTCTATAATTACCAGGGTTGTCTCTACTCCCCTTCTTGAACAAGGGGACAACATTTGCTAGTCTCCAGTCTTCTGGCACTATTCCTGAAGACAATGACGACATAAAGATCAAATCCAAAGGCTCTGCAATCTCCTCTCTAGCTTCCCAGAGAATCCTAGGATAAATCCCATCCGGCCCAGGGGACTTATCTATTTTCACACCTTCCAGAATTGCTAACACCTCCTCCTTATGAACCTCAATCCCGTCTAGTCTAATAGACTGTATCTCAGTATTCTCCTCGACTACATTGTCTTTTTCCTGTGTGAATACTGACGAAAAATATTCATTTAGCACCTCTCCTACCTCTTCGGACTCCACGCACAACTTCCCACTACTGTCCTTGACCGGCCCCAATCTTACTCTAGTCATTCTTTTATTCCTGACATACCTATAGAAAGCGTTAGGGTTTTCCTTGATCCTACCTGCTAAAGACTTCTCATGTCCCCTCCTGGCTCTTCTTAGCTCTCTCTTTAGGTCCTTCCTGGCTAACTTGTAACTCTCAAGCGCCCTAACTGAGCCTTCACGCCTCATCTCTACATAAGCCTCCTTCTTCCTCTTGACAAGAGATTCAACTTCTTTAGTAAACCACGGTTCCCTCGCTCGACCACTTCCTCCCTGCCTGACAGGTACATACTTCTCAAGGACATGCAGTAGCTGTTCCTTGAACAAGCTCCACATTTCAATTGTGCCCAGCCCCTGCAGTTTCCTTCTCCATCCTATGCATCCTAAATCTTGCCTCATCGCCTCATAATTGCCTTTCCCCCAGCTGTAACTCTTGCCCTGCTTTATATACCGATCCCTTTCCATCACTAAAGTAAACGTAACTGAATTGTGGTCACTATCACCAAAGGGCTCTCCTACCTCCAAATCTAACACCTGGCCTGGTTCATTACCCAGTACCAAATCCAATGTGGCCTCGCCTCTTGTTGGCCTATCTACATACTGTGTCAGGAAACCCTCCTGCACACATTGGACAAAAACTGACCCATCTGAAGTCCTCGAACTGTAGCGTTTCCAGTCAATATTTGGAAAGTTAAAGTCCCCCATAACAACTACCCTGTTACTTTCACTCCTATCCAGAATCATCTTTGCAATCTTTTCCTCTACATCTCTGGAACTTTTCGGAGGCCTATAGAAAACTCCCAACAGGGTGACCTCTCCTTTCCTGGTTCTAACCTCAGCCCATACTACCTCAGTAGACGAGTTGTCATCAAGTGTTCTTTCTGCCACCGTAATACTGTCCTTGACTAACAATGCCACACCTCCCCCTCTTTTACCACCTTCCCTGATCTTACTGAAACATCTAAACCCCGGAACCTGCAACAACCATTCCTGTCCCTGCTCTATCCATGTCTCCGAAATGGCCACAACATCGAAGTCCCAGGTACCAACCCATGCTGCAAGTTCACCCATCTTATTCCGGATGCTCCTGGCATTGAAGTAGACAAACCACCTTCCTGCCTGCCGGTACACTCCTGCGACCTTGAAACCTTATTTATGACCTCACTACTCTCAACCTCCTGAAGCATGGTGCTACAATTCAGGTTCCCACCCCCCTGTTGAATTAGTTTAAACCCTCTCGAAGAGCATTAGCAAATTTCCCCCCCAGGATATTGGTACCCCTCTGGTTCAGGTGTAGACTATCCCGTTTGTAGAGGTCCCATCTACCCCAGAATGAGCCCCAATTATCCAGGTATCTGAATCCCTCCCTCCTGCACCATCCCTGTAGCCACATATTCAATTGCTTTCTCTCCCTATTCCTCGCCTCGCTAGCACGTGGTAAGGGTAACAAACCAGAGATAACAACTCTGTTTGTTCTAGCTCTAAGCTTCCACCCTAGCTCCTTGAATTTCTGCCTTACGTCCCCATCCCTTTTCCTACCTATGTCATTGGTGCCTATGTGGACCACGACTTGGGGCTGCTCCCCCTCCCCCTTAAGGATCCCGAAAACACGATCCGAGACATCACGGACCCTGGCACCTGGGAGGCAACACACCAACCGCGAGTCTCTCTCGTTCCCACAGAATCTCCTATCTGTCCCCCTAACTATGGAGTCCCCAATGACTAATGCTCTCCTCCTCTCCCCGCTTCCCTTCTGAGCAACAGGGACAGACTCTGTGCCAGAGACCTGGACCCCATGGCTTACCCCTGGTAAGTCATCCCCCCCAACAGTATCCAAAACGGTATACTTGTTTTTGAGGGGAACGGCCACAGGGGATCCCTGCACTGTCTGCCTGTTCCCTTTCCGTCCCCTGACTGTAACCCATCTACTTTCTTTCTGTACCTGAGGTGTGACTACCTCCCCGTAACTCCTCTCAATTACCCCCTCAGCCTCCCGAACGATCCGAAGTTCATCCAGCTCCAGCTCCCTAACACGGTTTCCGAGGAGCTGGAGTTGGGTGCACTTCCCGCAGATGAAGTCAGTGGGGACACTAGTGGTGACCCTTACCTCCCACATTCTACAGGAGGAGCATACAACTGCCCTAACATCCATTCCCACTGTTCTGAATTCCCAAACAGACAAATTAAAAAAAAAAATACTAGTAGCCTTACCAAATCAGCGCTCAGAACCTTTTATTTTTGGTTAGAGGAGGAGGATGGGTGGGAGACACTACTTAGGTAGTGTTTCGGGTAAAGCAACCGCCCAAATATATTACCTCACTTACTCACTTCAAAAATGGAGTCACGCGAGGTAAGACTTTTATAATCGAAAAAGCTTACCTTCCCAGGCTGCCCTCGCGCTTCCTCCCGGACTCCCGCCCCTGAAACAACTGAACAACTAAATACAGGGAACGAAGCTCTGCACATACTCAGTGTGGCTTCACCAACACCCTGTACACTTGCAACAAGACTTCCCTATGTTTTAAAACTCCAGCCCCCCCGCCAAAGCAATAAAGGCCAAAATTCTATTTGCCTCTTTAATTACTTGCTGCACCTGCATGATGACTTTTTGTTTGATAGAAAAACGTATCTAGATTTGTCTGTGCTGCACTATTTTGGACTCTCTCCATTTAAACTAAAAATGTGCTTTTTTTAAACTCTTCCTACCAAAGTGCATGACCTCACTCTCCTACAAAGATTTCATCTGCCAAATTTTTGCCCACTCACTCAACTTATCTATAGCCCCTTGCAAATTCCTCATCACAACATGTCAAACCACTTCATTTTGTAACTTACACACTGCCCCTCCTCCAGGTCATTAATATAGACAGTATTTAATTGAGGCCACAGAACTGATCCTTGCTGCACTCCACTAGTTATGTTGTTTCAACTCGAAAATGACCATTAAACATTAAACCTAACTCCTTGTCTTCTTTGTGTTAAAGAATCTTCAATCCATGTTAATGCATTACTTCAATCACCGTGAGCTCCTTTCTTCTGGAATAACCTTTTATGTGGCACCTTATTGAATGAAAAACTTAACCAAACAGAATTGAACACTGAGCCACGTAATATTTGAAAGGTGACCAAAAGCTTGGCCAAACAGGTAGCTTTTAAGGGGAGTCTTAAAGGAGCAAAGAGAGGCAGAGAGCTTTAGGGAAGGACTTCCACAGCTTAGGACCCAATCGGCCATCAACATGACGGTGGAACGATTAATGTCGGTCAGCAACAAGTTAGAATGGGCGGGGCGCAGAGGTTTGTGGGGCTGGACAAGATTAGTGATAAGGAGAAGCGAGGCCATGGAAAGACTTGAAAACAGATGAGTGTGTCAAAACCACAGCCAGAAGCTAATGTAGGTCAGTGAGCAGAGGGTGAGGTGGACAGCAGGACTTGACATGAGTCAGAATATGAATGGCAGAGGTTTAGATGAGGTTCACCAAGGATGGAGGTGGACCAAGGATGGAGATGGAAGTTTGATAGGACTGTGCTGGGACAGTTGCCTTCAGAGATGGCGAGAGCAGCAAAGGAGACAGGTTGGGGTAGAGTTGGATGACATTCCAAGGTGGATATTGATAGTATGGATATATTGTTGGAAGGTCATCCTGAAGTCAGATGAGACTGAGGTTGTGAAGAGTCTGGTTTAACGTGAGACAGCCGCTAGAGAGCAGAATGGAGCGGTTGGTGATGAACAGGATTTTGTGGGGGAGAGAATCAATGATAATGATTTCACAGACTTCCCAAAAATCAGTGGAGGAAAATTCTGTTTCTCCAGTAGTCAGTGTCAAATAAACTGTCTGACAACTTCGTGTGCATGGATTAAACAGATCATGGTGAGGTAGAACTGGATGATATTGTAGTGGCCATGTAGAATTCATGCTGTTTTCACATGATTTCAATGGGGGACAGCAGATAGATGTGGTGCAGAGCCTGGGCAGGGAGGGGTAAACAGGTACCAGTGCGTTATATAGAGTCATAGAGGTGCGCAGCACAGAAACAGACTCCTCGGTCCAACTTTTCCATGCTAACCAGATATCCTAAATTAATCTGGTCCCATATGCCAGCATTTGGCCCATATCCTCTGAACCCTTCCTATTCATGTACCCATCCAGATGTGTTTTAAATGTTGTAATTGTACCAGCCTCCACCACTTCCTCAGGTAGCTCATTCCATACATGCACCACCCTCTGCATGAAAAAGTTGCCCCTTAGATCCCTTTTAAATCTTTTCCCCCCTCACCTTAAACCTCTAGTTTTGGACTTACTTACCCTGGGGAAAAGATCTTGTCTACTTACCCTATCCATACCCCTTATGAATTTATAAACTTCTATAAAGATTGCCCTTCAGCCTCAAACGCTCCAGGGAAAATGGCCCCAGCTTATCCAGCCTCTCCCTATAGCTCAAACCCCCCAACCTTGGCAACATCCTCATAAATTTTTATGAATGCTTACAAGTTTAACAACATCTTTTCTATAGCAGGGAGACCAGAATTGAACACAGTATTCCAAAAAGTGGCCTGACCAATGTCCTGTACACCTGCAACATGACCTCCCCAACTCCTACACTCGATGTTCTGACCAATAAAGGCAAGCATACCAAACGCCGCCTTCACTACCCTGTCTACCTGTGACTTTAACAAAAACAGAAGTTGCTGGAAAAGCTCAGCAGGTCTGGCAGCATCTGTGAAAAAAACAAATCAGAGTTAATGTTTTGGGTCCGGTGACCCTTCCTCAGAACTGATGATAGCTGGCAAACACTGGCAGAAAATAGGGAGGGGGACGAGGTAGGGAGTAAATGATAGGACAGAGCCCAAAGAGAGAGAAGTGCAGTTGGATAGACATAGGAGTTGATAATGATTTGGCTAGGAGGGTGAATTGCTGTTAATAAAGACTGTTAGTGACTAACAATAAATAGTGTGTAAGGGCAGGGTATGTGATAACAAGGTCTGGTGTGTTGGGTAGGGGACTAGGACATGGAAGGACTTTGCTTCCCTTCAGCCAATCTGGATGTTTGACATCAGCTCTGCTACAGTATCCAATTTCAGCGTTAGGAGCACACAGTTCTTCCTATGTTTGTCCATCTTATTCTCCATCTCTCTCTCTCCCCCTCGCATCTTTGTGTAATTTGGAAGAAGTCCAGCTAAAGGTGAGATAATTCCAGTAGTTGATGTGGATTCAGCACAAGGTCTGATGACTTCAGTGAAATTTTTAAACTCGGTAGTAGACTGTTTCGGTTTCTGAAATGATAATATGTATTTCTGCAAATTTACTGAAACACTCCTTAAATCGCATACAGCACAACTTTACAGTGATGATTTTAGTAGGTATTAAATGTTTACATGGTGCAAATTGTAAACCAAACTCAGCACAATGATCAAACAGTTAATGAATGAACAGCATCTGCAACATTTTGCTTTCAACAGTTAATGCTGTGTGTGTATAAAATAATTCTGATGCAAAATGTTTTGATCTGATTCATACTCAACCTCACAGATGGCATTTGGTCAGCTTGGCACATTACAGCACTGAGTCTCAGGGCTGTGTTCAATTTCTCACTGTTCCTTACACCATTGTTGAAATGCCATTCCAAGGAGGATCCATTTGTAAAGTTTCTCTCCTTCAGTTGCTGGGCCATATATCAACGAAAAGTCATTTCACGCCACCCCACTGTTCACACTGTGCTCGGAGGACAAGGTTGTTTCAATTTGGAAAGAAACAAAGTGACTTTTCTTGTGCTTTTTAGTTGTTGGGTTGGTGTTTCCTGGATACACTTCCTTGCTGGCAGTGAACCCAGTTCCTTTTCTGGCTTTCCTCTTTTCATTCTTCTTTTCCTGTTTGTGAGCTGCAGCCATGTTAGCAATCACCTAAGGAGACAAACACTGTCACTTTCCTGTTTAATACTTCCGACATCAACCCATCTCAAAGTCAGCAGTGAAATGCTAATTTTTCAGAAAGGTTTTATGGCAGATGTGAAAATAAGATACAGTTCATCTGTCAGAGTTCAGTAAATAGCTAACATCTAGGTTCATTAATTCTTCCTCAAATATAGATGTATTTAGTAAGCTATGCATAGATCCATTTGTTTACTGCATGGTTGGGGAAATTGGGAGGAAGTCTGCATTAAATGGGAGTTTCAGTCACTAAGATGTCTCTAACACACAGAACTCCTTCAACCTGTTTCAAACTAAAGCCATTAGGAACATAGGAGCAGAGAGGCTGCACCTATCCTCTCCTCTATCCCTCTTCTATCCGCCTCCCACTCTCTCCCTATTTATTTCAAAACCCCCTTCCCCTCCCCCTTTTCTGATGAAGGGTCTAGGCCCGAAACGTCAAAAAGCCTCTCTGCTCCTATGATGCTGCTTGGCCTGCTGTGTTCATCCAGCCCTGCACCTTGTTGTCTCGGATTCTCCAGCATCTGCAGTTCCTACTATCTCTAAAGCCATTAGGACATTTGTGCATGTACAATGTGTTTGCCCTGAGAGGTGCTGTTCTATATGCAGCCCCACCAAACTAAAAATCTTTCTTGCGCATCATTTCACACAGCCACACAAAGCAGCTACTGAAACTGCTACTTCTCCACAGGAATAAGCAGCCAAAAATTATGAATATAAATATGAAAATTATATTAATTACCAGGCATGTTTACTGAAACTATAATACCAAAACATTTCTCTTAACTCTAATTTGAATTGTACTTAGAAAAGATGAAAAAGAGCTACGAGTAAATCTGTAGGGACATCGGTAACAATGATATAGCCTTAAAGATTTACAAATGCCTTTCCAAAAAATAGTCAATTTTCGGCAGCTTTTTCTGTCTTAAATGTTAACTGTAAATATTAATAGCACGATCCACCTTTATTGATTAACCATTCACTATTTTATATCTACCTTAAACTAGAGAGAAGTTAGAAAAATTATTGCCCAATGATATTTTGATGTAACACTCATATTTTAACTGTGATTTTGCCTGAATAAAACTCAACGCATCTAGACCTCCCTTGGCTTATTAATGTTGTAGATGATCTTGACTGTTCCTTTGGTGCAGCAACCATCAAAATATTTAGGCTTATTCCCGTGTCCAGGTCTTTACTAACTGATACCAACAATCAAATGGAAACTAACTAAGCTGTGGCCTAGGACGAGCCATGTGTCAAGTTCTCTAACTTACCATTTCTTTAACTGCATTTTGCTGCTCACTCACAGAGCTGGTAAACTCGTCTACGCTTTCTGTTTTGATGCCACAAGTTTCTGGTGACCTGTACACATGAGCAATTTCAAGTTTTCCCTGAAAACACATAAACATAAACATTTAAGGATATTTAACCGATATGTGGTGTGGTTCAAACTTCTTTCTTAAATCTACTACAAATATAAAACATACAATAAATAATAAAGTAACAACCTTTATGCATTCATGGGACGTGGGTGTCACCGGCTGGCTCGGCGCTTATTGCCTGACCCTAGCTGCCCCTTGAGAAGGTGGTGGTGAGCTGCCTTCTTGAACCGCTACAGTCCATGTGCTGGAGGTAGACTCACAATGACCTCAGGGAGGGAATTCCAGGATTTTGACCCAGCGGCACTGAAGGAATGGCAATATATTTCCAAGTCAGGATGTTGAGTGGCTTAAAGGGGAACTTGCAGGGGGTGGTTGTTTCCATGTATCTGCTGCCCTTGTCCTTCTAGGTGGAAGTGGCTGTGGGTTTGGAAGATGATGTTGAAGGAGCCAAGTGCATCTTGCAGACAGTATACACTGCTGCTACTGAGCGTCGGCGGTGGAAGAAGTGAATGTTTGTGGTTGTTGGATTAGTTAAATAGGCTGCTTTGTACAGGATGCTGTTGACCTAATCACATGTTGTTGATGTCGCACTTGGTCAAATGCAGCCTTCAGGTCAAAGGTGGTCACTCTCACCTCGCCTTTGGAGTTCAGCTGTTTTGTTCAGCTTTTAACTTATGCTTATTAGCCCAATATCTCTTACTGAGAATTTACTGGAGTTCATTTTTAAGGTTAGACTGAGCTGATCAGAGAGGGCATGGCTATGTAAAGGTAAGTCAAGCAATAGTGAACCTGATTAAATATTTTCAAGAAGCAACCAAAACAAAGAACAAGGCAATGTCTACAGATGTCACTTATACTGACTTTCTGAGGGCATCTGAATATTAGCTAAGGTAAAAGCTTGTAGAATTCCAGAAAAATTATTGACCTGTTTAGGTTACTGGGTGTGTGGAAAAAGTCAGAGCTGTGATATTGGGCAGGACCTTACAAGGATCAGTGTTGGGGACTCAACCACTCACTGCATGTATCCACAATCCAGATGATAAAATAGAAACCTAATATCCAAATCTGTTAATGACACAAAGAAAGGTAGTCGAGTAAACATTGCAGGCAGAAGCATAAAATTATTACAAGACTGTGCCGGCTTAGATGAATGGGCAAAACTATGATAAAGGGATTTCAATACAGAAAGATATGAGTTCACCTGCTTTGAATCTTAATCAGATACAACAGAGGAGGCCCAAAGAGACTTGGGGTCTCCAAATACATAGATCTTTGAAGTTTCAAAAGCTAATACAGAAAGTAATCAAATATTCCAAAGGAATTCTAGCTTTTATATGTAAAAGACCAGATTACAATGAGGTGGGAGTCATGCTTCAGCTGTACAGAGATCTGGAGTTATTGCAGGCAGTTATATGGAGCACACATTATGAAAGATGTATCAGTCTTGGAAGAAGCAGTGTAGATTCACCAGAATAATACCTGGATCCAAAAGGTTAAATTACCAGGAACTGAAATTGCACTCCCCAGGATTTAGAAAATTAAACAGTGATTTTGATGGAGGTTTTCAAAATAACAATGTAAACAGCTAAAGTTTCTTTGAAATAGTGGCTGTGGGATCTTTTACGTCCATCTGAAAAAGCAGGTGGGGCCCCAGTTTAAGACATCATCCAAGACATAGCGGTTTTGACACCACAGCACATATTTTGTGCAGTACTAGACCATCCTCCACTAGATTTGGTCAAGAACTCGTCACCTCTGTCACTAAAAGCTGTTTGAGCTTTTTGGAACAATTCACAGCATTTCAAACTTTCATCCAGTCATTGCTGGCCTGTGTTTCTTGACTGCATGAAGCTTCTGGTACTCATGGCAAGTTATCAAGCTTGGAGTGAGACCTCAATTTTGCAGAACATACTAAGGGAAATGGAACAAAACCCCATCTTGGGATGGTCTCTCAATGGTCTCCAAGCTCAGATTCTCCCTTACCACATCCAGGTAACAATTTAGAACACCCTCTAATTCATTCCAGTGCACTAAGGTGTTAGTGTGCATCAGTGTAACAAAAACAAAATGCTGGCAACTCTCAGTAGGTCAGGTAGCACCTGCACAGCAAAAATTGTCGATTTAATGTTTCAGATCAAAGACCTTTGGTCAGAATCCCTCGCGGAGATTAGCAAGGAAAGATCTTGTAGCACCACGTTTAAAAATTAATTAGCAACCTGTAATTGCTTCATAGTAACTGGAGGACGACAGCAGTCACAATCCTACCTCAGATGACAGCTGTGCTTCACGATTATAAAGTAGAAAAAAAGGTGTAAACTTAGTACTTGAGTTTACTGATGTCCGAAACTCAAACAGAACAGGGTCCAAGCAGTCATCCCACTCGGTCTGCTTGGATTTTACTGTATTTCTAATTGCTGCTTTTAATATTTCATTGGTTCTGTCATCGAGTCCTGCGTGCTGCAAGTGTTCAGCGGGAGTCACTTTGTGATTAATGTTCCATCTTTCAAACAGGTTTTTGTTAACCTATGAGAAGTAAGTGAAGCAAATGTTTAGGATGTAAGGCTAAAGAAGCACTCATTCTACCCCAGCACTACAATAAACATTTCAGACGCTGAAAAAAAATCACAGAATCCCTACAGTGTTGAAGCAGGTCATTAGCCCATCGAGTCCACACTGACTCTCTGAAGTGCATCCTGCTCAGACCCACGCATGTTCCCGCTGCTGTGAGGCAGCAGTGCTAACCACTGAGACACGCTGCTGCCTCTAATGGGCCAAGGACAAAACCATAATACTTCAATAAAAATTGTTCCATTGAATATGTACAAAACTGCTCAGTGAGAAACCAGAAAACCAGGCAATTTTCTCCTCGGAATCTAGAATCCTCTCCTAGGACTGGAAAACTATGCTGATTGGAGGAAAACAATAGATCAAATTAATGTTGTGATTTCAAATTCACGATCTGTGGAATGTACACAATGTCAAGAGGCATGTTTTTACATTGGTACAGGAGAGGGGAGAAAGAACGTAATAGAAAATTGATGTACAGGAAGCTCTTAATAATTGTAAGGTACAAAAATCCCACTGGACATAGGAACACGAGGAGTCCATTCAGCCCCTTGATCCTGTATGGCCAGAGAATGAGATCATGGCTGATCTGTGACCTAACTCCATCCATTCACCTTGTCTCCATTTCCCTTTAGTGTGTTTGGTAAAATACATTGTTTTAAATTAAAAATTGTGATCAGACAAAACCAGAAAATGCTGGACAAACTGCAGGTTTTGCAGCATCTGTGGAGAGATAACAGAGTTAATGTTTTGAGTCCGGTGACCCTTCTTTTGAAAACTGGACAGATTTCTAATGAACAAGTGATTTCAGGGAAATGAAGGGAAGACAGGAAGATGGAACTGAGGCCACAGTCAGAACAGCTACGAATTGCAGAGAAGATTCAAATATCTATTTCCTGATTATGATTCTCTGTTATTTCGAACAGAGCTTTATCCAGCTAGAGGCCAGACCATGTCATTCATCGTAATTAAGTGCATACTAGTCACACTGCCCATCAGGTGGCTGGGGGAAAGACAGAAGGAAAATGTTGACTTTGTTGAGATACACTTATGATGACTGAAAGCCCAATTTAACCAATCTTCAGTTTTCATCTGGTGTCTATGTAATCACATAGACATGCAGACAGATACGCACAGACAGATACATGAACCATACGAGAGACTGAAAATACACATTACCTCATCACAAAATACTCTGCTTTCACTGGAGAATATGTCTCTTGAAGCCCCAAACCTGTAACAAATAAATAAATAACATTTCATGAAGCGAATGATTGATGTGGGGATAAAGAGATCAAATAGCACCAATTGATGAAGGGAAGTACTAGATTTAGATGCAAGCCCAGCAGAACGAAGAAACGCTTCTGCTGCTGCTACCATTATGATTACGGCCCATCAGCATCAACTACCTCAGAAAACAGTCACAAGGAAGATGGCATAACTAAACAGTGTTCACAGATATCATGGTGTAAATGTTACCAATTTCTAAAAATGTTAGCAAGCAGAACAAAATAGTAAAATATTTTTTGAACTGCAGTTTGAAAGCTAATAAAACAGGATAACTGAGGACAGCATAGGATGTAACCAGCATCCTTGGTAGTCCTTGCACAGTCTGAGGGCTATTGAGATTTTTTGAGCTCCTGCAAACAGGGCCATAAAACCCAGTTAAGTGAGATATCCAACTCATGGCTTCATCTTGTTTTGGATTTTAGGAAAAGAAACAGGAATATCTCCATTGGGTACTTTGAGCCCTCTCTGACATTCAATAAGATCATGGCTGATCTTCTACATCAAATCCAATCCCTGCCTGAACCCCATCCTTCAATTAATTTAGTGCCCAAGGATCTAGCCATTTCAATTCTGAATATGTTCAGCAACGGAGCATCTACTCAGCCTTTGGTAAAGAATTCCAATGGTGCACAATCCACTGGAGGACATTTTGCCTAAACTCAATTCTACATGGGTGACCCTAATCTATGATCCTGCATTCCAGTCAGGGGTGGACGAGGGAACAGCCCCATCAGGGTCTATCACGTTAAGTCTCTTTCTACATTTTGTGTGTTTCAACGAGGTTACCTACCTTCTCCTAAACATCTGGAAACATCAATTGCATCTCCTTATAGAACAACCTCATCATCCCTGTATTGTTTTTGTGTGTCTGGAGGATTCCAAAAGAACTTTACCCCAAAGCTGAGTAAGTCCTAAAATGAGAGATTTAAGACCTGCATTTGCAGCTTGTGTTATGTGAAAAGCAATGGGTGCTTTGAATGGACCATTATCCCCTGGCTCTGAGGGGCACATCCCAGACACTGATTCAAGAGTAAACTTCCACTCATCCCCAATGACAATGAGAAATTTACTCTCCTAGAGAAAAAACAAATATCTCATGTTGAGAACACAGGAAAGAGCAGACAGATCAACACATTTTGAAGAGTATACCTGTAAAAAGTGGCAGCCAACCCCTTGGCTACTGACAAAGCATCTTTCTTCTGTATTGGAATGGCTTCAACCCACTTTGTGAAATAGTCAGTAACCATCAGTACATAGGTATTTCCACAGGTGGTTTCTGGGAATGGACCTGTAAGGACAGTGAGGCAGAATCATAGAATTGTTACAGTGCAGGAGGAGGCCATTTGGCCCATTGTGCCTGTACCAGCTCATTTAACCAGCATCATTATCTCGTGCCAATCTGCTGCTTTCTCCCCATATCCCTGCACACTATTCCTATCCAAATAATCACCTAATACCATTTTGAATACCTGAACTGAACCTGCTTCTACCACATTTGCAGACAGAAGTTCCTTATCCTAATAACTTGATAAAAAAAAGTTTCTCCTAACTTCAATTTCGGTTTCGGATCATTTTAAATCTGCACACCTTGACTCTTCTTCCTTTTATTCAGCCTATTCAAGATTTTGAAAACTTTTATCAAATTAATCTCCTCTCCATCGCCTTCTCTCCAAGGTGAACAGTCCCAACTTCTTCCAACCTACCCTCATCATTGATGTTTTTCATGCCTGGAACCATTCGAGTAAGTTTAGTATCCTAGTAGTTTCTGCAGCCTCTCCAATATGTTCACATCTTTCCTAAGGTGATATCTACAACTATACACAGTATTCCAGCTGAGGTCTAATGAGTGTCATATACAACTTGAACATCACCTCTTGCTCTTGTACTCTATCAGTTTACTTATAGAAAGCAAACATCAGGGAACAATCCACAACTGAAAAGCTGCCTCACCAATGAGATCAAAGACGAGAATTTCCCACGGTCTGGTTACTTTCAAGAGTGGGAGTTTGCGGTTCACGTTCTTGTAGTGTTCTGCATGCTGGCAGGTTTCACACATTTTAATCTACAGTTCCAACACAAAAATCAGAAACAGTCCCTTGGGAAAATCACTTCTCAACAAATCAACAGTTAAATATAGACACTTTAGAGAAAAGCTTGCACAAAAAGTTACGTTGAGAGATTGCAGAAGGTGCAATTAGTCTTTGAATAGATAAGCTTCTCGATTAATTTGATCAGATTCGTGAATAAATAAGGAGAAACTGTTTTAATTAACACAGGAGCTATATATTTAAAGGACATAACATTTTGGATAATTGCCATAAGAAGTAGTGGGAGTTTGGGGTGGGGGGAGGAAGGGCGTGGTCGCTAAGAGTTTTTCTTTAACACAGTGAGATATGATCTAGAAGATGCTGCCTCAAACTGGGGTGGAAGCAGATTCAACAGAAACTTTCAGGAGGCAATTGGATAAATACTTGAAAGGAAGAACACTTGCAAGATCAAAAGACAAATGAAGAGATTCTCGAAATTGAAGAACAAGGGGAACTCTAAAAGCGACATTCAAGAAAAGATTGTGTCAGTATTTTGGTCACTTGATCAGAGCCGAAAAGATACAGAAATCTCTCCTACAGGAGAAGTGGAGGGCAGCAGAAAGTGGGTAGGCCTGGATATAAATGGATGACAGATGTCACAGAGCAGTTGCAGATGTGTGACAATGGGTTGTGAGAATGGCACAAGACAGATGAGTGTGGCATACCACGACAGCAGATCCCCTGACAGGGAATAAATGGGGTAACAGGGTGACTCTTCCAAAAATCCAGCAAAGACACAATGCGCCAAACAGCCCTTTTCTGAGCTGCAAAATTCTGTTGCAAGAACTTAATTTTAAAGACAAGAAATGGGAGATTACTGATTCTTTTTCACTTACCCAGTCGACAACATCCTTTACAATCCCCAACCAATAATATCGGCTTTGAATTCTGTGTGCGGTCTTTTTCTGGCCCAGATGACAGCCAATATCAGAGAAATGACATTCCAGGAATATCTGTCGTCGCTTCTCACGATCTGCCACCACTTCTCTCTTCTCATCCTTCTTTGGTCCCACGTAGTACAAACAGCCACCTTAAAATGACACAATACACATCACTACAAAACAGATCACAAACCAACGAATAACACTACTGGGCATTAATCTGCCATAGGTTTTTCGATCAGGGGATCGATAAACATTTTATTTTATTGACTATTTCAAACTTTTACCATAAATACTTACAAAGTTATGCTACAGTAAAATGTCAAAGATTCCCCTCCATCTCCAGCCGCTTGTGAAATTGTGTACACGGCTCTCCCTTTTCATATTGCTCCAAAGCTTCTGGTCTAACAGGACTCTTCCTCAGACCTATTCACTCAACACACTTCACTTTCCTGAACTGAATCAAGCAATGCATCTTTTCTCCTGATGTACAACAGTCAAGGAGCTGAATAGCTGACTGTTGTCCATGCTCCTGGCCAGATCATAATTTTTCCCAACAACTCCAATAACTTACTCTCAGACATGATTTACTTTCGGTACAACCAAGTGTCACAACCTTATTACCTTGAACTTATCCAAGTAACCTGTTAAAGCAGCTTCTAACATTTTCCCTATGACTGGAATACTATGTGCAGTTCTGGTTGCTATACTATAGGAAGGACCTGTTTGCATGGGAGAAGGTGCAAAGGAGATTCGCCAGGATGTTGTCCGGGATGTAAAGCCTCAGTTATGAAGTGAGTCTGGATAAGCTGGGTTTATTTTCCTTGGCACAGAGGAGGCTCAGGGGGAATCTGATTGTGAGAGATAAAGACAGAGGAGATTGAGAATCTCTTCCCCATGCAGACGTATCAAAGATGAGAGGGCACAAGTTTAAGGTGAGGAATAAGTAGGGATCTGAGGAAATTCTTTTCACACAGAAGATGGCAGATAATGGAACATGCTGTCTGATAGGGTGGTGGAGGCAGATGCTCTCACAATGTTTAAGAGGCATCTGGACAAGCACTTAAAATGCCAGTGCATTGTATGCTTTGGATCAAGTGCAGGTAAATGGGATCAGTGTAGTTTGGTGTTTGTCAGTCAGCATACAAATGGTGGGCTGAAAGGCCTGTTTCTATGATTCTATACTGTGTGCCAAAATGTCCAGGAAGTGGAAGCTTCACTCTGTGGTCTAAACCAAAATAATTGGGATAAAGAAATGGAACTGTTTGTATCAACGTAAAATGCTGCAACTCAAAAGAAAGAAAATGCTAGAAATACTCAGAGGGTAAAATATCTCAAACCTGGAACACTAACACTATTGCTATTGCTCTCCCTGTAGATGCTGCTAGAACTGTCTGCATCTCTGGCATACAGCTGAGCTGCTGGACATGGGAGGTAAGAAAGTGGCTGCTTAGAGTAAACTAGAAATACACCCAGAGAGTGGTTAGGATTTGAAATCCACTCTAACAGCGTGGTTAAGCTGAGTATTTTAGATGGACTTAAGGAGGAGCTGGATAGTAATTACAAGAAGAAAGGATTTGAAGGACAAATTTGAAGTGAGAATGGAAGGAGGCTGGTGTGGAGCACAAGCAGGGAGCATGAGGGGCCAAATGGTCTTCTGTTTGGGTGCAGTAATTGAATGCGTAAGGATTTAACTATTCGGTTCATGCAGTGTGGAGCTGGAGGAACGCAGCAGGTCAGGCAACATTAGAGGAGCAGGAAAGTCAACGGTTCAGGTTTACACCCTTCATCTGAGCAGAAGATGCCTCCAGCTCCACACTGTATTGACTCTGACACCAGCATCTGCGGTTCTTGCCATCTCCGAGTAACTGTTCATTAACATGGAAAGAGAGAGAGAGATTAACACAGAGACATCAAATGTCAAAATGAGAGACAGAAACACTTAGTTCTCATCAACAAGGCTGGACACGTGAATCAGAAAAATCAGTAAAAGTATAAAAGTATATGATCTGAATGAATTATGCTTCAAATAATTTGGACCCAATGGCCTGGC